>NC_133899.1:47230292-47555003 GCF_964199755.1 Larus michahellis | reverse complement strand
GCGGAAAGAGAAATAAAAACAATTATCAAGAATGTTACGTAGAGCTGTAATGAGGAGAAATAGAAGAGCTCTGGCTGAACGTTAATGAAATCTGAGTAGGCAAGATCTCAGAATATATCTCACAAAAGCCCAAGGGAAGTTACTGAAACTTTGGCAGTGCATTCCTTTAAAATGACACTAGAAAAGAGACTAGAAATTGTATAATAGAGAATAAACCTTCACTAAGCCTCAAGCTAACTAGACACTCTTAACAGAGTAAGGCATTAAATGTGAATTTTCCAAGTTCATAGGACTGTGTCTTGTCACTCCTAATTCTCTGAACAGTAGAGGTGTATTAGTGCAATGATTTTATCTTCAGTGTCCTTATCTGCTGAAGAAACCCAATAAGAGTATATCCATTCCAGGTTCATATTTCCTACCCTGAGGACAATATGACTATTCTCAAGAACACTAGAACTCTCAAATTCCTTCTATCACTCTCAAAGTGATAGAACAAAGGGTGATAAAGATGATCAAAGATATGGAATGACATCTTTTTGAAAATAAAGAGTCTAAAACTTGATGAAGTTAACTGAGGAGAATGTGACTGAAGGTTATAAAATCATGAGTAGCATGGAAAAGGTGAATAAATGACTATTCCTGTTTTGTTTTGTTTTTTTTTTCCCTCATACAAAGCTGTATGGACATCAAATAGGATTATCAGGAGAGATACTCAAAACAAAGAGGAAGTTGTATGTGCACTTACCCTTTTGTAAGGAATTTCAGTTTATTTGGATTCTGAAACAAGACCTGGATTATAAAACTGACTGGATTAAACGATGCAATAAAAAAATCCCTCAAGAGCTATGGGACACACAGATAATCCCTTCCCCTCAGAAAGTCTCTAGGACACAGGTCATTTCAAGCTGGGAAAGTATACTAGGAAAATAAAGTGACATGGTAGCCCTGTGCTAAGCTTTGTTGTAGTCATCTGCTATCAACCATTGTCAAAGAAGGGCTTCTGAGGTAGCTGGATCTTTGGATTGGCCACTATTTTCTTTTGTATGATATGCTTAATTTTGATGTTGTCAGATTCTTACCTATGATTTGCATTGTTATTGCAACTTTATCAGTCATGTTTTCTATCTGAAGAATGACTTCATATGCTCCTGAGTGGTGAAGCTCTGCCTTTCTGATGAAGAGGATTGTGTCCGTGTTACTGTTCCGAATTCCCACATCTTTGGAGTCTAGAGTTTTACCATCTTTCATCCAAATGATTTTGGGTCTTGGTTTACCCTGAAGAGAAAAAAAAGATTATTTTTTTTCTTTTTTTTTTAGGCTATAATAAATTTCCATTTTTATTTTTTCTGGTTTTTAGTGATCTATAAATCTAGAAAGCCTAATTTAATATGCAGAGTTGAGATAGTAAACATAGTAAACTCTCTAACTACTTTCCAGTTTCTTTTTTCTTGCAGACATATATTTGCTCCTGTCTGTGTGGTTTAGTGGCACCGTGCCCTGAGGATGCCATTTAGTTAGAGAAGAGACTGAAATTATATTGAGAACAAATCCAGAAAAAATATACTTCTGCTGGGCTGGTATTCTTTCCCAGGCATCTGTGAAGTTGATCTGGCTTGCTCTGGTTAAGTAACAGAAGTCTTTAATATCTGAGGATTTTATTTGTTCTTTTTCCTCCTTCTCCTCTGTTTCTTAAAATATTTGATTCTCTGTCCCCAGACATTTTTAAAATCTTTTGAAAAAATGTTATAATCTTCAAGTCTTGGGATGTGAAACTTACTGTATAATTCTTTCTGCATTGCAAAAATTGTTTTGGTGACTGTCAACCTAAGCAGTCAGTGTTGTTATACCCATGGAAGATCACGTTGTGGAATCAGTAAGATATCTGTGGTTTGCATCACTGCCACGCAGCCATTTCCGGGAAAATTGGTAGATAATATTTTTACTTCTTCAAAAGTTGAGTACTACTTCCACAGTATGGCTCCAAACCAAGAGTCCCAACGAAACAGAAAATGGTCATATCGTATTTATTAGCTGTATTTATAGTTACTCTAGCAGAAAATAACTTGGTGGGTGTTTTTTAAGTTTCTGCCAGGTTAACATGGTGAAACAGTGCAGCACAGGGCTAGACAAGTGCTAGGAGCAGCTCAAATGGGTGGGGAGGGAAAGGGAGACCATCCAAGCCAGCAGCCAGGTCTGCTTAGGCTGCCCTGGAGCTGAAGTCTAAGGCACTGAAATTAGGACATTTACTGCCCTCCGCCTCCAGTAAACAGCAGACAAAGGGCTTCTAGAAGGCTCCTCAATTCACTGGGTGTCTAGAGCTAGACTGTGTAAGAGTATCTTTTTCCTTAGGCTACAGTGGGAGATTAGGCTACTCAGACTCTTGGTTTAGGTGCCTAAAGGTAGGCAGAATAAAAATAAATCTTTGTGCTTTGCTGCATCTTTGTTTCAGTTTTGTCTGGTATTTGCTCAGAAAATCTGTGCAGCAGCATTTTATTTTTCTGGGGTATTAGGAAAAAAACCCTACTTCTTGTGTAACTTATATAAGAGTCAGGCCAAGATCTGTCCAAAATTACACTTAAAGGACTTGTAAAACACATGAAATTGCTATTCTGTAATAGATGCTCTTTCCTCTGGCATCTAAATCGTCAGATGTAAAATCAATTACAATACATCAGGGCTGATAATAAACCTTGAATGAACAATGTTTTTGGATCTTCCATTTTCACCATCTGCTAACTGATTTTCTTACTCCTTTCTGCCAAGGAGTATAGTCACCTCAGGCCTGTGGCTCTGAAATATTAGATACAAGATTACTTTGTCCAGTTCTAGTGTACTTTGACCCTGGTCTCATTTCATAGAAGCCTTACAAAAACCTATTAGAAGGAAAGTAGAGTAGAAATTCTTGAACAAGTAAAAGGATGTGGTGGATTTCTTTTCCGTGTCCATGTCTGAGTACTGGTGAACTTGACTGACTCTATTTTACTTTCCACATATATGTATATTTTAAAATTATATGAGGATTCTGCTTGAAAATTTTGGCTATGGGGATGCTTTCAAAATAAAACCAATCTACTTAAAATTATATAATTATATATGGAAATTTTATTTAAATTTCTAATTTGTCAAGGCAAATATCTGGCTAGGTTTTCAGACTGATTACAAGAATTAATAGTTCTTGATGGATTGAGTAATGAGGCAAACAGAGGATCTGGCCCTAAATACCTGGGTAAAAATGGGCATAAGATACCATAGCATTATCTTTATTATAAGAAATATCTTGACTATAAATCAAGTTTTGCTACTGCTGGTGTTCTAGTGTGGCTAGTCAGATATGTTCACTCACACCATCTCCTTTTTTGAGGTGCTATGAGTGCCAGTGAAAGATTGCAAATATTCGAAGTGTTGGTTTTCATATACTCTTATATTTATAGACTGTGAAAAGCACAAACAGATAGAAAGCATGTTCCTAATACTTATCTCAGAGGATTGTATTTCTGCAATGTGTGATAGGTAATTTGAGAGAGAACAGTGAGTGACAGAGTGGGTAAATAACACACCAGGGAAACTTCAGGGAGTTTACTGCAAGCAAAGAACCAATTTAAAGGCTTTTGGATGTTTGTACTCCCACATATATGATGGGCAAGGAGACTGCTCTGTAATACTCTGACTCTTATTTACTAATAAGACATAATATCCCTTCAATCATGTGCCCATGTGGTTAACTTTGAAACAAGAATGCGCTGATTGCCCTTCTTTCAGCATAATGTCCCACCAGGTTAACGCACTCAACAGAAAAGGGTTAGTAATAATGTTGTACTTGTTCTTTTCAGTACATTTTAATCTAAAGATTTGAATAGATTTGCAAATAGCAATTAGCCCAGGATAACTTGACAAGGTATTTAATAGAATTTCAGTGTTAAATGGCAAAGTAGTGACCACAGAGGTCACTGGTAGGATTGTACAGAAACTGTAAATAGCAGAAGACACTGACTTACAATTTAGCTAGATAACATTCTGCCTGCTCAAGTTCCCTAGCTCAGGGTTCATGGTAATTGCAGTGTTCATGTGTTTTCTCCTGTATCCTTTTTGTGACTTGAAGATGGCAATCATATCTACTTAGAGTCTTTTTCTTCAATAAAAATAATTAGTGATTTTGATGATTTAAACTTTTTCAAAATGTAAAGTGAAATGTTCTTTTTGCTTTGGGTTTGTTTTGGGTTTGTTTTTTTTTTTTGAGAGATCCTCAGTTTTGCAAATTCCAAATAGCTTTTACAGTATTAAGAATTGTAGCTATAGCTGCAATTCAGTACTATTACAAATTTAATTCACTCAAAAAATACCTCTTGAATTAAAATCCTCTGGTTTTGTTCTCAGGCTAAGATTTGGTGTTGATGGATAGATTTTTATCATTTTTTGTTAGCCTTTAGGAGACAAGAGTTTATACCAACACGATTTGTCTGTCAGACACTCAAAGAACTTTTGAATCGGTTCATTTCAGCTAAATTCGACAGTGGACTGGAAACCTCTAAGATTAGTTTAGTACAGTTTTGTGAAAATTGATGACAGGGTGAAATACTGAAACCTCAGTTAGTGTCCCCACAGCGGAAAAGTCAGGGAAGACTTGGTCTTTACCCGTTTTGTTTGGCAACAGCTGAATGATCAGGCAGGACAACTGAAGCTCTGGATTAGTTGCTACATGTACTTTTCTCTGGCCCGGGGAATTGAGGACATGTCAGCTAGGACTACTGAGGGGAGCAGGGTAAAGAACTGCCAAACCTCTGGGAATATTGCAATGAGGCTGCTCTAAGCAAAAGAGGTGCGGGGTTATGCTGAGAAGATGGTGGTATAGGGGACATAAGGCACAAATCTATAAAATGCCAGACTTTATCAGTTACTCTTCTTATGGGACCGCTTGTCAATTTTGCGCAGTTTTTCTTCAACTCAGACATCAAAGCAGGAAAAAATATCTGTTTGTTTAATTACTTTTTTTTGAGACTTACATAACTCAAAAATATCAGATGCAAAACCTTGAATTCTGCATGTGGCTAGACTTCAGTGAGGGGGCCATTTTAGCAATTTTGTAGAGAAGAAACATGAAAGAAAAAAATGAGCATGTGATTATCTGAAAGTAGTGCAAGCATGCAGTTCAGGGCAGCAACTAGTTTGCAGCTGTTTACTGATTAGATATGTCTTTGTGAAAAAGCAACTTTTCATGTAACCCCGTAAGGACAGGGCAAAAGACACGTATATTTTATTTAACATAGATTTTGTTTTCATATAGATTTTCCCCCCTGCCCCCAATGGTACTGCCCAAATGAAAGTATATGGATATATGGGTAATGTGTGCATATATGTCTCCCTTACTGAAAAGAAGTTTTACATATCTCCAGCATCTTTTACATGAGAATTTCAAAACTCTTCACTAATAACAGTGATTACATTTTTGTAAGTATCAACTGGGGACAGCAAAGAAATTTTAGTTTCTTCAAATTATAAATGAAGACTAGATTAAATGATATATCTATTATTACTGAGGATATCTCTGTCAGAGCCAGAATCTGCAGTTGACAATTTCTTTTTCTATGTCTCACTCAGAAAACATTTTCCTTTCACACACTAATTCTTTCACTGTATTGATATAATAGTCTTGCATCTGAAAAAAATGCATCAGGTGTTTTACGAATGGTCATTATAGTTGCTTATGCAGTTGTAGAAAATGCAAAGACAGGGTAACTGGTTAGGTCATTCTGTGTGTATATATTAGCAGTTTTATGCATGCTGTAGAGGCATGTGTAGTTACTCTTGATAATCCTCGGCATGCTGTGTTTTTTACACCTTGAGCTCACGTACAGTAATATCCAAGCTATTCTTTGTATACACATAGTTTCTATATAAGGCCAATTGTATTCTGTTTATGTACAAACTCTGGTTCTTGTAGTCAGCCTTTCAGAAATTAACATACACACTTTTGGCAAAGTAGTTCCCCAGTAACATCCAGAGATCGTGGTGGGAGTTTGTTATAGACCCCCCAACCAGGATGTAGAGGCTGGTGAAATATTCTATAAGCAACTGGCAGAGGTCTTGCAATCGCTTGCCTTTGTTCTTGTGAGGGACTTCAACTTCCCAGATGTCTGCTGGAAATATAACACAGCAGAGAGGGAGCAGTCCCAGAGGTTCCTGGAGTGTGTGGAAGACAACTTCCTAACACAGCTGGTGAGGGAGCCAACTAGGGGAAGTGCCCTACTGGACCTGCTGCTTGTTAACAGAGAAGGTCTTATAGGGGATGTAAAGATTGGAGGTCATCTTGGGCAGAGTGATCATGAAATGATAGAATTTTCAATTCTTGGTGAAGCAAGGCGGGGAGCCAACAGAGCTGCCACCTTAGATTTCCGAAGGGCGAACTTTGGCCTGCTTAGGAGCATGGTTGAGAGTGTCCCTTGGGGGACAGTCCTGAAGGGCAAAGGTGCCCAGGAAGGCTGGTCTTACTTCAAGGAGGAACTCTTAAAAGCCCAGGAGAAGGCCATCCCCAAGTCCCAAAAAATGAGCAGACAGGGAAGTAGACCAGCCTGGCTAAATAGAGAGCTTTGGCTGGACCTCAGGAAAAAAAGGAAAGTTTATGCTCTTTGGAAAAGGGCATTGGCTACTTATGAAAAATACCAAGATGTAGTGAAGCTATGGAGGGCGAAAATTAGAAGGGCCAAAGCTCAAGCAGAACTCATCTTGGCCACCACGGTTAAAGATAACAAGAAGAGGTTGTTTCAGTATATCAATAGAAAAAGGAAGACTAGGGATAATGTAGGCCTGCTAACGAATAAGATGGGCGCCCTAGTGGTGGAAGACACAGAGAAGGCAGAGCTACTGAATTGCCTTCTTTGCTTCAGTCTTCACTGCTAAAGCTGTCCCTCATGAATCCCAGGCCCTGGAGGCAAGGGGGAAGGTCTGGAGAGAGGAAGAGTTTTCCCCAGGAGAGGAAGATCAGTTTAGAGACTACTTGGCCAATCTGGACATCCATAAGTCCATGGGCCCTGATGAGATGCACCTGCAAGTGCTGAGGGAGCTGGAAGATGTTATTGCTTGGCCACTCTCCATCATCTTTGAAGGGTCATGGAGAACAGAGGTTCATGAGGACTGCAGGAAGGCCAATATCACTCCAGTCTTCAAAAAGGGCAAGAAGGAGGACCCAGGGAACTACAGACCGGTTAGTCTCACCTCCATCCCTGGGAAGGTAATGGAGCAACTCATTCTGGATGTCATATCCAAGCACGTTCAGGAGCAGGAAATTACTGGAAGTGGTCAACGTGGATTTACCATGGGTAAATCGTGCTTGACCAATCTCATAGCCTTCTATGATGTTATAACTGGTTGGCTGGATGAGGGCACAGCAGTGAATGTCATCTGCCTTGACTTCAGCAAGGCTTTTGACACTATCTCTCATAACATCCTCCTTAGGAAGCTGAGGAAGTGTGGACTAGGTGAGGGGACAGTGAGGTGGATTGAGAGCTGGCTGTGTGACAGGACTCAGAGGGTTGTGATTAATGGAGTAGGGTCAAGTTGGAGGCCTGTAAACCAGTGGCATCCCCCAGGTGTCAATACTTGGACCAGTATTGTTTAATATATTCATCAACGACCTGGGCAAGGGGACAGAGTGTACCCTCAGCAAGTTCGCTGATGATACCAAACTGGGTGGGGTGGCTGACACCCCAGAGGGCCGTGCTGCCATCCAGCATGACCTAGACAGGCTGGAGAGCTGGGCAGAGAAGAACCTAATGAGGTTAAACAAGAGCAAGTGTAGGGTCCTGCACCTGGGGAGGAAGAATGCTAAGCACCAGTATAGGTTAGGGGTAGAACTCCTGGAAAGCAGCTCTGAAGAAAAGGATCTGGGGGTCTTGGTAGACAGTAAATTATCCATGAGCCAGCAATGTGCCCTTGTCGCCAAGAAGGCCAGTGGAATTCTGGGTTGCATAGGGAAGAGTGTGGCCAGCAGGTCCAGGGAGGTCATTCTCCCCCTCTACTCTGCACTGGTGAGGCCACAACTAGAATCCTTTGTGCAGTTCTGGGCTCCCCGGTTCAAGAGAGACAGGGAACTACTGGAGTGGGTCCAGCGTAGGGCAACAAAGATGATTGAGGGACTGGAGCATCTCCCTTATGAGGAAAGGCTGAGAGAGCTGGGACTCCTTAGCCTGGAGAAGAGAAGGCTGAGGGGAGACCTTATTAATGTTTACAAGTATCTAAAAGGTGGTTTTAAGGAGGTTGGAGCCAGACTCTTTTCATTGGTTCCCAGTAACAGGATGAGGCGTAACGGGCACAAGCTGGAACATAAGAAGTTCCAATCAAATATGAGAAAAAAGTTCTTTACGGTGAGGGTGACAGAGCACTGGAACAGGCTGCCCAGGGAGGTTGTGGAGTCCTCTTCTCTGGAGACTTTTAAGACTCGCCTGGATGCAGTCCTGAGTAATGTGCTCTAGGCAGTCCCTCTTTAGCAGGGGAGTTGGACTAGATGATCTCTAAGAGGTCCCTTCCAACTCTGAAATTCCATGATTCCGTGATCATGTACCTTGGCTCTGGAAGAGTAGTTGGTTGAATTCTTATGCTTTTGTATACTTCTGTCCTTAAGATGCATCCTACAGTCAATAAGCAAGAATGGGCTTGCACTTACTTAAAGCACCTACTTTTTCTCCTTCACCAAAAGGAGGGATTACAGAAGAAACTGTGACTGTAAAAAAAAAAAAAAAAAAAAAATTGTGACTGAGAGTGATTTTTTTTTTTTTTTTCTTTAACCTTTGAGAGGGTTTTTTACATCATCAGCCATACTTTATGTAATACTGCTTAAGCAGTGAAGCAATAGAAACTTGCATAAGGGAAACTGCTTTAGGTAAGTAAATATAAATAACCATGACAAAATAGAAACCGATACATACCTGAAAAGGGATGACAATATTGATTGTCTCACCCACTTTCTTCACCAGAGTCTGTCTGAGGTGGCGTGGCAACCAGATTTTGGGACGCTCTGCAGTTAAGCATTGGTACATTAAATACAAAGCTTTTGATAATTTGAAATACTACTTATAGTACAAATAAGACAAAACACCCAAGAGGAGAGGCTTGGATACTTGTAAGCGTAGGAAAATTGTGCAAACACTGTTTATACAGTTAGGGAGTAGTTAATTCTCTAAAGACTTTCAAATGTATTTAGCTACTGGATACAAATTTAGTAGCAAATCTCAGTTATATATTTACAACCACGCAGGTTACAGTGACAGCAGGACTTGTGAAACTCTGTCACATCTGAAGTGCCAGATTTGGGTGACCTCTGTTGTATGTAATCCTTCTATGTGGACTTTGTTTCTTTGGAGAACTTTATCAGTTCAGTAGAAGGGATGAGACAAAAGAGGGTATTGCAGTAAAAGGGTGATTATAAACTATGATTAATCTATTACTATATTGATGCTACAGCTCCTTGTAAATTGCCATTTGGACATTTTTATGGACTTACTCAGAAAGTAGAGCAATCAATGGATTTGGTTTACCTTTCTACAGTCATTCAGTTATACTTCCTTCTTTGAGGTGGAAGGAGTGGAGTCACATTGTGGCAGTTTACTTCTCACTAACAAAAAGAGGACCTTACTGCATGTTCTTTCATCTAGTCCCTGCTTTCCTCTACCACACTGGAAAGCTTTCTATGTTCTCCATGTGTTCATTATTCTTTTCCTAGTCATTTATGGAAAGAATTTTCTTAATGTACAGTTGGAGTATCTGTCTTCATGTCCATTTACTTTTTAGATGCATTACAAATTCGTTTCATTTACACTGAGTCATTTTACTGTCAGCGAGACTCTGGCAGACACTTAGTGTGAGTCAAGGTTGAGGAATCCACTATTAGCAGCTCTTGATATCTTTTGGACTCCGGTCAAGTGAATTATGATCTACTGCTGTTGGGTGATACACAGGGTGTTAATTAATAACCTAGGACAATTGAGTACAATAACTGCTTTCATTTAAATAGATGTCTTGCTACAGCCATCATGGTAATTTTGCAGTAATATAACAGCTTTTGCAGCAGAGCGCTAAATATTAAAAAAATACATCTCTTAAATGCTAACAGTGCCATTACAAGCGGTGAAATGTCTATGTTTTGATAGTAAGAAGCTGTGCTTTAGAAGTGCAAGACCTGGATGATATAGTAATGTTCTCAGAATCATAAGACTTTGGGCACCTAGTCAAAGTGAAAGAGCTGTTTGGGTGTTATTCACAGAAGAATCATAGAGTCATAGAATTGCCTAGGTTGGAAGGGACCTTTCAGATCATCTAGTCCAACCATCAACCTAACTCTTGACAAAAACCATCACTAAACCATATCTCTAAGCTCTATGTCTACCCGTCTTTTAAATACCTCTAGGGATGGTGCCTCAACTACTTCCCTGGGTCTGCATGTGTACATAATTAGAATTTTGACCAGAGGAAATAGATAGATAAGATTTATTCAGTCTAGATACTCACGCAGGATCTCTTGAACAGTAACGGGCTCTTTGATTATTGCTGCTCCACTCTCGCCAGCCAAGTTTATAGCCTTTATACGGAAATGAAGTTTGTCCCCAGTAACCAGGTCTTTAATCAGTGCAGATGTGCGCTCAGTTAGGCCAGAAAGAGCTGGAATCCATTCTGTAGCTGTAAGTACAGAGTTTGCATGTTGTAATATTATATTATTTTTCCAAACTGATGCCTTGTCTATAATTGCCAGTAAATTTGTTATTAGGGTAAAATGAATTTAACTTGGCATACCGCACTTAAAAGGGAATAAACTAAGCTGGAAAAAGAACTCTGGATCTAGAAGATGTGCTTACACATGGAGTTAAGGAATGTATGCACTTTGTTTATTCAAAATAGCTAAGGGTAAGGGAATCATCTTTGGGTAGTTCCCTTGGCATTCTGTTTTCTGGAGCTTAGAGCTGTGGGGCTTCTCTACATTTATTTTCATTAGCAAGAGGTGAGGGGATAGAATTTTGGAAGTATTTCTAGCAAGAAAGCAAAGGCTTAATTTATATATATATATATTTAAAATAAGTCTATCTCCTGTGGGTGTCAAAACAGACTAGTGAGAGCCACATATGCTGAAAACAATAACAGAGCACATAGCTGTAGACATTATTAACTTCTCAATTGACGCTATAACAGAATTCTTAGGGCTTCCTTAGTTCTTCTAATGACACAGAAGTATGACTGATAAAGTCATTCTTCTATGACGATGACATAGGAATTCTGGTAATTCCATGACTATCTCATTAAAGACTAGAAATTATTTCTGGATAAATTATACCCTGTAAAAACCCTAGTTTAGGTTATATGGCAATTGAGCTTAGTATCAGGGAAAATTTTGTGATTGACATGGTTATAAATTTGTTATTTGATTTTTATGACATAAATGTTATGTTGTAGCATCACAGTAAATTGAGTGTTGTAGATATGGTGCAGTTGCACTCTCTATTATCAGACCACAAGTATTAAATGAGATAAGGTAACAGTTACTTGGAAGTTTGACTGATGTGGTTACAGTCATGTTATTATATTGGTTTTAAGGAATACACAATTTGTGAGTGCTACATAAGTTTAGTAGTGACTATAGAACAGCACTGGTATTTTTATAGTACTTTTCTGCATTAAAGTTTATAATGATTATGAAGGTGATGTTACAGTTGATGTGACTTTCATGGTTTTACAATCATGTCATGGTAAGTCTGGTGATGGTTTGCAAGGATGTTAGTCATAGATTAGAGTTAAAATCTAATGATACTGGATATGGTTAATTTATTGGGATATTGCAGTGAAGCTATTGCAATTGTAGTATTTTAATAACGTTCAGTTACTGCTGCCTAGTACTAGTGCTTACTTACATCCCTCTTTGCAATATTCCACAATATAACCATCTAATCCCCCGGCTCCAATCCGCTCGGGGGGTCTCCACTTCAAGGTAACAGTGTTGTCAGAAACATCTTCCACTGTAAAGTGAGTTGGTTCACTTGGAGGAGCTATAAAGAAATACATAGAAGTAAATTCTGAGGAATAGCAATATAACTGTGAGAATTCAACGGCTATAGGAGGAGTGATTAGCAGCTGAAATATACCACTATCTATTTTAATAAAATAAATTCAACTGAAGCTCAGTTAAAAGGTGTAAGACCTAATACTTCATTTAATACAAAGAGCAGCATGAGATTCCTATAATAGGGAGGGGAACAAGAGGTTAAGATAGTAGTCCTTATTCCCATCTGCTCCCTTACGAGTAAAAGCCAACGGAAAAAAAAAGTTGTAGAAGGGAGTGAAATTGTCAGCAGAAGTCTGCAGAAAAGTTTAGAAATAAAAATGCATACAATTTGTATGCTGTACTTACACCCTGATTATAATTAGACAAATTCCATATTGTCAGAGGACAAAATTGATCAGTGGCTAAATCTGACTTCACTTACTTTCCTCCAACAGTGGAGAAAATGACCAAAAGTTTTGACTACATGTTTACAGAAACACTAGTTCTGATTTGTACATTTGTAATAGAGACATGCCTGAGAAAAATATTTTGGGGCTGAAAAATTTTCACTTCAGTTAGATACAGCTGTTTCATATCTTTTCAGAACAGGAGTGTCATGGCTCTCTAAGTCCATAGTTCAGAAAGACTACTAGTTAAATGCAGTCTACTTAAGCATGACTGTAGTCTACTAATTAAAACACAATCAAGAAGAGCCCTTACTAGAGAATCACAAATACATACAAATGCCGATGTGAAGTAATTGATTCCAAAAAGCAAACAGAAAGATAACTTTTTCAAAATAACATTTGAAATGCTGGAACATAAAATTTAGTCTACGTGGCATAAAAGTAGTCATGTTAAAGAAATGTATGTTTGGCATAGTCTTTGTATACATATTATAAACTGAACATCTTTTGAATATACGTAACGGATTTTACATATTAGAAATATTTCTTATATAAAGTAAGTTAAATACAGGTTTATAAATTGTGCAACTGATTGAAATTGATGTTATTTTCCAAAGTTATTGTAAAAAAAAATAATAATATCACCCAGTTTCCTTTCTGTAGCTGTGTTAAATTTTTTCATATTCAAATGGCAGCAAGGGCTGTGAACAGCACCCAGGAGGCAAAGGCAGCTGGGAGCATACACAACCACACAGTACGCGATCAAAACCCCAAACTTCTTCTCTGAAGCAGTATGTGTGAATTTTATCCTTCATCAAGTAAAACTCTGCCTATCCCATGAAAACTTTGGACCTTTTTTTTCAGCAGCTCCGCTTGATGGTTTTTGTTTGCCTTCTTTTGTTGCAGACCAGCCGTTGTGTGTTTGAAATCCAGAATTAAGAGACCTTTCTTGCAGTTCATCCTTTCCCTCTGACCCCTTCACTGCATCATCCGCTTTTACATTATCTCCTTCACCAGGCTGTCCCCCTTCGCTGATATTTGTAGATTTGGCAACTCTAGTCATTTTAATCTCCAGCTATTTGTATTTTTGTGGGTCTTCTTTCTAAAGCTTTTAGCAGGCAGGCTTCCTGAGGACTCCTTTAGTTTGCTCCTTGCTCAGGGACTGCAGGAGACACTGCACTGCTGTGTTGGGAAGGATTATTTATAGAAAATCATTCCTCAAATATTTTCTTAATCAGCTATCCTTTTAGCTGTGGAGAGGGCCAGGATTAAGGGAGTACTGGGTGGGATACTGTGATATTTGCACTCATAAGGGAATGGGGGAAGCTGAGAGGGACAGGGAAATTTCTGACAATTAGTTCTCCTCCTTTCCAGATACAGCTTGACTCTCACACTTCTAATTATAACAACTAAAAATTCATCAGCAATTTCATGAAACTGGAACCTCTGTGCTTCTCAGGAAGGGGAATGAGAGATAGCGAAGAGGAAGTTTACAAAGGGAAAGGTTGATTATAGAATATTGCGGTGATTGATGGTCTTTCCTAATACATTCTTTTTACGTATAAGGGCAGTTGAAAAGGGGTGAAAATTGTCTTGTCTTGGTTTTGTCCTAGAAATAATATAGAGTGTGGTAAAACTCACCAATTGGCATGAAGGGTTGCGAGGCAGGGCTTGGCCGGGACATGCCAATAGAATTCACAGCGTAAATCCGCATCTCATAAACTACTCCTTCAATCATTCGCTTGGCTTCATAGGTTAGCTCTTTTAAAAGGTCAAAGTTCAGTCTCATCCATCGATAGCTCTTCTTCTTCTTTCTCTCTAAAATGTAGCCTGGAAAGGATAGCTCTTATGATGTAAAAGAACTGCAAATTATTATCTTACATGCAGGAAAAAGGAAAATAACTTTTTTTTTTTTTCCAATGGCAGAAAAGAGACAAATGTGATTCACAATTATTGTATATAACTGAGTAGTGTGACACTGTGGTATTTTCCTGGAGTTTCCTTTTGTATTACTTTCCTTCTACCTGACATTCTTACCAGAACGATTGTACTTCTCAGAGTAGAAGTTAGTTAGAATTGTCTATGTCTGATATTAGGCTTTAAACACATTTTGCATGCTATACACTACTATTAAGGTATTTAGATGTATGCAAAATAGAGATAATAGCAGAGCTGGTTTAAATGGGAAATCCTTTCTGGTCAGAATGTGGTCATTCACTCCTAATGGCAGAGAAACGCGTGAGAGACAGCAGTTCAACAGAAAGCCCTTTCAGTGAAGGAGAAAGTGCCTTGAAATGCGTAAGATGAGACAGAGTCAGAAAAATAATTTCTTTCTTATATTCTGCTGCAATTCACTAATCTTGACTAACAGCATAAATCCCAAAACAAAAAAATAGTTGGAAGAACAGTTTGTTGTTTCCTTTTTTTTTTTTTTTTTTTTTTTTAATGATTTATCAAAGAACTTATGTTAGATCTCTGGGTCCATTGCTAAAGTGGAATTGCAGACGGCTTCCCAGATTGTGCAGATCCCAGCTCTGTTTCAGCCCTATAGTGGAGTGAGTCCAGGCCATGCAGCATTTTTTTTTTTCTCTAATTCCCTTGGGAAGGAAAGTGAACCTGTATGATTATAGAGACCCAAGAGAGCTGGATGCACTGCAGAACAAATCTGTAGTATAGTTTAGGTGTAGTCTGTATGTCCATAATCCAGGTCCTTAGTACATCTCCCTTGCCCCCTCAACATCCACAGCCTTTCCCACACTACCACGCTGTTTTTCAGAATAACTAAGTCAGGTTGGGATACCGGTTTAAAAGGTAAACTGTTCGTTTTCCAAAACTACGAATGGAATCTATGATTCTTGATTCTTAATATGGAGGATGGTGGTACATCACATTGGAAATGCTTGTAGTATAAATTATTTTCCAGTGACCTGTTACAAAAGAGTTATCAGCTGTTTCTTTCCATCTAGCTATATTAAATTTCTGCTCCTTCTCTGTGTTGCAGATGGTATGCCTGGATGTGAAGCATGTAGACTTCTTTTAAACAGATTTTGTTTTGAAAGCTCTTCTTTTTTTTACTATGGAGTGAGTAATCAGAAAATACACTGAATAGTGATTTACACGTACCATGTATCTTTATGTATTGTATGTCTGTTTCTACGCGTAGTCTACAGAGGATATGTAGACTATAACTGTGGTCAGCTACAATAAGATAAGACTATAGCAAACATATTGTAAAGATTTAGGAATTGAGGTGTGTAGGTCAGTGATTCAGTCCCTGCTGCTCACAGAGGTTGAGGCTATCGAACTTTCAGATATCCCTTTGGTACACCTGGGAAGTATGATTCACACTTACAGCGTCTAAAGGGAGATGGAGGACAACAGACACATTTGCTAACATGTTGTAGGCACAGACATCATGCATCAGCAGCCTTTTCTGTCTACATTGAATTGTAAGAGGATGGGAATCTATAGAATGTTTTGGGAAATGAGTGGTGGAAGTACCTTTGAGCTGACAGGCTGTATCATCACTTCTAATGTATAAAGTTCCTTCTAACATGCTTGTTTTCAGTAGCTTTTAAACGGGATTAAATGCTGTAAGCAAAGAACCTATGGTTCCTTTGACATGTTCCTGCTTTGCTTTTTTTTTTTTCCACCAGGGTCTGTGAGACTAAGAGAAGTTTCCGCAACTCAGTTTCTGCTTTTCTGCCATTTCAGATATACATAGTTTCCAGTCAGACTGAGACGCTTCTTCACTGTGGCATACCAGAATTCCAGTTTTGGTTGTTTTTTTTTTTTTTTGGGGTGGGGGCGGAAGTAAAAAAGAGGTAAAAAAGACAATACTGGTACTATTGGTGACATTTGGTAAAGCAGATTATTTCACAAAATGCACAGAATGTATCATAGATAAAGATACTGCTTTAGCAATATAAAAAATACAACGAGACCCCATGCAAGCTTTGCGTAACAGTGAAGATGAGGTGTTAATTTCTTTTCTATATCTGTTGGATATAGCTAATAAAGACTGTAGCAGACTGCCTACAATGCCATCTGCCATCTGTAACAATGTGAAGACACATAAGAACGCATATGCCTTTTTCCCCTACCTTTTTAACTTGCTTTTAAAACTTAAATGGATAGTGCTGCATCTTGGCTCCCCCCCCCCACTGTTTTATTCTTGGCTTCCCCTCCCGTTGTTCTATTGTAGCTCTATTAGTAGTACAGTCCTGTGTTAACTGAAGAAGCCTCCTCCTGTAGTGCAAAGAGTTGTTAGTGGAACATTAACAAAATCATTTCGTTGACAGTGAAAACAAAACAAAGAACTTTCCAATATATGTGTCCTGAAAACTCTACAAAACCAAATCATGGTCTTTGCATAGTCAAGGGTGGCATGGGGGGTGGGTGGGCCGTGGTAACAAGACAGCTACTGGTATGTATCTTTGTACATAAGTTTACATTGTTAACTTCTTGCTTGCTTCCTGAACAGATGAAACCACAAAGGACTGTACCAGTAGTATCTTATTTATTCCTGCACAGATAACTTCTGTTGAATTGAATGAGGTTACTCTATTCTTGTGAAAGTGAATGAAGTCCAAATATCCAAAAGCAGGTGCAAACTCCTCTCTTCCAGATGTTATGCAGGGGGTTAAAAGACTTTTAGAACATTTCTAGCCCTGGCATCCCCATGGGGGTCCATATAGCTTTCAGTGTATTTATTTGAAAAGAAAATTTGTTTATTAAACAAATTACTAGATTTGGAGTCCAGAGGAATTTTTCCCTAAAATTGGCCAAGATCCTGTATTATTTTCTTTTCCTTTTGAGGATCACAGGGAGTTTTCTCTAAAAAACCACCGTGCTCTGCAGAGAATGTAAAATGGTATCCGTGATATTCTTGATTCCTTCTGCTAGTTTCTGGCCTCGTATGATAAATTTGGCCTCTAGTTTTTAATAAAGATTTTAAGGTAATTAAAATGATTGAAAAGTATTTTGTGACTCGTGGTATGTGGTTGTATCTGAAGTAGTTTTCTAAAACATGTATTGCATGAGTGTTTCAGATTGCAGATTACTGGAGTTAATGGCTGAGGTGGCCATAGATCTGTTTTGGGATTCCTAGGTAAGTCCAAAGGCCTGTATACTGACCTAAAAATTCAGTCTTGAATGAGAATATTTAGCTTTAACTATTTTTGGTATCGCCTTCTTGTGCTTTGGTCATTTATTTGCTGAAATATTTCTCTGATTCAAATAGCACGGGTAGGGGGCACTCTCTCCCTAAAATTGAAGGGCCGGAATCTAGACTGGTTTGACATATTAGAGTAGTTAGTTTTTGAGGGTCAGCCTTCCTAGAGTGAATAAATATAGAGAATCCTTCTGAGCCATTTTGAAGGAGCAGCAAAAATGTGGCAAGGCTGCTGGGGACTTTATATTTTAGCACTTCTTACCAAGTACTGGTTGCCCACCATCGTATTTAGGAGGTTGCCACTGCACAGTACAGTAATCTTCTCCAATGTTGCTGATCTTGGGAGCTTCTGGAGGGTCAGGAACATCTGAAGAAAGTGTGAGAGTTGTTACTGTTTCAGTTTCTGTGTACAAGTCAATGAAATATTTTTCTTTAACATTTTTTCTGTATTGTATCGATACAGCTTTGTCAGATAGCAACAGTAGGTAAAACCAAGGATGTATTACTTTAGTCTTGAGTGAATCCTGCTCTTCGATGCTTCTATGTTAGGTCAGTTTTCCTTTAAATACCATTTGATTATTCAGCTCCTTTGTTTTTCCCAGACACAATCAACTTTTTGCAAAAATGTAAGGTTACAAGGTAATTCTGAACAAAAAGAAGAGGCTTGCTCCAGGGTTTCCTATTTTCTCTATAATAAACTTTATATGGAATATAATGGCTGCATGTCTCGCATACTTTGGTATTTTGGAGATATTCATAGTAAATATCCTAATTTAGGTGAATACTAAGTCTCTTTACACCTTTCATAAATCCTAAGCAGTGAATTCTAAGTTTTAACTCTGTAGGTGAAAATATTTTTCTTTTATCTTTTCTAAGTTTGCTTATAACCTGACCTTTTGTCATATGTGTGGCAGGGTATAAACAAGTTAAATATTATGAAAAAATTTACAAAAATTACTGACTCAAAATCATATTCCCCCCAGCTCTTCTGTGACTCACAGTGGCAATCTGTTTATCTTATGTCAGATACATTATGTATCTTTATTCCATTAACCATTTACTGCTTAGAGGATGAAGTAATCTTTGCTTAAAAGCACACAACAAAAACCACAACAAAATGACAAGAAATTTTTCTTATCTCAGACAAGCATGAAGCATATACCTGAGAAGGGAATGTCATCTGTAAAATGATAGGATCACCTGAAACTGGAAATACATAAAAAGGAAATACATGGATTTCTACTGGGAGTTGTTCTCTTACCTTTTCACACAGAAGGCAACTACCTGTGAAAAATACTTCTGCCAAATTTTGTGATTGGTAGTATTCCTGCTGTTATGATCCTTTTCTGTTTTTTCTAAACCTAAAGTCAGAACTTGCCTCAGTTTTAGAGACGAGTGAGTTTCAGTGAACTCAAGATACTTTCATGCTCTGGTTGTTTCCTTCCTTCACTTACCAATAACTTTGACTGTGATATCAGCCTTATCTTCTCCCACTGGATTCTTAACTATAACTCTGTATACTCCCTCGTCCTCCTTTTCTGCTCCTTCAATGATGAAGACACAGTGATCTTCATGCATCTCCACACGAACTCTGCCTTCAGATTCAAACAGAAGCTGTGGGCAGTGAAAGTAACAAATAAAGTCATTGTAAGTTGTGCCAGGGACAGCCTGATGAGCATGTATGTAAGCTGGTGAAAAACTTCAAATCATTGAATATTATCAAAATTATTGAAAAGCCGTAAAGTATTTCAAGTTCTATTTGTATGTAGAAGAGAGAAAATACAGATTAAGTGGCTCACACAAATAACATTTGGGAAAATTGGTTCTGAATGTCTGCAGATTATTAAGATTCATCGCTAGTTACACATACCCAGTTCTGTTTCAAAGTTACTAAGTACTTCCTCAAATTCCTACTTGGGATAACTGCTAGTATCAACTGAAAGAGTTTCATGGATAACAGTTGGGTACTGTATAAATTCAAGAAGGTTTGCAAATTCAAATGGCTGAGCAAACTTTCCTGATCAACAGTATCTACGTTTGGCATCAGATAACATGGATTTGAATAATTTCCCTCTAAAAAATTTACCATGTTTCTTGTAACTGTTAATGGCATTGGTATGATTTCTGTCACTCAAGAATGTCATATGGGGTAACTTTCTACTCTTTTCTGAGCTGAGGTCTAAACATAATGACCACAACTTTGCTGTGAATTTATAACACACTCCTTTCTTCTTTATGTGCCCACACATCTTTAGACTTAGAACAGGAACCATTAGAAAGCTTATATGCCTGAATAGTGACTAGTACAGCAGAATCCTAACCCTGAGAAAGGTTTATTGGTGCATAATAAATGTAACATATTTTTACTTTAGCAAAAAAAAAAGTTATTTATGACAAAAAGGAAACTTGTTGGAAAAGGAATCCTCTTTCATTGTTTTGTACGTACGTAGTCCGCTCTCTTGACCCATTGTCATCTTTCTCTGTGTCCTGTAAGATTTTCGTCATTTTTTTTTTCCTATAGCTATTATTGAAGCTTACAAGTTACTGGGTGGTGGTGGGGGGAGTGATAAACATTCATGAATATATTAAAAAGAGTTTTCAAATAACTGCTTTAATTCCTTGTAATCCAGCCACCATGTGATGGTGATTAAAAAGAGATTTCCTCGATCAGCATCTTACTAAATCTCTTGTGCCCATTCTAAGTGTTTCTCATTCATTTTGAGGCAAGGTGTTGTGTTGTTTGCTTCACCAGTTTTTGTATCTACTGACTTTAATTTTATTTTCTTCTGAATAGGCCCTTTTATCTGGAAAAAACTAAATGTATTTTTGTGTATGCATAAATAATAAGGATCTTACCTTACTATCAGTATTTAAATCACTGCCATTTTCTGAGGGAGTCACGGAATCCTCATTGATTCGAACAAGGTCACTTTTCTAGATAAGCAAAGAAACCACAGAAAGTCAGCCAAGTCTTTCTGAACAGAGAAATAAAGCTGTTTCTGCAAGATGGAGAAGAGTCTGTAGGTTTGTTAGAGGGCTTGAATATAGAGGTGTGGGAAAAGCGAAGAGCAAAGTGAGGCAGCAAGCAGGCCTGGGAAGGAAATCAACTGATACGAAAGTAAAAAGCAGAAATAGAAATAGATGTATCAGACTGCAGTGAATTAAGGGAAGGATAAGTCAGCAAAACCAAATTTACGGCTTAACAAACAAAGATGCGTGACATTCCTGAAGTAGAATTGTAACTGGTTGTGAATCTGTCTGTGTCCTGTGGTACTAGTTACTCATCTTGTACAACTACAAAAAAAAAGAATTGCTTATTTCTGTAGCAATTGGATAGTAAGTTGATGTACATGTTTTAACACTAGGAAATATAGTCAGGTCTGTAACGCATAAAGTATTCTGAAGCTGTGCTACTGTTTGCTTAGGATTTCATTAGTAAGTATATACTATACATCCTTCAAAACAAGACTGGTTTCTTTTACTCATATCTTGAGACCTCATGTCTTAGAAATAACACTGTCTAGGGGTTGTCTGATATCCAGTCGTCATTTTATCAGAGAAACTTGTGTACGAGAGGCGATTTCTTGTGGTTCCCAAATGAGAGACAAGTGGCTTTTTTGTTTGTTTCCACAATAATTCCGCATTGCAGAAAAATGTCCCAAGTATTATTAAATATGCTAACCTGAAAAAAGAATGCGTCAGAATAATGATGAAATGAGACTGGGAAATTAATATAACTGGCAATATTATTTTGTCTACATCTACGCCTACGGGCAGTGTAATGATGCTGTAGAATATTATGCAAAGTATTGCTGTGTTTTGTGCTAGTTATAGCTCAAGAGCCCACAGATGGTGAGGGGTGGGGATGTTCTGAGATAACTAAAAAGGAAGCTCACTTAACATTTTGTATCTAGCTTCTAAATTCTTTCTTTGATGTTTTGTAATTGCTTTGCTAACACAAATAGCAAATGTACTCTATTTTTATTATATCAAATACAGTTTTACACCAGTGGTCTGCTAAGAAGACATTTTCTTCACAGAGTCTAGAATTCTTGAGAAAGATTTTTTTTTTTTAATTTTTTTTTTTTTTTTTAAAAAGAAGCTGCCGTGTGCAGAACATGTCCATCCTAACAGGTGAAGGTGATGGGGATGAATGATCATTTATTTCTTTTCTCTGAGGTAGGAAGAGAATAAACTTGTATGGTGTCCTACTGTCTGCATGTATGTATGTTTCCTCATATATATTCAGTACCTTCTTTTAGAATAGAAAAACAGGCAACAGTTCAGAACAAGAACAGTTCAGGATGACTCTCATACAAACAGCTAAATACCAAACAACTGCATTGCAGCTATTTACATATTTTTTTTCTTGAGGTTTAAAAAATATAAAATTCAAAGGAAGATGAAAATACTTGTAACTAAGAATTGTAAATCAAAGTAAGATTTGAGAAAGAAAATTAATGTCTTTGCCTCAGACATTGTGTCAGGTTACACATTACCTTGTTTACTTTCTGCCAGATGACAGTGGGTGTTGGATCTCCTGATATGGGAACATCCAATCTCAATTTGTTCCCAGCCACCACGACAATAGTGTCAGGGGATTGGCCCAGACAGTCGAGGTGGATTTTGGGAGGTTCTATAGCAAGGGCAGAGAAAATAAGTTTTAGATATAGTTTGAATGTTCTGCATGGAGAAAAAAAAAGTGAATATTCATGCATTAAATTAAAAATGAAAAAACACTGCTTCTTTTGATATTGAAAACATGTTTACTTGCATATAAATTGACTGCTATTCTTACCTTCTCGTGGTACAAAATCAATCTTGACCTCTGCAGGGAAAAAAACGTGGGGAGGGATGTAGGAGAAATAGATCAGAAAACAGAATTTATATAGCATCCACACCCATAGAGTAATTTTAAAACTATCCATCATTAAAACCTCATAAGGCATAAACATCAACAAATCAATGCAATAAACTGGAAAACAGGCTTTGTAAAACAATGTGATAATGATAACACAAAATAACAGGGAAAAGAATGTGCCTATATTGAGGTATCAGGAAAGTGATTCTGCATACTCTTTCCTGGTATAACCATGATTAATGCCATCCTTTTTATCCCTCTGGAATTCCCGTTACGTATTCTAAGATAACTTACCCAAAAACTGAAGCTTGGCAGAAAGGTTGTAAGCAAATCCCTGAGGGATGAAGGAATAATCAGCCTCGTCATCTGGTGTGACATCCTCAATAGTTAGCTTATGGATTCTGGAAACATGAAAAAAATATATTCCACTCCCTTACCTTACCTCCCCAGGAGTAACAGGGCTGTCTCAAGAGACAAGGCGCAGGCTGTAGGCTATTAACAGACATTACTATTTCTTCTCCACTTGCCCTAACATCAAGTCAACAACTATCAGGGCTGTAGACTGCTTTACTTTCAGTATTCAAGCACATCTATGTCAGCATGTTGTCTATGAATGGATTTTTCTTGTCAAGGTAGATGTGTAGTCTAGTCTGAATAGAGGAAGCAGTTCCTCTGCTTTAGTCAAGTCCTTTACTATTACTGGGGCAGTTGTAACACTGCTGACTGGTTTAATTTGATCATGTTGTGACTACAATAAATTATGGAAAAACAAGCTAAAAATTGATGTTCACTCCATGTATTATTGTAAATTCAAAACAGGATACAGAAAGGCGAATCAAGGAAGACTTTACCTAACACATAATGCTTGTGTATCTTCTGAATCTTCTTGATCTCCATTTCTAGTAGTAGTTAGACTGCTAAGCACAGAATTGTGTAACTTATGTGTTTATACTAACACTAATTTTTTCTGAAGGGGTTTATACATAAGTGCTATCTTAATCTCCCTTAAAAACTATTGCTAATTTTAAAGTTATCAACAATATGTTGTCTAGATTGTTTGAATAACAAGAAAATATGAAATCTTAATGAAAACGGAGAATGAATTCTGCTGATATACCACTGATGCCATACATGCAAAATGTACCAACACAGAAAGACTATACACATACCAAAGCAAGTCTGTCACTATATGTTGATTGCGTATGAGAAGGTTTTTAATTTTTTTCCTTTAGCGGGAGCCAGGACAAAGTCTTGACTTATATTCCTATCCCCTGAGAAATAGTTCCTGTGGATTGTAATGCAATACCCAAGCCTGTACCTGTTTTCTTAAACAAGACTAACCTGCCAATATGGGAGATCTTTATCCTTTCATTTGGGACCACCTCCTTTCCATTTTTCAACCAGATTCCTTTCACATTTTCATCAGAAACTTCACACTTGAAGACTGCCTGGTCACGTGCCTTCACTGTCAGGTCCGCAATGCTCTGATAAACTTCCAGCTTTTTCTCTGATATTGTGAGAATAATCGATACACACATCAACAAATCAGAATAGCTCTCTAAGTAGACAGTTAGTGTGGATTTACTGAGTAGAAAAGGCTCGTGCTGAGCAATGTGTTTGTGGAAGGGTGAAATATGAAGGGAAATCCACAGCACGCAGGCTTTAACAGGACTGAGAGCTAAGCACCTGTTATTATCAGGGTATCTGTTACATCCGGCACACAGGTCTGAGTTCTCCTTGAGGCCTTTATCAAACCTTATGCCCCTTATTAAGTCGTCTTTTTTCCCTGGCATGAGGATTATGCTACCCGTATGAACTATCCTGGAGAAGGTTACCTTCAGCCTGTTTTCATTTTTCAGCTTCTCTGGTTCTGTAATATTACCTGTGCCTACCTTGCACAATTAGTTCAGCGACTGATACCCCACCATTGGTCTTCACGGTGTAGTGTCCACTATCCTCCTTGGTTGACTCATTAATAATTAGATACTGCTTTTTTCCATCTTTCTTGAATCGGTATTTGAATGTTTCTTCCCGTGTCAGCTCAACTCCGTCTTTTTCCCTGCAATGCCAAATACTGTTGAGTCATTTTTCTATGATTGGAAGAGGAGAGTAAGAATCAGGTCAATGTTACTAAAGATCGGAAAGCACAAAATAAATCCAGTCTCTGTAGGGTTTAAGTTAGCAAAAAAGACACCATTGCACAAATGTTAGTGGAACCAAAACACTTCTAGCTTGGGCATTAATTTTCACTAGGTGTTTTACTTCTGGTTCAGGAGAGTTTACTCACAAGGAATTACTTGATTGTTACTATTTATATGCTATAGATAAACATGAAAGTATATTAAATGCTGTAGAAGATACAGGGATGAAGACGCACTTCACCAGCAGGGAATTTACTATCTTAAAAGCTGCCATAAGGTAAATGGGACTTGCTGGGAAATGACCTAAAGTCTTAATTTTCCTGATGTGAATTATAATTGTTATAGATTAATGGTTTATGGGCATCGGTAAAAGAAGAAAATCTTAGGATGGATTTAAATGAAGATGTATTTTTGGACTTTGTAGCCCTTTCCATTGAAGGATGCCATAGTATATTTAAGACATTACTAAATTAAGCTTCACCATCCAGCCTGGGAGGAAATTTAATTATTGTAATTTCTAATCGTCATGAAGGGAAACAAGCAGAGAGGATTCATGTTGTTTAGTCAAGGGCACACCAAAATGCATAAGACGTTTTAAAGATTTCCTGTTCGTAATCCTAAATAACATAAACAGGCTACAAGAAAATAACTTGTAATATCTTCAACTTATTCCTTTTGTAATATTTTATATTTTTCATTATTATTTGAATATATTATGTTATTTGAATACTGATGCAGTTTGTAAATGATTTTTTTTTCTCTTTCATACTTACTCATGTGAAAAAAGAAATAGAAAAGATGTTATGCTTTTAATAGAGTAAGAATTTTCTTTCTATCTTGTGTTATTTCCCTTACTTGTTACCAGTGACTATTCAGTTTAACAAATGAGTTTACAAGATAGCAAATTGAAATTCTATTTAGGGACTCATTAAAATACTATAGCTCTAATTTCTAGGTAGATGTATTCAAGAAAACCTTTTGCCTCTGTTAGAGTCTGCTGAAGTAAATCACAAGATCAAAACTTTAAGCAGGGACAGGAATCCTACACCTTGTGTCTTAATCTAAGTACCTACTTAATCTAGTACCTGCTGCAACTGCATTTCAGCATACCTACAGGTTACTCCATCCTAATTGTTCTTTACACCACTGCTTATTGTAATTTATAGTTGGTTTAGAAAAATACTGGCATCTCTTCCAGATCACAGGACTACAGCACTAGTAAGGGAGGAAACAGAGGAAGCCCATAACAGCTCCATGAAAGACAGGGCTTAACATTATGTCAGGATAATACTTCCTCTGCTTGCTCAGTGGCAAGAGTTTGAGGCTACAAGCAAGATGGTCTCCTAAGGCTGATCTCATTCATGCAGATTAGTTCTGAAACAAGTGCTACAATGCAATGCGTAAACCTTTGCTGAAACGCTGAAAATTGACTGTAATCCAGAAGTTCAACATGCTGCTGTGGCAAAACCAGGCACACGCACTGTGGCTGGTTTTCCAAAGCTGAACTTTTTAATTTTTTTTTTTGTGATGTATTTCGACACGTGGCTCATGAAAGATATCTGAATATTCTATTCAGCCATTGATAAGAAAGAGGTCTCTTGAAATCTTGTCTAAGTAATGAAAATAGACTATTTGCAATGCCTAGTGCCTTAAATCCCTGGGAAGGGAATAGTATATTTAACTTGTGTTTGTTTTACTGACTAGCACATTGCTGATGCTGTGTATGAGTAGAGTGCAGAGGGGTGTACTGACAGATGGTGGAGCGATAAAACTGTAAACCTCAAAAAAGAACTCCCAGATATCATTTGGCTTAAAATAATACACCGCTGCAGTGAAAAGTGAAAAACTTCATATAAGGTAATATTACAGGATTATAAAAAAGAAACCCACAAAAACCATGGAAGTGTTGGTTTAAAGACCACTGTAGGTCGTCTGGTCCAGCCTCACACTTGAAGCAGAACTAGTCCGATAATAGGTAGGTCAGACATGGTTTAGTCTATCCAAGTCCCGAATATCTGCAAGATCAAATATCTGTTCTCAACTTTCACTCAATGCCTCTTTCCTCTGTCTGGAAATGCTTTCCTATTTCCTGCTTAGATTCTAAGGATAAATTGGTTAATGTCTTCTGAGATACCACTGATATAGGTACTATGTGATAATGGGGACACACAGATTTATTGTTATTATTACATTACTATAGTTTGTTTTCACTGGGAGCTGATAAGATGATACATCCGGCATTCAGAGATGGAAAAATCAGGTCAAAACTATGTATTTTATTACATATTTTTCTTCAAGAATTATATTATTTCCAAGACCATCTGAAGTTTAGAAATAACTATTCCATAGTACTGCATAATAATAATGTGAGACTTTTCCGGGTGATCAAGAGAACATTCTTTCCTGATTACTATGAAGAGACCCACATAATGAATTCTCCAAGCCCTAGTCTGATGGCCGTGCCCAAGAGGCTGTAAGCCTTATTTCTGTCTTGTGCAAGTCACATAATTGCTTTTGTTCGTGTGCTTGTGATTTCATATCCCAGGCTTAAAGGGTGCAAGAGATATAACAGGTGCCCTGAGTTAGTGCCTGTTACTTGGCTTAAACTCTTGAGCATTTCCCTCATGAGCCATAAAACTGGAACTCTTTCTCCATACTGTGCTTCAGTATGAAGACACTTCTCTCCATTGGACACTTCTCTCCGTTGTCCAAAATGTTCCCTTTGTTGCCAAAGATCATTGACTGAGTCTCAATTAATAAAACAGTGTAAGTGTCTAATTATGTTGCTATGATTTGACGAGTTTCTCTGACCACTTGCTGCATTTCAGGCTGAGACAGCTGCTGGTTTGCCCTTGTCACACCAAATGCCCATCCCACAGATACCAGCTCTGCAAGATGTATGGGAGTTGTTCAAAGGCATAGGATCAAAGTGTGGCAGCTGCACTGTGCTCTGAGAGGGACAGATCTGATTGTCCCCATCTCTTGTGACCAGGCATTTGTAAGCAGTTCCTCAACAATAGCATGTGTGTGCCTGTGCATGTGGCTTTAATAGTGTAATGCATATGCTGTATTAGCTCTTGGGCTCTATTTAAATTCCCAGTTCCTTCCTTTGGGAGAGCAGATGAGCGGTTGGCACTTTCCAGGAATGTAATGGGCATTGTGGGAACAGTTGATAACCATGTGCCTGAAGCTGTTAACAAGCACAAGAGAATTTCATCTGGTAGAAAAATGAAGTGAGAACAGTGTGCGTAAGGCTCGGTATGTGAGCACTGCTTGCTGTGCCTGCCCAAGCAGTGTGTGCCTTCCAGTTTCTGCTCAGCTGCAACACTCAACAAAATGGACTCTGTGGTCTAAATGTTTGTCTCTTAATCCTGCTCGCTGCATGTGCATAATGGCTGGCTTTGCAGGATCACCACAACAGGTATGTTAAAATAAGTCAATGACCTTCCCTCTCCCTCTGCTGTCTCTTGTCCCTCAAGAGACGCTAACTTTTTGCCTAAGAAAAAATACTTTTAAAAAAAACATGTCACTACAGTTGAGAAAACCAGAAAATTCCATAAAATACAGCAAACTCATCGCAGTACAGATCTGATTACTCTGGGCAATAGTTAGACACTACTGTCAAGTGTTTAGAAAACTTTAAAGCTAACAGCTTGGCAGTTCAGTAGCATCCTGTAAACACTGAACGAGAAATTCTAGAGACACTATGAAATATCTATACTTCATTTGTTTTCTGCCAGGTTCTCAATGTTTGACATAGAGAAGGAGGATCAATCTTTTCCTGAAAACAGTTATGTAGGATGCCTTCCTCCTTTTTATTCCACAACTCTTGTCTGCAAATGCTCGTCCTAGAATGTCCCATGGAGGGATGTGGTTTCGTATTGTTTGGGGTTTTTTTTTTCCCTTTTCTACTACCTTACCATTTCACAGTAGCTCCTTCCTCAGACACTTCACACTCAAACTCCACTCTCTCTCCAACCATCACCATCTGGTCCTCCAGTGGGTGAGTGATCAGGATTGGAGGTTCTGGAAATGAAGAGACTTTTATTAAAAGAGTATTCTGTGAGACTGAAGACCAGAGGTAGATTTCACCACTCTACACTCCACAGGAAGAACCCCTGGCTAAATACACGGTGATGCTCTCTGTGTTGGAACTGAAAATTTACTATGCCAAATCACATTATCAATATTATCGAATGACTTCTTGGTTTTTGCTTCATGAGACATCATACAAACATAGGTTTAATTAGTTTTCATATATATTCTGAAATTCTAAACTAGAGGCATTGCTTTTCTGTACTGCTTGATCTGCTTGTAGAGCTTGAGGGACATGTTTATCTTGAATGGAATCAAATTTTTAAAGTAAGTTTCTAGACCTGTTGTTGGAAGATGTAAATCACTTTCCAAATGAGAATTAATGGTAACTGTTACTGTGCTGTTTTCCTGTGCTTTCTTAGTTGCAGCTATAGGGAAAATTTTCCTTCCTTTAACAGTAAGAAAAATATCTACTTCAATAGATGTCAGAACTTGTTCATGTTTGACAATTTCCTTTCCTACGAGATTAACTAAATCTGAAAGTAGAGAAGGTGACAGTAATTCTAAATATTAGGGGAGATCTCTTTCCTTTTGCTACCGTTGCTTACCTTTTACAAATAATTCCGTGAAACTCTTCTCCTCCCCTACCACACATTCATATGCTGCATCATCGGCCAGAGAGCAGTGGTTTATGGTCAGTATTCTCTTATTCCCAACAGCCTCAAAAATATATCTGAAAAGAGAATCTAAATGTAATTATCGGAGAGTAACTCTTTTGGACCCAGTCACTGTCTTCTCCTGTCTGGCAGATAAAAAGGCTCCTACTTTTTTTCTGTCATCAGTGTCAAGGTTTGTTAAGATTCAAGTCCTATATCTCTGTCCTGGTGCAGTGGGCAGCAGTAGTGTTTGAAAAACTAGCATAGGAAGTTACGGAGAAATCTTTATACAAATGTGAGACATAAAAACTGCTGTGAATGGTGCTGGATGCTTTTCTAACATCTAGCCATACAACAAACCTGACTGCCATTAAAAATGCTTTGTGATGGCTTCAGCACAAAATCACTGGAAATGTTTTTTTACAAACAAGCTACACTGAAGTATATCCCATATCACAAGAAAATAATTTTGAACCCTGGATACACACATAAAGATCAGAATATAATCTGAAGACTTACTTGCTAAGTAGGTAGATGTATGCATCCAGTTCCACGTGTAGATACATAGAGCAATGGGAAGAAAAAGAAAAAGTCATGAGAACAGCAAACTGACCCTGACCCAAAGCACTATGTAGATTCTTTCTCAGCTCCTATTTCTCCCTATTTTATTACTTGCTTTCTAAGAAAAGCTAGTTTTTCCACTTTATCCAAGCTGTAGCTTATTTATTTTCGGATTTCCTGTATTTCTAGTTTACCTGCCGCTCACTTGGATCTCCTGTCCATTCTTCAGCCATTTCACATCAGCATCTGGATTGGCAACTTCGACCATTAATTTAATCTTTTGCCCTTTGTCCACTTGGTAAGCTGGATCCAATTTCTTGAGGAACGCTATGATGAAGAATGATTTTTATTTTAATTTTTTAAAAATAATAATTTGGTAATTTTTATACTTTTTTTTTTTATGTTCTCTCTCAGGAAAGTAAATCTTTATTCCTTTTCCTGTTGTTTACTATCATCTTAAACCTTCCCTACTTTCTGCATCGCCGTTTGCATTTCTGCCATTTCTGTCTGTTTTTCATCCTGTCTGTTTTCTGTTTTACTTAACATAGGATGAAAAGCACGTGATATAAACTAAAACAAGCAAAGTAGAATATTCTAAATCAGATGTGATATGTACTTCAACATATCATAAACAGAGTTACAGCTACATCTGCTCATGTAGGAAAATGATACCGCTCTTCTCAGTACTAATGAATGGCAGCTTGCCTTCTCTATTTCAGACTTTTAAAACAAATTAGTTAAAATTAGGTAATTACTATTTCACAGGAGTAGAAAAGGCTCAAGAATTTCAAATGTATCATCCCAATGGAAATTAAATTCTTTAATTGTATCACTGATGCCTGACATACTGACCAGTTTTGGGGGTGGGGAGGAGTGTTGTTGTTTTATGTTTAGGGTAAGATAAGGGGCAGAGTCAAAGAAACTAGTAAAAGGAGCAGGTTCAGAATATCCAGAGTTTCCAAGCAAGGTAGCTCAGAGTTTTGGGCCTAGCTTTAATCTTTGTTAATCATCATTTCACATGTAAAAACTGTGTAACAGTTGAAATAGGAAACTCCTATTTCCCACACTCTTGTATCTGGCTGCTGTCTAGCTTATGTTAATATTTGAAGAACTCCCAAATAAGAAGATATGAACACATATATTTGGAATAAATACAGCTCACCAACCTGTACTTTTTTTCTCTTCCTTCTTTATGCGTTTGAGGCGTTTCAGCATTCCACGCAGATCTGTGATACCATACTGAAAAGCAATTTTCTCGTATTCGGAAGGAGGAGCTTTCCTCAGGATTTCCCAGACATCAACATCAGATTGTGATTCACATTTTGCTTCACCTCTGCAGAAAAGGATTAGAGTATCTGAATGCCACTATTGAGAGGATTTAAAAACAGCCATAGGCTTGGAGAGATACATATTGGCTAGAGGAAGCCATTTCTTAATAAAAAATTTATCAGTCTAACTTTTTGCTATATATTATTGCCTAAAATAATGATATAAAACTGGTGACTAGTTTTACTTATATGTCTATATACAGTGATTAAAATCCAATCACTATTCTAAAGGGTTTACTTTCTAATAGCCAAAGAAAATAAATATTAACTTCTCTTTAACAATGGGTAGCGGCAACATGAGGAGACTTATTTTCCTGTCATGGTAATACACAAAACGTGGCAAAGCAAGGAACTGAACTGATATCCTGAGAATGCTTTAGAAATACGGCAGTTGGTTTCTGTTAATAAGAAACAAGTCCTTTTCTACTCAGGACATTTTTTCTCTTTGCTAAAATGAATCACAGATTATTAAAATATTTATCACCTGTGGTAAAGACAATTGTTGGCTATAGTAATCTATAAAACATAAGGGCACGTAGATTGGTGAGTAGTGGCAAACAAGACAATATTTACAATGGACTACTAATTTTATAGTTTAACCAAAGAACTAGTGATTATGGAAGAATTAATGTTTGGTTTAGCAAAACCAAGTGAATATTTGGTTGTCTGGCTTTAGGAAAGGCATTCTTTTTCTGTCATCATATTTTTTATTTAAAAGGCCATAACTAGAAAAAGAAATTAGTGTAACCTTACCGATTTACTGAGCGCAAGAAGCTGCTGTACTCCAGAATGATGCAGAGAACCGTTTGGAAAAACATGCAGCATCCCGATGGGAAAGAAAAAGGGCATCATGTGTTAATACAAAAGAGCCATGGATATCATCTTCACCTTCAGCAGAACAAGCCTGTGCTTCACTAGTAGGGAGATGAAGGAGCTCATGCAAAAGCTCTAAAATAAGCTTAAGAAAAACGCTGTTCCCTAATGAAACCAAACTCACTCCCACACTTTGTACAGTTCTACTCTGCAACTTATATAAGAAGTGTAAGCACTGCTGCTTATTCCTAATTATGGCTGATTGCCTTACAAAATAGCTCTACTTTGTCCTGTCGTCATGGAGTTGTTGCCTGTCATAGTTTGCATTTTGGTAATCAGAGAAAGGATGACAGAAGTAACATTTTCTTTAGGAAATTTCTTTAGGAAAAGGAACTTCCTGTGGCTGTTGTTTCTGACTTTACCAGAACCAAGCAGATTCCAGTGCAGCAGAACACACCCTTATAATGAAGACATGTTCAGTGCTAAAACCCATCATGCACCCAAGTTATGCAGCAGGTAATGCGGAGAAAAGTGGAGGATTATTGGCCATATTTTCATTTTTTTCAGGAAAAGAACAGTCCCCCGTTAGTCTGTGAGGAATATTACTACTTAAAAAAGCATGGCTGTAGTCAGTCTAGACAGCAGGTATAGACAGTCTAGACCAAACATTTCTGGTACTCCTTTTATTGCCCAAAAAAGGCTTGCTTGTAAAGAGAGTACTATGTTTATAAAAGTACTGCAGTCCAGGCTTGGGATTTCCAGCACCCTCGTAGCTCTTGAACAGAAAGGAAGCAAGAGAAGAGGATTTCGGCTCAGTGTGTTTGAACTGAAATATGGCATGCAATATCTTATATCTCTGGAGTGGTTTAGCACTCACTAAGACCTCACTGACACTCATTGAATTGATAGGTGTATCTGAAGTTTGGACTCCTTGCGATAACTGCAGCCTACTGGGTATTTGGTTTGTCATACGGTGCATCAACATCACCCACAAATTTAATCATGATTCCTCTTCTCTATATATCTATCATTTAATTTGGGGAAGCTACAAATGGTTTGTAGTTTTGCCTAGCAGAAGCCAGGCCAATTGAACTAATTTGCCACATAGACCAAGATTTTTTGATCTATTTTTTGCCAAATAGACCAACTCTTTAGAGTTGCAAGATGAGCAACTCTAAAATATTTCTAAATGCATGTAAATTGGAATAGATACATAAATACATAAAACTAGGCATATGTAATATTATGGTCGTGCTGCGTTCTTTGTACTAGTGCAATTAATGTTCTGTCTATCTCAAAGGAAATATCAAATCATACGAAATAAGAAAGACGTAACAGATTCCAATGTTATTATTTTCCCTCAGGCATTATATAAATATAGGTGTGCTCTCTGTCTGCCTACTTATATGCTCATCTGTATACGCCCCTTTACCTGAAAATTTGCGGGTAGGATTATTTGTGGAGTTTTTAAAAATATTTTGTGTGAGTTATTTTTAAATACATCATGAGAAAAATCTTCCAGTTTGGAAGCAATTCCACAGTCTAGTATATGTCACTACTGAGAAGACTTCCTTAATTCTTGCTTTAGCTTTTCCATTACTCAGTGTCATTCCATTGTTACATCTGTCAATACTGTTTTGGCGTATGCAAGCTGAAATACAAGAAATTTGATCATTAACAAGAGTATAGTCTCTTCCTTGGAAATACGAATATTTTTCTAATTACAAGGAAAGGCTTGTAAATTGCATGTAAAATGGTACTAAAAGCTAAAGGTTGTAATCTTCATCGTGTTTAATTGAGTTCTGCAAAAGAAAAGAAAAAAATGTCTTTGTCTCTGAGCAAAGCTTTCCCCATCCCAGGACTCCTTTTCACCATTTTGTATTTGTTAAAACTTTCTAACTGTACTAACAGAGAGTCAGTACAGTTAAGCTGTACTCATCCACTACCAACAGGAACTAAGCAGTGTATAAAAAGTAATAGAGCCCTTGGACTCCTGAAGTTTCTCCAACCCTTATGTTACTCTCCCTGATGTTGGGGATCCTTACTCGGACTGATCATCTCATAGGTTAACTATGTGCTTGAGGGCATTAAGATGCAGCTTAGTGAATCTGCTGTAAATGGAATATGCAGCTGATATGTTTTAAACATATGTGGAGGGCTTAAAAATAGTTTTGTACATCCCAGAGATGGTTCCTTCCTATCCCATTACTGTCAACTGATTGGACCCTGTCAGCTGTCACCTCCTTCAAGGTCTCTGCTCACTATCCCATTTAATAGTTCTGTGACAGCTGTTCCCTTCCTCTTCCCAATGACCTCTCCTTGGCCCATGACATCTGTATGTCAACAGCAGTTAATTAAATTACAGTGATAGGAGATATAGTATTAAATGAAGCTCTCTTTATTATAGTGGGAATGCTCATTACCTCTGGATTGAGGGGCAGTTGTAAATTAGGTGGGATGAAGCAGAAGTGGTAAAAGAATGGCTCTTGAGAGTTCCTCAGCCTGAGGTCCCTTTTTCTGTTCTATTTTAATGAAGAATACTTTCATTCCATGGTGAGTTTTTATGCCTGTCCATTCTCATTGCTATAGGAGTGGTCTTCAACCTATGGTGTGCAAAGCCTGAAGGATCCACAAATTACTTCTAAAGTGGCTTTGAAAAACAACTAGGAGCGGTGAATTTATCAGTATGCTTAAATTCACTATACAGAGATTTGTAAGTCAAGAAAGGTCAAAAACACTGATAAAATACAGTGAAATCTGTAAGATTCTTTTAATGGATTATATTTCTAGCCGAATGAATAATGAATGGTTAAGTCCACAAACTGAACATTTCTGGAAATACTGGACATGTTTACTACTTTTTAGAGTTCTATCACTGCTTGAAACTAATTATGGAAGCAGAAGGGAAAGGCACTAGGAGAGGGGCTCACAGTACTTAGCACTTCATTCCAGCTGGAGTCACTGTATGAAATTATGCAAATATTTTCATGTTGGCCTCTATTTGTTTGAAATTTTTAAAAAGAGATCAGAATTCTTTTTTGCCTTACATTTTCTATAGAAATTAGAACTTGTGTACAACTACTCTATTTGAGCTCTCAAACCTGTACAGTTTTGATTACTGCCATTATTCAGAGAGCATATTTTCCCTACTTTAGAATTACAAAAATTTTCTGGTTGTAGTGTTACTGCAAAGCAAGAATTCAATTCTAGTTGGATACATTGCATATTGCATAATACAGGGCTTAGTGACCTTTTTTGCCCAACTGAAATTTGGGTGAATTAAGCTGAGTGAAACATGAGGCTATTGTGGCTTTATTACCTGCCATAACCAAGCTAATTCAGATGCCTGCATGATCCTGTTCTCTTTCTGAAGATAAAACACTTTTTATAAATAGTGATACCAATACCTGGGCAGAGGCTGAACACAGATTTACAGCAACATTCATCTCAAGTAGTTGACTGTGAAAACTTAAACTGAGTAAGTTTAGATTTGCAAAACATGAGTCTAGTGACAAGTGTTTATAGTAACTTCAGGAGCTGGAAAAACAGAGTGAATGGCCAAGGGCAGTAAGCAGAATGAAGCATGCTTGGAGTAATGGGATGATAAAGAGCAATGGCAATTTTACTTGGAACACAAATAAATGGTTTGTAACAGAGAAGCCGGTACATTTATGGAATAAGTGACTTCAGTAATACGTTTAGTTAACATGTTTAAGGATGGATGGAACAAAACTTCAGCACATATTTGACAGGCACCAGCAGGCATATTATGCAAAGGATTTTTCTGATTTTAATTTCTGCGACAATAGGAATTTAAAGCAGTGTGTTATTGGGAAAATTGGGAAATTCAAGGACAATTTAAAAGTGCTTATAAAAGAAAGTGATGGTGGAAAACAAAGAACATTCAGAGAAATAGATTGATTTGTATTGAATGGTCCATCTTTAACTTCTAATTGTTTAAAAGCATTTCTGTCTCACATATTGGTGGCTGGTAATTTTCTTTCGTACTATCTAAATTTTGCCACGTTCTACATGTAAGAAAGATAAAGATGCATGCATTATTTCAAATTAAATGGTTCTTCTATTCAGTCTGACCCATGCATTTATAATAAAATGAAATAGAAATCTTACTCTCTGTTGGAAACAGTGGAATCCAAAACATCCAGATTAAGGTGGTGGTAAAAAAACATTAAGTAGACAGGTTATGATAACAGGTGCGGTAAGGAAGGATAAGAATGAGAGATGAAATTCCACCAAAAAAGTGAAAGTAAAAGCAAGAAATAAGAATTAGAATCAGAAGAGTAAAAAAAAAAAATTAACATAACATTTATACAACATAGACTATCTTTTTATATATGTGATAAACAGCTATGTAATACATAATATATAGTTGTGTAGTGTAATAGTAACATTTAGATATCCAATAAAAACACTCGTCCTCCCAGCTCTCTGATGTGAAGTATTGTGAAAACTTAGGACAGAAAATTCTTAATAAGGCAGCATTATAGACAGGTGTTGTAAATTGTTGTGGTTTTTTTGTTGTTTTGCTTTGTTTTTTGTTTTTTTTTTTTTAAATGAGAAGTGCTGGCGGAAGCATGTAATTACCCTGCTCCTAGCTTTTTCTGTCTTGGGAAAGCTCAATCTTTTTTTTTTCATATTTTTTTTTTCTCTCCATTATAAACCTTGCAAAAATGCAGTAAATGCTGACTATTTGAGGAATTTGCCATAAGTCCCTGTCATCCTTTTTCCAGTTAGAGCTGCTTTAGGAAAACTACAAGGATTCTGAATTTATGAAACTTTCAATTACTCTAGTTCTAGTGTTTTCAGCGGTGTTCAACAGAAGCTTGTTACTTTATTTCTCTAAGGCTATGAATTCTTACTCACCTCTTTTTCAGTAAGGCACTAAAATTAAACTCTCCACCTTCTTCATGTCCCTCGGTACTGTATAATAACAGAAAACCACAATTAGTTTCAGAAGGAAATGGGAATAGCTTGTGAGACTATATCATTATGTAGATGATATTTTTTTGTAGGGACTCCTTGTCCATATTTGTCTTCATATAGGTTTAAGAAATATATTTAATGAACTTGTATTCTTTCTGTACTGATTATGGCTGAAGTTGTACAGGGTATAAACTTGGTCATATTGATCTGGAATGTATTCATTATCATAAAGGTGTTGCAGAAGCTTTCCTTTAGAATCATTAGTGCTTTTGGAAAGCTCTAGTTTCAGAAATATGGAAATTATCAGTGTGGGGCAGCATTTAACCAACCTTTTTGCGTGACTTTTTACAATCTAATCACTTCATTTTCTAGTATTGTCCCAGCTGTAAGTGTTTCTTAAGGTTCTTTTTGATTCCGGAATTCATTATACCGAAAAAAGTGTCACATCATTGGTGCTTGAGAGAGCTAAAGAGGAGTTCTGTGATCTGGCTTTGATTTTGAGATAAGATTCAATATGCAGTTGTTCAACAAGCATCATGGCAAGCAATGTGATGATGAATTGATTTGTGAGAACAAGAAGCAACAAGCAGGAGTTTTTTGATCTGTAAATCTTTCTGTTACGTATGGTGAACTCAGATGGAATGCACAATGTTATTTTTGGTGTTCTGAATCAAATGTAGTTTAGCTGTGCTTCTGAACATTTGAAGTACAGCTCTACTCTGAAAACTTAGTGTAAAGTCACTAAAATCACTTCTTTGGGTTTAATTCCTAAAAAGTCATTTCAGGGACTTGATATAAAAGTACTGGGAGTTACACTGGATTTCATGACTACTGATTATTCAACTTAGCAAAACAAAAAAGGTCTTTTTTGCATTCATCAGGGTTTAGAAAGTCAAAATGTATTTTTTTCATCTCAGTCATTCTCCCATCATCAATGTTCAGCTGGTCCTTGACATCTTTTTGTCTTGAGTATATGAATCTGGTGATGCCATCTCACAGCATTCAGATTCTTCCAGCAGCAACACCTTATATTTAATTATTGTTTTATACACAGAAATTATTCTTTTCAGTTGTACTGGTGGTAGTGGTAGCCCATGATGCTGTCTCTGTCAATACACAGTGCTAGTTGCTTTAGAGAAAATGAGTCTGTCTGTAGAATGTCAGGAAAACTCAGTATTGTAGGAATAAATATTTTAAAAAGTAAGAAAACAGCCTCAACAGAAAAATGATGGGCATTTTAACAATACTGTTAATAAAATGAAAAAGAAATGAGTGCCAAACTTCTTGTGCTGCTTGACAATGCAACATTAGTGAGAAAAGTAACAATTTTAAATTGGTATAATTTTGAATGTGTTGTGAGGAGAGATCTTTTTATTAAGAAAGAAAGTACCATTTTTACTTCTGTGAATACTTTCAAGATAGTACACTACTGGAAAAGATAATTTTCTGTGGATAATGCTCAAACAGAAAAGTGTATTTTTGGCCACTTTTCCCTCTAATTTTCAGAAGATTTTCAATGTTTGCAGGCATAAAATGTACATAAAAAATCACTAGTATAATCCCAAATTCAAAAAGGGTTTCTTGTGATCAAATATGCAAGAAATCAAAATCTACAGCTGGGAGAATAACTAGTCACCTTATTGCTTCCCAGGTGGTCTTTAAATCAGCTTTTCCGGAAAGCCCAGCAATCAATGTTTAGCTTTTCTGAAGCATGAGACCCTAATAATTGCTTTAACATGCACAGAGCCAAGTCTCATCTGAGAGTTCCTGTTTTCATTATGGTGGAAGACTTTGGGGACCAAAAGGGATAGGGTGAGAAATGTAATTATACTAGGATAAAGAGTGTGCCAGGAAACAACAGATTTTCATATGCATGTGTGTTGGTACGTTTCTGTGAGCAGTTGCAATTTTAGTCAGCATGTGCTCAGTAGAGAGGAAAACATGTAAAACAGAGGGGGCAGACATGCATGTAATTTGAAGTTACTTTTTTCTTCTAACAATGGTGAGAAGATGCCACTTGCCAAACATATGCCTTCTCCGTAGATGAATCTGCCTCTCACTGAACTGTCAAACTACTCTTTTCATTATTTATACTCATCTTATATGACTGCTTACTTGTATGTATTTGTTTCATATAAATACTTCATACTATAAACAATAACTTATTTGGAATTTAAGCTGCAGCTAGTTCTGTAGTTTATTTGTTTGTTTGTTTGTTTTCCTTTTCCTAAGCAGAGAGAGACAGTTCATTGTTAGGTTTGAATTTGTCTTCTGACACAGACAATGGCTACCTGAGAAAGGCTGAAGTCATCCGTCTCCCCCCTCCTGCCAGGCTCCTGAGTGAGGGTATCAAAGACAAAGCTTCAGATTTAAGCAGTTCAGTTCAAAATTTGGCTCCATTCTTACAGAAGAAACTGAAAATCTGAACAGCCTGAAGCTGCTCACACTGTGCTCACTCTGAAACAGATTCTAAATTCTTTTAATTGTGCTAGCAAGAAGACAAACTCTTGAAGCTTAATTTCACTGCAGTGAAATAACACAATGCAGCTATGTACTGAGTATCCTCTATTTAATAGGCATCACAGTGAGGCTGGTCAGCTACCTATAGATGGATTTGACTGTAATTCTGCAAGCCTTTTTTAGTTCTTTCTGATAGAATGTTAAATAAAAAAACACTCATATAAAAATAGCACTGTTAGTGAAAAACTCAAGGAGTTGCCACAGACGATTTGTGTCCTATGTTAGAGAAATATATGTCTGTAGGAATATTCTTGGTCTACTAACTTTGCAAAAAATATATAAAAACTAAACCAGAAACTGAATTACACAAAGGGAGAAGAAATACTCAACAGTGAAAAAACACATGTTGTTAATGTCTAAATAAAAAAAAAAGCCAACCAATTTTGCAAATTTTACTAATAGAAGGGAACATTATTCCATTAAGTCTTATATCAATTCAGACTGTATTACAGAATAGCCTTTTCAACACCAGTGCAACACCTTGCAATCTTTAATATCTAAGACCTACATAGATCTGAGTTTTTACACAGACACTTACAGTATCATTGTCTTCATTCAATTAATATAATTATAGAACATGAAAACAAATACAATCAAAATGCTTTTATTAATGCTATCAGAGATATGCGCTTACGGAGCTCACATCAAACTCCACTTCTTTGTTTAGCAAATGTTTGTATTAATGTACATGTAGTTCCTCAAGCCAGACCAAATCAAGACTAGGCACTACACAGATTCTTTTCCTCTGTTGTTCTACGTCTGGAGTGCTTTTTACAGGTCTGGATAAAAAGTGCTGAAGTTCTTGGTAGAATTCTACACATTATCAATTGCATAATTGAAGATAAGCATTATTGTTGTGCTAGTACAAAGTCTAAACTGTCTTAGATGATTTCTAGGAGTTGTATTTGAACAGTAAAAATATTTTCTTAATAGAAATATTTTCTTAGTAGATACCCATATCTTTGTGCTTTTAGTTAGTTTTGTCTAGAAAAGTAATGAATTCTGCATGGAAGTATAATCTGATCATCATAAGTACTACATACTCACGTGCGTCGGAAGGCACCACGAATGTCCAAGTCTGCAGGTATTGGTGCTTCTGATGTAACAAAAAGTGACAAACAAGAATGGGAAAGCAAGTCAAAATAATGCAAAAATACAGTGCTATTTCTAAAGCTTTTCCTTTGCAGACATTTTTTCCTGAAGTTCTTATATTGTAAATTGTGATCAATTACATATTAAAAGATTGAAGTATCATCTTGAAACATGTGGCCTTCACTAATTCACTAGCTTTCAACATCCAGTGTTTCATGTATAACTTAATTCTGTCTCATGCTTCATAACAACCTGCAGCATCACGAACCATCTTATCTCGTTTCTCAATTCTTGTAAATCTTAGTTTCAGTACTGACTTCAAAGGGTTTTTAAACCATAGTGAGAAAACCACTGGATTTCAACTTAATAATTACTACTAATAAATTGTAATCTGTCTTCTGAAAGCAAAGGTAAATTCCTGGAAATATGTAGAGATGTACAGAAACTCCATTGAGGATGTTACATAGAGAGAACTTTATTACTCTGTTCTAAGCTTCTGTTGGTATGAAATACACCTAGTACTGCTGCTACTGGGAGAAAAACTGTTCTCAGTCACAGCTCCTAAGTCTTGTGAGTCCTAGAGAGAACTAGTGAAACTTCAAAAATGAACACTGCTGATTGAGTACCTTCAATAAACTTTTGTCTTTGCATATCAGGCTCATTGGTTGCTGGACACAAATTACTGATGCAGTCCCTTCAACAGAGCCACTGAAGCAGGAAATGGTCCAAACGTTCAACTCTTTCAGGTAGTCTGTACTGATATTGTTTTACCTAAACTGTTCCACACGAGGGGGAATTGATGCTAAAATGTACACCCTTTTCAATTGCTGATAAGGTTTTGTATAGCAGTTGTGAGAGTGGCACCATGTGTTATGTAAAATGGTTCATCTAATCTTAAAACAATTTTATATCACAAGGTGCTTCTGCATGACTTGAATTTATCGGGAAGAAAGGAATTGATGATAGTGTCATTGGTATAAATCTTTCCATTTCTCCCCCTTTTTTTTCTTTTCTTTTATCCATTTTTAATACTGAACTTTTGCCAAAGACTTCACTTTTATTCTAGTGGAAAGAATGGATCTAAAATCAGAAGAAAAGTTGGGCTGATTTGCATCTTTCTGTGTGCTTTCTTTAAGAGCACCACAGTTCTGACCTGAGTGTCATCCAAGTGTTAATTCTAATGCTATATGTCTCTGCCAACCCATCCAGTCCTCACCTGTTGGCCTCTGTAAGTGTGCCTGTACCTATGTTTGTCTAGTTGCTCCTATGTACCAGAAAGAATTGTTGGTGGGTATACAGGAAGTAAAAAAATAATAACAGGAACAAAGAAGGTGGCAGGAATTCATCTTACCATTGACTGTCAGGTTGAAATTAGAACTATCAAACTTGTCCTTGGTAGACACCTCACATCTGTAGCCTCCTGCAAAAGTCATGTTTGCTTCTATGATTTCCATTTCAAAGGTGTACACCTAGAAAAGACACCAATGATACAATTAGTAAGTTAGAAAATAAAATGGTGAAACAGAGAGAGAAAGAGAATACAGCGTATTAAGGCATGGAGAGAAATATACAAGGGATGAAATATGCCTCTGTGTCCTTTTAGAATTAGGAACCTCCTGAGCGTGTAAATCATTACTGTCATAAAAATTACATATAGCTCCCCTAATTGAGTAGGAACAGCTAGAGTATTATCAGTACAGGTCTTCCAGAGGATACAATGTTATATTAGCAAACTATGCTGGTGTACTGGTGTGTGCAGTCATCACATGTACTAATTGCATGTACATTGGAGACAGAAATAGAGCGCTCATTAAACAAGTACAGCCTCTACCCAGAACATATACAGTACATTTAAAAATTCAGCAAAAGGAGTGGCTAATGTGAGCAAGTCTGTTCTGTTCCATCCAGGAGAGGGTGGTAGCGTTTCATATACCGCACAGGATGAGAAGTCATGGTACAAGCTCTCTTGCATTCCTGTTTGTGTATCTTTGAATGCATTTTTGGTAAAAATGGGTCTTACTCAGCTATTTAAAGTAGTCTAGACAATGCAAGAGAACAATAAATTCCAACACTAATAGCTGTACGCTTGATCTATTATAACCAAGATAGACCATACTTAAATGTCTGTCTGATTTATTGTTTTGTCTTAAATATAAGGAGTATCTGTTAATTGAGAGGAAGATGGAGGGAATCCTGCAGTAGATAGTGCAAAACTGCTCCCCTAGTCCTCTAAACATTTTCTCACTTCATCATAGATAAGGTATGCAAGAGTCTGTAAGTAGTGCTTGTCTCTTGTCAGCATGGTCAAAACATAGACTTCTGTGCATAAGTACAACATTGTGCGTAGCTTTGGCTACTTTAATATCAAAGCATTCCTATATTATCTTATATTTTCCCCAGATTAAAGATTAGCGTCTAGAAGACTGAGAACCTTACTCTGCCAATCGTACCTTGTTATTTCGATCATAATTGTCATGTAGCTGGAGATGTTGCCCCACTTTGCTTCCCAGGTCCATCCACTTTCCTTTGAACCATTTCACTGATGGTTTCTTCAGCAGGCTCTCACCTGCCACTTTGGCAGTGAACGTGATGTTTCCACCTTGTAAGGGAAGTATGTTAAAATAAGATTATGAATAGTGTTTGATTTATCGGTTATATCAGTGCTGTCATCCTGTACGTGGCCAGCTAAATAGTCAAGCAACAGATACAGTTTACAAACATCACTTGACTCACATTTTCTACTCACCAACTGTAACTTCTCCATCCTGGGGTCGTATCAGGAAGAGCCCAATAGGGTCCACAGGCTCTTCTGGTTGAGTGACAGAAGATGCAGCTGAAATAAACATCAGAATTATGAGTTAGAACTTTTTGTATCAGCTTCTGTTACAGCCTATATAGTGAATTTGTTAAGTCATTTCAAAATATCTCAATATGTTTCTTCTGTCTCTGAGATTCCTTGCTCTTTATTGTCTGTCATTCATCACTAGTGGTCTCCTTTCAGCTACTGTCTCTACCTCACTGACTCTAAGGATTCCCTGTTCCTGTTCTTCCCTTCCGTTAATGAACCAGACTTGATAACAGTTTTAGTTCTCTGTTACCTTCTGTGTTTTGGCAGCTTTCTACTGGTGGAGCAGGCGACTCTGAGACAGCTGGGGCTGGAGCAGCTTCAGCAGGAGTGACTGTCTCACTCTTTTCTGGAAATGAATGTAAGCCAAGATTAGAGAAAGTCATGTTTCTATTTCATTTCTGAAGAAGTTTTGCAAAAGAACAGCTTTTACCATATGTTAGGAAATGCAGAGAAATTAGCTATGTTTTTCTAGAACTTAGAGGATGTGCTGGAAGGAGAAGGGGCCTACTGAAGCTGGATTATGAGGCTCTTTCTTTTGCTGAGCTTGAAAAGAACTGAAGCCTGGATTTTTAAATTCTATAGTCTTGATGTGTAGAAACTTCAGTGATGAGTAACGCTATTATTTGATGTTAACTTCAGTGGCCTAAATAGAAAAGGTAATGAAAAATGATGCAATTATTATTTTTGTAAACAATTTGCTTGATCATGAGATTTTGTTTAACTCTGCTGTTGGAATGCAATGTTCCAAATGCTATGGCTGTTTGTGGGTTGGGAACAGCTCTAGACACTGCTAGTAATCAATATGGAGAAAGTATATTAAAAATCCATCTATCATTCCTTCCTCTGTCTCATGGAAGTTTATGGCCTCTCAATTAAACCATGACCTCACAGACAAATTCAGGCAAATGTGTTTGGCACAATGGAGAAAGAAATATATAAAAAGGGAGTAGGAGTGAGCAACTGGGGCAGATGGAGGGAGGTAGAATTTCTTGAAACAGATCAGTTGCAGCAAGATTATTTTTTTTCCCATAGGTAGTGGAGCCACTTTCAAAGGGCCTCGCTTACCTCTCACACAAGTCCCACATGCAATTTCCCAGCCGTTTGCAATGTTTTTTCCACCAGGCATTTCTGGCCCTGTTGTGCCATGTGATGACTAATTTGAGTGGCTCCACTGTCACAAAGGGAGGTGGCTGTGTCTGGGGAGGTTAGGGGGCAGCTTCCATTTTTTTGATAATGAAGAGCTGAAATCATTATTGTTTGTGAAAATAATAATGGGTAATCCAGTTACTCTTTAACAATCTAATCTTAGTAAGGTCTGAAAAACAAGACAGTATCTGTGAACATATGAACATGAGTCAACCCTGCTCTCAGAAAATTTATGCCTTTTACCCTAAACTGTGTTTGCGTCTTGAAAGAAAACAGCGTGATTTTAAATTGGTATTATTTTAATACTTAAATATCAAATTCAACCACTTTTATTGTTAAAAGGTGTCCCATTGTATCTCATCCAAATAAATTTCAAGTCAGTTTTTACTGGAAAGAACTAAATGTTATTCTAACTAATGTAGTGTATATTCTTCCCCAACTTGGATGTGTAGCTGTTTAGAAAAGGCTTGTTTTGAGGCATCAATATATAAGGTATACAGGAAAACTGTCCCTTCTTTGGTATCCTGGTATCTCTATCACCAATGTGTGCTTGTCAGAGATGTACTGCTTAGGGAACACTGTACCTGGTTCCTTGACCTTGAGTTCAAATTTCACCTTGGAACTTCCAGCTATTACAGCATATGTCACGTCATCTTCTTTTCCTACATTATTGATTGTCAGTGAATGCTTGTTTCCTTCTGCCTTGATGACATATTTCTCACTTTCAGTAATTTCTGTGCCAGCTCGCTGCCACTTCACCTTGATGCCAGCTTTTTCTGTCTCTGCTTCAAACACAGCTGTGCTTCCGGCTGTCACCTCTGTTGTCTTCGGCTTCTTGGTAAATGCAGAAACTAAAAAAAGAGAGAGGGATCACTAAAATCTGTTTTGCAGTTGTGGCATATCTAGTGTAGTCAGCTGTTGTGGCTGCAACAGCTGTCTCCTTTCTCTCCCCTCTGCCCATGCAAGATATAAATTACAACACTTTCCATAGAGAAGTAGTTTAATTGTCTTTGTGTTTATCGAGTTCTGTGTCTCGCCGAGATGTCATATCTTCTCCATATTGTCATGCAATGAAATGGAATGTATAGCAAACTCATCTCACTGTCCATCATCTTCTTTCTTTCTCCCATAATGAGCTCTGATTTTTCATAAGTGAATGATTTGATCTATGACACGATGGCCTGAAATGTATTCTTACATATCAAGCTCTCTACATTAATTTGACATGCAGTTTTATTTAGAAATATTAATTCTGTCCTAACAGTTGCTTAATACAGCTCCCTTAAAAATACAGTTTGTGCAGTGACCTGTGTCCTAATATACTACAACAGATTAATGGTTCATTTTGGTGCTTCTGTTTTAACTGATCAAGGCTTTAGTGGAAAGGGATGCACGTTCCTATGATGGCCCTTGTAATTTTATCCAAGCTAAAATAATACCAATTGTTGTTTGCATTCAAATATTTAGTTCAGCATTAAAAGTTAGAGTACTTGCCTACGTAGCACTCTACAACAACTAGTTTTCTAATTAATTACAAGGTGCATCAAAATATTTCCTCTATGTGTTGAGAAGCACTTATGATGCTTATAATGAGAACCAATGAAATTATTAGTATACGGGGGGAACAACCATAAACCAAATGATGTTTCAGTTCATATGTAATCAAAATAGCACAAGAGATAGGAATTTGGAAAGCAAGCAATGTATTGTGATTTTGGTCCATGAGTATCCTAATCTTTCTCAAGATTAGATTTTAATAAGGTAACTTATTTCACTAATTTCTTTACCCTGATTTATTTATTTAGATTTCTTCAGTTTTATTTTGAATCAAGTTTTTCATTTTATGCTTCTGTTTTGGTCTTAATGAAATCTGTTATCTTTTTGCTAATTGCTGTGAGCTACGTTTATCTATAAAAATACCAGTAATTAAAATGATGATTCATACACTGAATGTTTTTTATACATCATTATGGCATATTTTTATTGACTTACCCCTTCATAACCATGCTTTTATAAAATGTTGGTGATTCCATCACATCTAATTATCTGTCACCTCTGTGGCAAATTGTCTATGGCTATTCTACTTGGGCAGCAACAAGAACTCTTCCAAACACCACAAGATGGTTATAATTAGCTTTAAACTTTTGATTTATAAAAATGAAGGGAAAATGACATGGAAATATTTAAAAGAAGTAGTTTACACTCATGTTCAATCAGGTGCTTTAGTTAGTATAAATGGTATATTCCTGGTAATACCACCTGCTCATTCCACAAAATCCCTATTCCTGTGGCGTTAATTGACTTCAGTGGAGCTACCTCTGTGAAGATTTCATTTGGTGGCCTTCGGACTTTAGTCATACAAGTCACGTTTCTTCCATTGGTTTTCAAAGGACTCAAACCTGCTTAAACATCAATTAAAGTGTCAATTACAAATACTTTTAGAATTTAGTATGTATTGTATTTTGCCTCTCTTTGTTTTCTAAAAAACCTAAATTACATTTTTCTCTTTCTTTTTTCCCTGCACTTTACATATTTGTTGAAAAAACAATTTTGGTTTTCACTGAGCCTAGTAGCTTAGACTGAGCTCCTGTTGTATTATTCTGCATGCTTTTTTTCCATGTTAAGATGTAACTGTGTGACATTTTGTCTGGGAGTTGAATGTCCCTGTAGCTTTTATTTAAGTTTTTTCTAGCCTCAGGCCTGTAAGTGGTGTAATTGTTCTTAAACAGAATATAGTACTGCATAGAATATAGGGCTCTATGCTATAGCATGATACTTAAATGCCTGTTATTAGTTGCACGTCTTTTGATATAGTATTGTACTTCAGCAAATAACACAGCAGGGTATTCTTTGATGCAGGGTATACTTTGATGCAGTGTATCATGAATAATTGTAGAAGAGTTATTGTAGACACCAGGTTTGATGTACAGAATTCAAAAGACATGTAGAAGTGGCCAGGTTACCGCACAGCATGGAGCCAGGTCAGTTCTGGAACCCATTCCTGAAATACCTACTACTGGTTCCTTTCCTTATGACGCTAGAGATAAAGCAGCAAAGAGGCATGTTTTTCGTCTCTGAATGCTATCATCATCGCTCTTCTATTTAAGCACAAAAGAATCTATAAATATACTAATTACTTAACAGCAATGTGGCCTGTAAAGGTTCCAGCCTACAAATGGCAGGGTTTCAAGACATGCATACTTGGAAGTAACTCTCTGATCTGCTGCACGCCCTGCAAAGTGATTAAGTTTCTTACATTTACTTTAGATGACGCAACAAAAACAGATTGTTGGCCAGAACCACTTGCACAGTGAGAAATCTCCACTACCACATAATATTTCTGACTTTTGGGAAATCCAAATACATATGTAGAAGTTTACAAGTAAGTGTCCTTGTCTTTTTTTTTCTCTCTCTCCCTTTCCTGCCAAAAGACTTATTTCAGTTCTGACTTAAATGATTGTGAATCACTAAAGCATAAAATTGGAAAAGCCAAAAATCTCCCATGTGAATAAAGGCCTGCAGGAACAGTTGTTGAGAACCCACTTTTCCACAGATACAGGAGACCCTGAGTCATTTTCCTGCACTTGAGATCCAGAATTAGTGGGTGACAGAGTCCACAGTAGTGTCTCTCTGTATGCATTTTTATTCCTTTTCATCTTTCACTGTTCGTATTTGCAAAGGAAAAGTAGCCATGTACAGCTGGAGATTTTACAGGAAATTACTTGTTGCAGAAGTGAGATTGCTGAATAAGCACGTGAAGAGAATGCCATCATTTTTCCTTCTGGGGGAAAAACGGGCTGCTTAACAGAAAAAAGCGAGAGATCGGCTATTCCCGGTCTCCTTCATTGTGGCTGTTACTTTAAGTAACATGTAAATCCAAGTTCACCAGCAGATTTTTTTTCTCATGCAGTTATACCAATCTAATACAGCTATTTCCTCACTAGGAATGTTCCTAAACACCACCATTCAAAACTTCTTGTCTGTCCTGAGAACCTCACTTTTGGCTGCTTTTATCAAAAACTCATTCCCCATTTGGCAATCTCTCTCACTTCAACATTTGGCTTCTACCCCGATATGCCCCTCTGATTTCCATATATCCATCCCATACACAAAACACTCTTGGATACAACCACCACCATCAGGCTGTGGAAAACCCAACAACTGTGACACCTCTCGTCATGTTGTGGAATGCCTTACAGGTCTTGTGCCTGTCAGGCATTGACAGATCTCAGGCACTATCACATGTTTATCCAGACTCCAGTTGAACATGCACTTAGAAGCCACTGGGCTGAGGCACCTGATGACCAAGTAGCCCATGTCCTCTGCCTCCCACGTTGTTAACTCTCTGCTTCCCAGTAATTTCTAACCCACCCTGCATAAAGGGAGGAAAAGGTGACATTAGTACTAACATACTATGGTAATTCTGGAGAGAGGACAGAGATGCACATGAGTTATCAGTGCTGATGATGACAGGAATTATTGAAGGGAAGGAGAGCGATAGGTGCTCTGTGTGTGTGTTGGAACTGGATGGAACTGGATGGGCACGTAACTGGAATTGCTGTGGGGAGTTTTTACATGGGGAGAGAAGAGGGATGTAGAGCTAATGAAAGAAAATGAGGCTAGAACCACTTTGTACTAACCCATTTTTCAACACTTCTCATATCCCAGACCTTCCTAATCACTTCAAACTTCCACAATGCAAAGAACTTAATTTAACTTCTGAGTAATGTAAAACAGCAAATTTCTACCCCAGACAGACAGGAAGCGGGCTGTGTGTCGTCTTCAGTACTGATGCAGAAATATTTTTGGTGGCTAATGCTGCTGCTACCAGAACTCATGTGCAGCATCCATCCTTTAAAAGTCTTCTAACAGCTGAAGATGTACACATACGCCATACACCATGTATGGTACCCGAGTTACAGCTTCATTAGTTAGTAATAAAAAGCTCTATTTGGAGGTCCATGATCAGATTGCATTTTGATAATAATTTATTAATAAGTCTTTCAATCAGGAGGATGAAGAAATATAAAATACATTTGCTTTTGGCCACATTAAACTAGAATGAAATAATTTAAGTTCTAAACCCAATTTCCTTCACTTTTCACATAAATAAAATAATAAAACCTAATGTTTTGCTTTCCTACTGCTGTCGTTTATTAAATCTCCATAGCATCTTCATGCTTTCTCCCTTACTTTCTGACGTGCTTTGAAGCAATCTCTTTCTGACATCCACCATCAACCTAGTTTACTATTCTGCTTCAAAACTTTTTCATACTCTTCTATGCAAAAACCTAGAAAATGGCTAAGCTGCTACCCAGGTCACTATCTATTGTACTAATCATTGTTTCCTTTTTCCTCTCTTGTTGAATTATCTATCTATTTAATGGGCTTTTATTTTGTAAGTGTTTTGTGGCAGACTGGTTTTCTGTTGCCTTTGTACAGCTTCAAATTGTTAGTAAGTAGCTACTAAGTACTCTTGTATCCCTAATAAGAATAAAAGTATTAGAAGCTAGAAGAGACATTCCTATTTGATTATTGCCAGAAAAAATGGAGATGAGATGTATATTAAAATACTGTTTAAATAACTGGAATAATTTAAATTCCTAGCCACATTCTCTAAATAATTAGGCTTGTTAAGAATCACAAACGTTAGGTGAAAATCTTTTCCTAAAATTAGTGAATTTCAAAGCATGCATGAAGTATGTGAAATGAAAGTGAGGAAGAAACAAGGATTCCACAAGAGTGATTTTAACTAGATAAAGTGATAGAAAGCCATTCTTTTATTGTTGGTTTGGGGGGTTTTTGTGTTTGTTTTTTGTTGTTTTTTTTAACTATTATTTTATTTTATTTTTATTTCATCCTGCTTTTCAGAGTGGTGGCTTTGACTTCAGCTCTTCATCATTCATTATTTTTGATATGTACAGGGAGGAGAGGGAGATAAGCTGTTTTAGTGGCCAGTCTGGCCCAGCACCATGACAGCACTTAAAGAGAATGTGTGTTAGATAAGGCTTTCAAATGATATTTCTGCCTTTCTGAAATAAAAACTGTTAAAGGCATAAATGATTTAGGAGAATCTAACATACCTAGTTCAATGCACGTGCTACAAACTCCAGCGGATATCTTTGATGAGTGTAATTAGAAAAAATAGTGTCACAATTTTTCTCCCACAAAGCTGAGTTATCTTTCTGCACATCCTGTGTATTTGGTATTAAAATATGTATCTGTCCAATGTATTCAATTAATATTAGAAAAGTAGTATTAGCTTTTGGAATTCCGTAATTTGTTAAGGCTTCATGTTGAAAATTTATCTTTGCTTTAGTACTTACACTTGGCATCTGGCTTTCCTTTTATACCATTTGCTCTTCCATTGAGTTAAAAGCCAAACTGTGGATAAGCAGACTTCAGTAGTGGAGCTTGTAAATTCCTTGCTGAGGAACTATATAAAGATGCTACACATTCCTCAGTCAGGACCTAAGTGGCTTCTTGCAATTACAAGCTTAATCATTCCGTGATCCAAAAGCTATTGAAATACTCAATCTTATCATTCCTTGCCTACTTCAGCAGCTGAGATAGATTGTAAATTCCTGTAACATGAGCAAGAGGCGAGGAATAGTTTCACTAAGCAGAGTCACTTCTCTCTCTATGCATCCATCATACTTTCTGTAAAGTGGGGATAATAATGTTTAGCTTGCTTTGAATCTTAACTTACAAAAGAGGAAAATATATCTATATGAATTATTATTATTTGGTTTTGTATTACTGTAGTGCACAGAAGTTCATTATCATGGAGCAGTACTTTACCGTGCTAGGTGCTTGCAAATGTAAAACGATGCGCTTATGTTCAAACTAAAATTCTACGCTCTACTCTTCATTATGCAACATCGATTATTATTATTAATGCCAAAGGCCTCTGTGTACTTACAAGCCAGGTTATTTATAAACCCTTGATAAAATTTCCTAATCTGAACTGCAAAATCTAGACTCCTCAATCTATAAAATATGTGAATAAAAATTGACTGATTTTCAGAGAAGTTGAGTAATACCAGACTTCTCCTTTTCCAGATATAGTAGTGCACACGTTTCCCATTAAGTCCCATTTATCTACTAAATTTGGTGTTTAAAAGGTCAGCTGCTTCCTCTTAATGTCACAAAATATTGTTAAGGAAATGGTTGGGTTTTTTTTAACCTTTCTGAATTTTCACAACAAAAAGAGCTACCAAAACTTTCCAAAAAGTGAGCCTTTGAACAGAGATTAACTATGAAATGTTTAAATCAGAGGGAGAAGAACACAAAATTTCTGCAACAGAAGCCTGCAAAAAGCGATCTTTTCCAATGTTTGATTCTTCGCTCTGACACTAAATTGCCACAGGCCTTCCAAATCCTGTTGCTCTTGGGGAGTGTATACATCTTCTGGAAAGCTATGACAGTTCTTCTGGTATCCTGTAAATAAATAGGGCAGTGCCTTATCCTGAAGTATTTTAGTTGGGCAGTTTAAAGTAAAAGAGTGTTGGAAAATTTCCTTCACTGCTTTACGTTTTGTGGGGTTTTGGTTTGTTTGTTGTGTTTGTTTTATAACATGTTAAAAGGTTTGTTAAAACAGCAGAATATATCTGATCATTCTCTGGCATAAAGCATTTTCCTTTGTATGAATTGCTAGATGATTATTCAGCCCTTCTGATGTTGCACGCAATGTTATTCCATCTTGAAATGGATTGAATATATAAACAACGTGGAATAGAAAACCAAAGGGATTAATGCCTCTTGGGAGAATGAGAAGATCCCCTCTAGAAGTTATGGGGCATGTGACTGGTTCTGTCTCAGTCAGAGTGGGTAACAAGAGCTTTTCCTCCCCCTGCCGTGATAATCATAGTGTTTGGGCTGGTTTGTTCATAAGAATTGTGTAGGACTAGTGATGTTAGACACCTGTTAGATTTCTCTGGAGAAATAAGCTGGAATAGAATTTCTCTTCACCATTATCAGCAAAGGTGGGCATCTTTACAAACAGAGAAGTTGCCTTTCATCTACAGAGACTGAAAATGTTAATTTAAAGGCAGTTAAACCATTAGAAATCAAAAATCACAATGCATAGTTGATGACACTGTCAAATTTTGCCTACTCCATCATATTTTTTTTTGCCAGCAATGTCAATCACAAGCATTAGACATTTCAATGAATCTCCAAAATCACATGGCTTTAAAAACAGAAGATGGGTATGAATGTCTTATTTGGGGGTGATTGCTGAACCTTTACAGCTTATATTTACAAGGTTTTCTCTACAATTACAAGGTCTGGCATATACTTTTATATGTATGATTCTACTTCCATCTGATTTCAGAAACTGCAGCTTTAAGAACATCAAATGATGCGATAGTTGTGAGAAAACTGAAGGATTGGTGATACCACTGTTGCTTTAGAGTTATCATACAGAGGAAACTTGAATCTTGTTGGAGTTAATCATGCTTTAGTGCTTTGCAGTTCTTAATGGGAGATATGGCCTGGATTTTGCTCTGCCTCTGGCAGTGGCTGATTCCAAATATTTTGGCCAAAAGGAAAGTTCTTCTTGACAAGTTCTTCTTTTGTTGTGGTGACCACAGGAGATTTTCCCATCGACCAGCCTAACAGGAGACTGATGCCTATTCAGTCCTTTGCAAAGCACACAGACCTACATTAATAAGTATCAACAGCTATTATTGACTAACTCTGGAAACTGCATGTATTTAAAAAAGCATGCACCTTGCACTGTACATTCAGGTAGTGGTGATTCTGGGTGTACACTGGGATCAGTGAAGTGAGACTTCTAAAAGTCAAGAATCCCAGATTTAGTACAGTTTTCTCAAGCCCTGTGTATTGGATGTATGCACACTTTTCAAACAATCATAACTTCAGCTTTTGACAACTTTTTTTCCAAACTTAATTGTGGACACCAGATGCTCCTGAGACATCTTCCTCTACCCACACACAGGCGTCCTGAAGCTAAACTCTCCCTGCCTCTGCTTCCCAAGCTCCCTTCCTCCTTCTCAAAGACATTCATTGCACCTTACACCCCATCCTAGGCCTTGCCTTCTTTCCTATTTGGGCAGCCTCTGAGTGATTCCTTATTTCTCAATTTTAAATTAGAACTTTCCTAAGTCTGAAATCTTCTCCTGATGTTTTTCTAGTGGAGCAAGACTTGCAGTGGGCGCCGTGACCTTGGCTTTCTGGAAATGGCTAGTAATCTTCTGGTTCACAGAGAAAGGATAGAGGGAGGTGAGTGAAAAGAAATACACATATATTCTTTACAGTACTATGTCTTCTTTTTTTCCTAGAGCTCTACTGTCACTGGCTGGAAGAATAAGAAAGAGTAAGCTCTGAACCAGGTGCCATTTGCTTCATTTTCCCAGAGATTTCACTAACAAAAAATACTATCAAAGTTTGCCTCTTACACTTCCTTGAAAGTATCGGGCAAAAAAACCCAAAGCAAACCAGGAGAGGTTTATGCTGCCTAACTGCCCAAGAGAGAGAGACTGTAAGTGTTTTTTCAGAGTCCTAAAGGTGACTGGGAAAAGAAATGAGAAATGAAAAGAATCCAAAAGTTAAACATGTTTCACTTCTATTCTTTCCTGATCCAAAGCCTCTTGAGAAAATTCTGTGGCTGAGGGTTGCCAAACTAGTTACTGATTTCTCTGCAAGATCACTCAACATTTCAAATATTCATAACTTCACACAATACTGTCTCTTTTTCCTCTCTATTTTTTTTTTCCACTGAGGCATCTCATTTTTCTAGCATACAAAAGCTACTCACATTTTTCTCAGTCAAGCTGTTGTCCATCTGTTATGATCCTTACCTGTTTTCTTTAGAGGCTCTGGCATCTTCACTTTGCTCCCAATTGTATCTAGAAAGCAGGGTCCGAGCTAAATGGGAATGAGACTGCAGGGCTTTTGAGACCCCCTAAAGAAACTCTCAGCAGAAGCCCCCATCCTGCTCCTCCCCCTTGATCCCCCACTGTTGTCAGCTACGGCACCTTATCAGCAGCAGGGCACACTTGACAGGCTACATCAGCTGGGATAAATATAGCCAAGTTCCAGGAGCCAGAGAGCTCAAACCACCCAAGACTGGCTACCACTGATCTGTTGGTACAAACCAGAGCACAATCTGATGTTGCACATGCGTACAGTACATTTTTCAGCTTCACGTATGTGTTAGATTAAGAATTCCTATACTGACATGTTTATAACACATTCAGCAAAGTAGATCTGATAGTTATATTTCTGGTATGCGGGTTCTGTACTTACTCTAAGTATGTTATGTATCTGCTTGCATTCTTGCTACCTATTTCAGTCTTTGTTACTGTTACAATTTGGTCAGAACTGAACAGACTCTCAGAGGGCTTTTTTTCTTGTTTCATTTTTTTTCTCTTCTCCCAAAGACTGCGTTTGTAGAACTAAATGTGTACCTTCAGGAAAGAACTTTTTTTTCAGAGACACTTACATATTCCTGACATCCACAGTCACAACTAGAAAGCTTGATACTACTTAAATAGTTTCAGTCCTCCTTCCCCATCCACCCATTTGATCCACAACAAACATTTCTTGAAAACTGGCAAGTCGGCAAGTCTTTTTTTTTTTTCTTTTAAGTACCATTTAAAAATTAGTTCCAAAGGTCTATTTGATAGCTCCAGAAGTTTTAATTTTGCTTAATTATATAGAAAAGATCTGGGGGAAATCTCACTAGAAAATTACTCTGGTATTGCCATTTCATACTCTAGTCATTTCTTCATTCATACATTTGGCATATGTCAAAATAATAACTGTGAACAGTCATCCCTTTATTGACTTGGTGGTATGTCCATTTCCTGTCACTTTTGTTTATCTCATTTGGAGTTTTGAGCTTTATCAGAGAATCTCTGTAGGCCAAGCATTTAGCACATTTTAGCTACTACTAGTGTTGAAAAAAGAATTTTAAAAAAATGTGGGTTTCATTTTTTCTGTTTTTACTAGCCTGTAAATACCTCAATCTAAAGGATTTCTGCTTTTGGCAGGGAGCTCAGAATAGAGTGTGCAAAAAACCCATCAGTGACTGTACTTTGCATCTCTCTTTCACATCTGACCCTCTGGGTAGACTGATAGGACAAATGTGAACATGCAAGAATGACTGCTGCTGCCTCTCCTGATTTTGGGCCAAATACTTCCTCTCCTTCCCCTGAAGGAATTTTTTACATATGAGTGAGGAAGATGGGAGGGATGTGACCTATGTACATTTTCCATTACCTTTGTTTCCGGTGCAGCACAAGTTAGCGTGATATGGTTTTGACCTACTATCCTGTGCCTGGGGCATTTCACTGGGAGTCAGGAAATCTCTGCTCTTTGCTTTGGCTTGAACTGTTTCACAGGGCTTGGGTCCCACAGTATGGAAAATCTGTCACTTGACTAGTGAAAATCATTATTCCTTTCTTAAATGTTACTCCCTAATAGAGAGCTGACACTAACTCCCCCTTCTCTCTAGATCTGATCCCTAACACACTCTTGGAACTGCATCCAGATCCTTTCTGGGAAGAGAGTTGTCTCCCTGCAGCCTTAGACAATAGAGGCCACAGAAGGCAGAGCTACCACGGACTGAAATGGAGAAAGAAAAAAAATCTGTGCAGATTAGAATCATAGAATCATAGGGTTGGAAGGGACCTCTGGAGATCATCTAGTCCAACCCCCCTGCCAGAGCAGGGTCACCTAGAGCAGGTTGCACAGGAATGCGTCCAGGCGGGTTTTGAATGTCTCCAGAGCTGGAGACTCCACCACCTCTCTGGGCAGCCTGTTCCAGTGCTCTGCCACCCTCAAAGTAAAGGAGTTCCTCCTCATGTTTAGGTGGAACTTCCTATGCTCAAGTTTGTGCCCATTACCTCTTGTCCTGTCGCTGGTCACCACTGAAAAGAGCCTGGCCCCATCCTCCTGACACCCACCCTTGAAGTATTTATAAGCGTTGATAAGGTCCCCCCTCAGCCGTCTTTTTTCCAGACTGAAGAGACCCAAATCCCTCATCCGTTCTTCATAAGAGAGGTGTTCCAGTCCCCTAATCATCTTGGTAGCCCTTTGCTGCACCCTCTCCAGCAGTTCCCTGTCCTTCTTGAACCGGGGAGCCCAGAACTGGACACAGTACTCCAGGTGCGGCCTCACCAAGGCAGAGTAGAGGGGGAGGATGACCTCCCTCGACCTGCTGGCCACACTCTTCTGGATGCACCCCAGGATACCATTGGCCTTTTTGGCCACAAGGGCTCATGGTCATCTTGTTGTCCACCAGGACTCCCAGGTCTCTTTCAGCTGAGCTGCTCTCCAGCAGGTCAGCCCCCAACCTGTACTGGTGCATGGGGTTATTCCTCCCCAGGTGCAGCACCCTACACTTGCCCTTGTTGAATTTCATAAGGTTCCTCTCTGCCCAACTCTCCAGTCAGTCCAGGTCTCTCTGTATGGTGGCACAGCCTTCCGGTGTGTCAGCCACCCCCCCCAGCTTTAGCCAAAGAGGGACTGTGATCAAAGCCACGCTTCTTCTCAACTTAGTTGCCTCTCTAGTATGTGTCCTTGAAATAATGTTTACAAAGCAAATTAGCTAACTAGAAGTCGCTTCTGCATTATTTAAAACATGAGCCTCCTAATTGCCATCAGAATATACTAATATTCCTTAGGAATCATTTTGCCTACCAAATTTAGTTTTGCTAATTCATCCTTTCTCCCTGTCCCATTAGCAAATAATTATTTTTACTGAAAGCTTATTTGCTATGTCTGAGGTTCTTGATTTGATAAAATACATAGTATACTGATATCTTATGTTAGATTTGGATTCAAAAGATTGTTCAATTCTGAAGTTTTTTTTCCAGTTAGCACCATAGGCCTTTATTACCATTAACTAAATTAGTGTAAGTGGAAATAAACACATTTGTATGGATTTAAAGGAAAAATACACTTAGATACAAACTCTTTAAAACGCAGGCATGTAGTATTTGTCATATACTCCAAGCCTGTATTTTTTCTCTGTGAGTGTCCAGTAGGAGGTGCTTCAAAGCAAGAACTGAGAGCCTTGGAATAGTTAAATATGGGATAATGCATATCTAACACAGAAGTCATTCTGAATGCTAAGTACATATTAAATATTTCTTCTAAGTTCTTGGAAGTCTTGATATTATTGATTCACATGAATACTCTCTCTACATTCTCACATGAATACTTTCTCTCTAAAATGACATTAAATCCTTGGACTCAATACTTTTCAATAGTGGTGATTCTACTGTTGAAATACGCATCGTAAAAATAGGAATTCTGTTATTGATTCTGAATTTTCCAAATTTTAATTTGAATATCCTCTTGTTCTGGGAGAAGAGAAATTGCCATTCAGTGTCTGAATGTTGGTTGTTTTCTGTATTTTTCTCACAGCACCTCCACAAAAAATAAATCTACATTTAAACACTTTTAAACCTGATATTACATACAGAAGCATTTTCCTTTATTTGCCGCTTTCTTATTGTCAGGTATTTGTTTGTAACATTGTCAGGCATGTGGCTGATGACAACATGTCTGTAAGAGGTCACTTCCATCACTTTGACGGCAGTGGAAGGGTCCTGCTTCTGCCGGGGCAGATGAGGAGTTTATCCTGCTATCGCATGGATAGCTTGCAGAATAATGGTGTTCGTATGTTTTTCTGGAAATTTATGGGATGATCTAAACCGAGTTGCCATTCAAAGGATATACAGTCGTTCATTAGATTGAATTCTAAGGGTGTGTTATTTGAGGGTAGTATTCCAGTAACTGTCTACGAGCCATTATTTCCTAGGGAATGTGAAAGAAGTTTATGTTAATCTAAAACATCTAATATTATAGGATAACAGGTCTCTAAAAATATATAGTAAGATGATGAAGCATTCGCACAGTGTATTAGAAAGGAAAGCTAGATAATATACTCTGCATTTCTTTATTAATATAGGGAGTACAGTGTGCAGGAGTTCATTCCAACGATGCTTTGCTGGGATCAGGTAAACAAGTTTATTCTTTTTCCACTCTCTCCTGCTTATTTATCACAGATACTTACTATTTTAGGCTTGAAGAGTTATGGACTCTCATAAGTGCCTGGGAACCTTTTCCCAATGCATTTCGTGTTTCCCAGCCTTTATATGTTTTTTTTTTTCTTCTCTGTTTAAATAAATATTCCTTATTTAATGTTGTTGTAGCATTTTCCTTTTCATGAATGGATTTTTCACCTATGGCAACACCTGACATCTTATTTTCTTTGTGTCTCTTTTCTCAGAATTTCATTTTATCTATTCCGTATCTTCCTTACTGTAGATTTGCTTCTTTCTGTAAACATTTAGTAGTATGGTTTTAATTCAATAAGCTACTGGAGGACATCAGTAACTTTAAATGTGGTCTTAATTCTGACTAGTTGTGTGCTCAAAATTGGACATATTTAATTCAAGTACTTTGGTGAGTCAGTCCCTTAGCTGGTTATTCTCCATAGATACTTTCCAGGATTCAGAATCAAGTTTGTTCTGGGGAGGGTATGAGTTACTTCTTCCCCACAATGAAACAGAGACACGAGAATGATACAATCTGATGCAGGGAAATGATCCTATTCCAGTTATAACTTTGCAGCTTTTGTGATTTTAACTGTTATTTAAAATAATGTCTGCATGTTCAAGGCAGAGCAAAATGAATGTTTTCTCTGCTATTACACTTCTGGTTACCAGGTGGCAGCATTGTTGTAATAGTAAACTTTTTTCTAGCATTTTCTACATTTTATTTATTTATTTATTTATGTAGCCACTTTTAATAACAAAACTGCTATGCAAATGAAATATATGATAGCAATGGCTACACTGGCCCAAAATAGATGTGTAGTGGATTGTGATAACTACTTACCAGTGCATCACAGCAGTAGATAATTTTTTAGAAAGTGTGTGAAGTTTCATCCTGTATTCAAATGAAACTGTTGTACAAGCATAGCAAAGCAAGACATAATAAACGTCTCTGGGGCTTTGCTAAAAACGTGAAATAAAGGGAAAAGGGTGTCCTTCCTTGTCAGAGGATTTATCTTGCAAGTCTGAAATTATTGTTCTGTGCCTGAGACAGTGACTTTTCATCATGTCGTTCAAAGTCAAGTTCAAAAATGACAGTAATAGGTGGCCTGCAGTGACAGGCCGTGTGATGTATCTTCCTGATTTTGGATAGCTGCAGCACGGCTTATGCAGAGAAACCCAAGGATTTATTATTTATAGACAAAGTTAGCAACACCTCCTTCTAATAAGACTATCCAATTTCCTGTATAAAGGCTATGTTTTTAGATGGTTACAACTTTGCCTAAATGTAGCTATCCAGGCGGAAAATCTGTATGCTACTTTTCTACTTTGGGCTTTTTTTTTGCTTTTATGTTCTGTCGTACCATTTGATTTCTTGTCTCTGTCTCTGTTTATTTATCGCTCTGCCTTTTAGTTTTGTTTTGTGAAAATATCACCTCCTCTGTGATTCAGCAGTTTCTGACGACAAGGTAGTATAATTAACTCTCAGTTCCAGAGGCTGCAGATTTACTGGTGCGAATGGTGGGATAGCTGAGCTGGCTCAGTGCAGAGCACAGGTCCAGCAGGGGTCCTTCGCTCATGTGCTGCACCCATGAAACCAGGCGGACTGTTTCCGTTGTGCTTTTGAAACACATAGCTCTCAGGTGTTTGCTGCAAAGGCACTTAGCCTCACTGACAGGACTTGAGTTGAAAGGGCTTATGAGATCTGGGTAACGCTAATCCTGCATATTAGAGCTTCCCTCTGCACAACCATTTTGTATCCCTGCATTTCACACCTCATATTTGGGGTCTTTCTGGATATTGGATAGTTAACTTGCTTTCATTTCAGGCATGTACTTTCAACTGGCTTCATGATAACCAACCTGAGTTGCTGCACATTCTAGACTATTGAAAAAGTTGCAGTCTGCGTATGCTCAGTGAGAATTTTCTAGATTTTATCCTCTGAAGAAGTTTTGACTGTCAATCGGGTCCATTGTAGGGGTCAGCAGAATTTTCTCTGTGTTTATTTCTGGGCTACTGTGGGGCTCGGACTGAATCCACATGCTTGAACTAAGAACAAAGAGCATGTGTGTCCTGTGTTCCTAACAACATCTCCCTCAGGTGCATACAAAATGGAGGGAAGAGCCGTGGGGGGCAAAGAATTGGACCTTCAGAGAGAAAGTGGAACACATTAAGTAGAGTAGGACAAGGAAATAAAAATATATGATTGAAGGGTATGGGTGGGGAGAAGAAATGGAGGCTAGGGTTGTAGGAAGGAGTTGAAATAGATCCTCAAAGGACAAGAATATTTAATGGGGAGATGGGTTATAATGGGAGGAATGGAGGAGAACTGGGAGTGAGTAGGTGATACGACTGAAACTGTAAGAGGATGTGGGATGGGAAAACTATAAATGGCTGAACAAATATGTTGGAACTGAGAACCATTCACATAAAGAGAAGCTGACTGGAGGCACATGTGAGAAAAGTTGGTCTGAGAGGAAGAAAGTTGAAACCTGACATTGAGAATAAAACAACTGGGATCTACTAAATATGGAGGAGTCTGGCAGCTGAGTCTAGAGATGGAGAAAAGCTGAACAAAGTGTTGGGAGTGAATAGCTGGGACTGGCTCAGAAAGGAACAGAGTACAGAGTCCTGGTGAATGGGAAAAAGTGCAAGAAGGAATGCCTAAAGAAGAATTCTAGAATTATGTTTCTAAAAGCAAACACTCAAACCTCAGAAAATTAGTAAGTTAAATCTAAAGCAAACCCAAACTGATTTGTATACGCAAATGCCCAGCTCAGCACCCAAACATTCTTCACTTTGCATAAGGCAGAGGCATCAGAGCATTCTGCACAAAGGCGTCAGTGGTCAAAGGGCTTCTCATATGAAGAGCACTGCTGCTCTGCTGCTGGAGAGTTAAAACAAAAGCACAGAGGGAGCCCTTAAAGCACAGAAACTGCATTCCTTCCTACCACAAAGCCGCTTCCCCAATCCTTTGCATAACCTTGGTCTCCCCAACACCTCCTCCCACCCTTCCTTCTCCTCCACCACCTCCTGCTAAACCTTATCTGCTCTACCACATCCTCATTCTCCTCCTGTCCATAGACTGCTCTGCACATTCTCACGTACTGCTTTGACTCCCCAATAGTAAAAAGTAACCCTGTGGGGAACTGACGGCATGAAAAGGGGGTTGTGGCTGTATGAGTAGAGAGAATGGAAAGAAACAGAGAATGGAAGGAAAGTTGCCCAGAGAAACCTGTTCTAACTGGCCTGCTTTGAGGAGGGGGTTGGATGAGGTGACCTCCAGAGGCCTCTTCCAATCTAAGTTACTCTGTGATCCTGTGAGGTGTTGTGAGAGAAATAGATTGGGCTAAAGCAGATGCAGATGAGTTATGAGTGAGAAAATATCTGCAGCCTACTGCTATTTTCATGCTCTTTGGAAGAAGTTCACATTCCCCAGCTCTTGGAATAGGACTCTGATGACCTGGGTTATATACAGACTTCCCTAATACCTCAGGCTCAACTGGACCAACTGAATTGCAACATGCAAATTTGTTAGAGTGGAAAGGTGAAACTTGGTGAAGTTTTAGCTATGTTACAGTTGCTTCAAAGAGCAAAGCTCTCTGTCTACTTGACTGTAGTATGAGATTAGCGGATTCGTCACAGGATTCAACACAGCTTTGTTACAAGCTTTACGATTTTAGTGTTTTAGGTATATGGGTATGCGAAATTATGTAAATCTGTTTTGAGTATTGTTTAGAACAAGGAAGGGTGGTGAGATAGCAAGTTAATATACAAAATAAAATAGAAATAAATGTAAATTCTTGGAATTGGTACCCACAGAGCGCTGTAGTCTGTGACGTATCATAGTCTTTTCTACCAGTAATCCATACATTTTAAATACACAAGAATGGGATTCCCATGGGGAAGATACTATTCTGGGCTTTGTCAAAGAAAAAGTACTTATTGTATTGTCATTAGTGATAAAGTCTCCGCTATGAATTTACAATGTGCCGTTGGAGTATAAGCAAAATTAGAGCAATAGAGTGAATAAACTGAATTGAACTGTCATGTGATATATATACTTGTTATGAAGTTGGTACTATAGTTTGAATTAAGCTTGATGATTATGAAGTTACTTTTGTTGTGCAGAGATTCGAATGAGGGAGAAAAAAAAATAGAAAGAAATGGAAGAGAGAAAAAGGGATTAAGGGATACAAATAGAAAAAGTAAACTGAGGCAGTAGGTTTGCTGAGGCAAAAATAGCTGGCCAAGTACAGAGCATAAGCCCTGTTCTAATGGAAAATTAAAACAAATACAGATTATAAGACTCTAGCAGTATATGGATCTCAAAATGAGACTATGGAGATAAAATTTAATGAAGCAGGAGACAAAAAACCAGTAAATATATGAGCATATCTATATATCTATTTTTCAGGGAGTTTGGGGGATTCGATAAATGTGGACTGTCAGGCAAAAACAAATGATAGTACCTTTAACTGCATGCAGTTCTGTCTGATGTAGGTGAGTAGCACCTCAGATCTAGAAATGTCTAAAACTCTCTTCAACTGGGTAGGATTAAAAAATATAAGCTATGTGTGTAAGTTATTATAAGCAGATCATCCCTCAGTACAGCCCGTGGCTGGAGACAGTCTGAAATACTGAGGAAGTTCAGTATTTTGGATCTAACTCAGCAATAGTTTTCTGAATAATACCTTTCTGCAAGAATTGATTAGGAACTAGTCAGTGGCTAGTAAAGGTGGTTGTTTTTTTAAAGCAGGCTGCAAAGATCATATGTAAGTTGAAATCCAGATGTAGTACGAATGCTTGCTTTGAAAGAGGACTGATGATCTCTAACAGCAGTGGGCCACAAAATGTTCCAATAAACTTGTCCTAGTCATGGGTCATCTCTCCAGATAATGACCCGACCTACCTTTTTCCAGCACGTCTGCCTGTCTGGTACTTGGCCACTTTCAGAGAAAACAGAACGCTTGCTTCTCTGTAATTTTCCTGAACTGGTGATTTTGTCACATTAATTTTGGTATTTTTCACTAAAACAGCCAAAGACCTTCTGTTTGCATGTGCAACTGAATGGGGATAATTCAGCTTGATTAGACAGCCTGCTATCCAGACTAGTTTGATTGGATGAGATACAAACGGTACTGTGGAGGAGAAGCATCATCATTTGGTCTCCTTCACAGCTGCAACACATGATTATTCAGACTCTTTATGCCACAGATGAAAAACCTAACCAGAAACAGATGGGGAGTGAGTATTTTTAGAAGCAGTATTTCAAAGCATTAACAAGAGGAAGAGAAAAAGATTTCAACTTTGGAGATAAAGAAAATTTCAAACCTGCTTGTTAAAGTATATTCAATAGTATATTTTAAAATGTTTTAATTGTAAATAATACTGTACCCAGAAATATTTTTCCTCACTTTCTTCCATTTCCATTTCCATGTTACTTGTGGCCAAATCCGGTGTAAAATGCAGATTTTTCAATTGAAGTACAAGTAACTGCTCCAAAATAATATGTTATAGTAATGCACAGTGCTCAAATCTCTCATTTAAAGGTTCTTGTTGGTTTTGTTTGAATGTTTATTTTAATTTTGTATTATTTCTCCAGTGTCTAATTGTTTTCTATGCAAGACTTGCTAGGAAAATGGAAAACTTGGTCTGTGAGATCAAAGAAGGCTTTTTGTCAAGCTTGAAATGGCTTTTGTGATATCCTAAACATCTTCAGAATTAGCTCACCAGTTAGCTCTTTTCAGTCATCATAGTTTTCCTGAGGAGGAAATGATTCCTTCTCCTCCAAATTATAGGGTCAGAGAATGATCAGATCTGCTTTTCAAGCTGTGGTTGTGATAAAGATATTTTTATGAAGGGAGGAATTTTATTGTATTTTTAGTTTTCTTGAGTATCAAATCTGCAAGTCTGATGAGGGCAAATGTCTTTTTTCTCTTTCCAGTAGCAAGTCAGTGGTGGAGAGTCATCATCAGTACCAAGTAGAAAAGTCCTGAGTTTCTGGCTCAGCTTGGAAGAAACCCTAATTATGTCAGTGTTGAGTCTTGTTCTAGTCTTCTGAGAGCTGCCTTCAGACTCTTCACCTTCCATCCTACAGTTGCAATATGGATGCAGATGGAGTTTATATGAGTCTCATTTAGTGAGTATTACACTGTGTCCTATAGGAAGTAAATTCTTACTGTACAATGTTAGAAACAAAATCTCTTCTTAAATTGTTTTATAGCTTTGGCATATCCTAACTCTAACTGAATAAAAAATATTTAACTAGGACAATATACATGATCCTTAAAGAACAGTAACTAAAAGTTGTGTTGTAAGATTTTTTTATAAGACTGAAAGATAATTTCTATTTATTATTCTTGTCTTGGATAGAGAAAGTTCTGAAGCACTCACCCGCGTTTAGCTCTTAGTTGATTTCTGGCACTGTCTGATGCATTTATTATGTTCATGAACTGGGAAGAAGAATTGGGAAGTACTACATTGTGATTTTTTTGAAGCAGGAGCTTCTTTCTGTTTGGCTCCAAGGAGACACTGTAGCCTAGTGATGTCACCAGACTTTTCACTTCCATAGTGAGATTACTAGTGTAGATAAAACTGACTACATTTAGATATAATTTTGAGAACTCAGGTCTGTAAGAAGCTCGTTGTTTTCAACTATTTCTGGTTTCGGTGAGGAGAAAGCTCTGAAAAGCTTCAAGTTAGTTAGTTACATTACTTAGTTATGACTTCCAAATTGTCGTGTTTGACACATTCTATTACGTTTTAATATTGTTAAGCAAAACCCTTCTTTTCATTCTAGACCTATCTCATTTCACCTCATCTATTTTGTAAGAGTTGTGATGATATTTCCTGATTGCTGAGTGCTTAAATACAGTTGAGATATGTCAAATAATTTTAAAAGTTAAAATGCTAGTTTTCTTAGTATTGGTTGACTTCAGTTTTCTTTTCTGTGTTTAGATGTACTGGGTAACTTTACCATTGATTCTCAGGTGTCGAGTTATCTTTTATTTTGCATTTTGAGTGTAATCTATATAATGCAGTTGTTATTGGTTACTATTAATTGTTTTACAGTAGGGACTAAAATCCACAGTTAAAAGCTTGAAAACTTTTTGTACTAGAATTCTGCAAAGATATGATTAAATGCAACTTATTTCCCAGAAAGGTTCCTAAGCTAAAATCAAGATATCACTGGGGAGGTAAGCAAGCAAGAGGAAAGAACAGGAGCAGGAAAATGAGTGAAACCACAGAAGAACATGGTTAATTGTTATGTTATAAACTGGATAGAGCTATAAATGCCATTCTTGGTATCAGTGAATAGAAATTTTTCAACTGTCAGGGCTTCATTTGCACAGGAAAAAGTAATGACAGATATATATATATATGTATTCTAAAATTGACTTCAGTACTGTAGTCACTTTCACAGTATTGTATCTCACCTATTATCTTTGTTACTTAGTTTGACAGCAGAGATGATTGTTTCTCAGTAAACTAAAAAGTAGTGACAGATGGATAAGGCCATATAACCCAGGGTGTGTTTTGTTCAGGTACCACACATGAGCTGTATCTACATAACTGAATGCACATGAGATTTGTTTGTGAAGTAATCATTTATTATGCAAACACCAGAACTTCATTATATCAAATTTTATTAAATATGTACATGTTATTACTGTTTAAAAGAACGAGTATCATTCCAAGATCTGCAAACTTCTCTCTAGCTTTGAGAGCTGCGGCAGAGCCTGTATTAATGCTAGTTTGAAAGCTGTAAGCTAATACAGTGTCACTGTGAATGACACAGCACCACCTTTGAAGGCAAAACTTCATCAGGTGTATTCTTTAATTACAATACAATCAAAAAAATCTTTCCTGACAATAATGTATTTGTACATTGTTTAAATTTCCCAACTCTGTCCAACTTGTAGGATGGAAGCAAAGAATTCTGTCACATTTAGGATTCTCAGATGCTGAAGAAGGGAATTCGTACCAGAAACATCTGACGGTAAAGGCCGTTTAAAGGCAGAGAAGGGGGCACAGGAAGCAAAGAGAAAGATGCGTCCATCTCCTCTGCTGGTATCCAGCCAGGAGGTCTTAATATTTTTCTTGCTTAGGGTCCCATGGCCTCAGTGAGGATAATGCTTCCTATCAGTGACCCCCCTTCCCATCACCTCTCCACTAAACTGGTAGGTCAGCTTCTTCTTGACTTTCTTGACCTCCCCTGTCTTGCCGTAGTTTCTCAAAGCCCGTGCCATCTTCTGGTAGGTCATTTTCTTGCGATTGCCTTTCTGGACACCCCAGCGATGTGCCAATGCTTCTTTGTGTTTGGAGGAGAACTGGAAAGTACCTTTTTCCTTGTCCACCCACCAGATGCTGTCCTTCATGTCTCCATTGCGAAGAAGGTCCAGAAGGAACTGATACAGACGTATCTTTTTCTTGCTGCCTGTGTGAGAGTCAGAGAAGAAAAGCAGTGGAGCGTTAGGATCAGTGTGTAGTTCCTAGTGAAACAGCAGAGTATATATAATTCATATAACTGTTTTGGGTAGCTTGTCAGTCAAGTAACTTCTTCAGTTTGCAACTTTTGTAACAATAGACAGTGTTAACACTGTGAGAACATAATGTGCATTGATACCAAGAAGAAAAAACAAGAATAAGGAATTCCAAAGGCCCAACCTTTGTTTTGAAATTAATTTGCTAATTTGAAGCTAACTGACAAACATTGCTAACTTGAAACTAATCTGAAGCCGATTTGGGCAGGTTATGCAGAACCTGACTTTCAGGTACTGAGCAAACAGAGCTAAATATTTTTTTAAATCAGTTCCTTGACCTTCTTAGAATAGAATCATAGAATCATAGAATTGCTGAGGTTGGAAGGGACCTCTAAGATCATCGAGTCCAACCTTTAACCTACCCTGACAAAAGCCACTTCTAAACCATGTCCCTAAGTGCCCCATCTACCCTTTTTTTAAACACCTCCAGGGATGGTGAATCCACCACCTCCCTGGGCAGCCTATTCCAATGTTTAATAACCCTTTCAGTGAAAAAATGTTTCTAATATCCAATCTAAACCTCCCCTGACATAACTTGAACCCGTTTCCTCTCGTTCTATCACTTGTCACCAGGGAGAAGAGGTCAGCCCCCATCTCTCTACAACCTCTTGCCTTGGTTTTCCCATCTGTTAATGGAAATTGGAGTAGAAATGGCAAAAGCCATTTCCGTTCAGGAAACCTGAATAGGCAAGGCAGAAGGATGAAGTGGGAGTATGTGAAGAAACAAGATTTGAGATAGAGACACAGTTATAGTCATAAAAGATGCAGATGACAGGAGAGTGCAAGGAGTCAGGGAAAGTGAAGCTTTGTCAGTGGGATAAAATACTAGCACAGTAGTTCTACAGTTTTATTGTTATCATCATGGTAATGTAACAACTGCTCAGCACATAGCTTGATGAATTCCCTTTGTCTTCACTGACCTGTTTCTCCATGCATAATTCCAGGCCCAGGATCCACACCATCAGTCTCCCCATCTGATACCTCCAATGGGGGGCTCTGCCTCTCTATGTCCTCCTCATCAGAACTGGGCTGCGGTGGAGAGGAGTACTGTAGGCACATCCGGGGCAAATAGGACACCTTTGGGAGAAAAGAGTAGTAGAGGGAGGTGGTAGTGATAGAGAGTGGGGCATGGAGATCAAATAAGGAAATGTTGTGGAGAGAGTTACAGAGAAAAGGCAGGAGAAAGTAAGAGGTATATGAGTTTGTTTAGGGTGATACTGAATGACATAGTTGTTGACATTTATAATAAATACTATGCAATTAAGAAACACTTCCAGCTAACAGGCAACACATACACATGTACAAAGCTGCATCTTTACAAGAGGGAAGGTGGAATAAGATCGTAAAAATCAGAACTTTCCCATATGTTATATTCTATGTAAGTGATATTGCTCCTCTTCTCCCATACCTCTCCAATGCTAGCATTCGTCCTAATGAGTTTCTGATCCCTGTTGCCTGTCCCCTGTGTAAAACTGCCTTTGAGAACAACTTTTTCTTGAACGCAGACCTTCTGGAACTACTCTCTTAAATTTGAAAGAGCTAAACAGTTCTGTCCTAGCATGGCTGCTTTGACTGGCTTTGGCTCTGTGGTCCTCTTCCTTTTTCAGGCATAGTACCATCTGACAGCACTGAATCCCTACAGGACTGCATCCAACTCTTAGAGAAGGGATTACATAGGTCTGTCAGCTTCCTGTCCTGAATTTCCCCCATGAGGAGGGGAACAGCCTTAGCGCTAAGATAGAACATATATCATATTGTCTCACATTCTCTTTTCCTAAGTGGCTATCTGAAAATTCCCCATTAATGGGGATTTCTCATCTGCAAAGCTAGCAAGCCATTTTTTGTGCTAAATTCTCTTGCCCTTATATAGAGGTCTTGTCAGGAGCAGTGTGGAATATACCTCAGCTCTGTAAATTCTCAGTTGCAGTCTGGTTTGTTAGGGATTATGACCAGTTGCCATGAATTATTGCAGCTTCTTATTTAAGAATGAGAAACAGATCAATCTGAGGGGCAGTGTGTAAGAACTCAATTCCTACATTAAAAAGACTCAGCCAATATCTCCCAAACACAGCAGCATACAGAATGTGGTTTTCATGAAATGGGACAGATCGATAGTCCTGGAAGGTGAGCTACTTTTGAATTGCTCTTCCCTCCACCAAGAAAGTACGTCTTGAGCCTGATTCCCTTCCCAGGGGACCGTAGGCACTGAAGCGGGGAGTTGGTGACTTCATGAGTCACACCACCCACCCCATGTCAGGCTTTGCTGCGTGGTGCTTTTCAGATGAGTTTTGTACCAGCTTAAAATGTCCCAATAAGGAGTGTGCAAAGGCCTGGTTTTGGGGTGCAGCAGCTGGCGGTTAATGAGTTGGCAGATTGGCTGGAGGCGATCTGGCAGGAAGGCCAGGATTGGGTAAGAGTGTGTGTAAGCTTCCTGTCAGATCCCCAAGAGCGAAACTTCAGCCCTCACCACAGGGTCACCTTTTGCTTTTTACAGTTAAGAGAGCTGTGGCCTCATGGGTAGGAAGGAAGGGAGAGACTCTGCCGTGGGGGAAGGGGAATGAGAAGGTGGGACAATGTTTTACAGGGGAGGGAAACAGAGATTGGCGCCCCTGCAGAGAAAAAGGTTGTGGAAACCTGGAGTGTGTTGGGGGATGAAGTGGGAGTAAGGAAACTGCTCCTCTGGGGCTGGAGAGGGACAATGCGAGAGGGCTGTGGAGGAGGCAGGGGGAATGGTGTCTCACAAGCGAAGGGAGTTGCAGAACCATCCTGGGGAGTTGAGTAAGCTTCCCCCACACAGTCCCCACTTTCCCTATCTGCTGTATTTTTGCCTACACTTCCTTTATGCCTGAAACTCAGCGTAGATCAATACATACAGTGTCACACAATTATGTTACACAGAGTTGCAGAGGACCTGCTAGAGTGTTTGAAAGAACCAGTTTACTCAGAGAGTTCTGGAGAGAGAAGGCTTAAGAAACTGCTAGCTACTTTCTATATTCTTCTTTCTAAAGCTCTTCACAGTTTTCCAACATTTTCTTTCATTCTCCCTTCAGAAGGACTATTCTTTTCTTAATTTATTATTTGGTGAGACCACCAAATAATTGGTGCAAATTCAGCAGAGGATTAAAGCTTGCTTCCTGCTTCTGTTTCTTTGAAAATAGCTTGAATAATAGTATGTGTTGTCTAGGACTATGGCTGAGACACACCAGCGTCTGAACCTCAGAGCATGCTGAGTGCCACTTGCATGAGCTACTGTAGGTTAAAGTAAAAAGCCAAAGATCCCCAGCTGGTAAGGAAGAGGGGGGTAGTCGTGAATTCTACGTACTGTCTTCTGCAGCTTGGCGTAGGGTGGAGCAGAGAGAGCACAGTGCTCTTTATCAAAAGTTGCAACAAAATTAATTCTCTGCCTTTCATCCTGAAATGAAAGATTGTTTTTTGGTGGTACTTCCAAAGACATCCATAATGGGGCTAATTTTTAGTCTTTGCCCTTGGTTGGAGACAGTGGTCGGTCATTATGTACAAGCAGTTGCAGTGAGCAACTGAAATGACTTGAAGCTTCCCACAGACTGCTGTTCCATTAAGCATTTTTTATATTTGTAAGTTTCTGTTCCTAATTCTTTGTTTGTATCTACATCTTATATTCTATTCCTGATTTTTTTTTCTGAGTAGTAGGTGAGAAGTTTGATGGCTTTCAGTCAGTTAGTTTCCTGTTGACAGTGTTAACTTATTCACTCTTTTTTTTTTCCTTCTTTGTTTTCAATTAATGCAGTATTTGTATACAATTTCAGTTTGCTTTGAACAAAGAAACACAAAATGACAACTCCATGCATATAGTTTCTCTCACAAAACTTCAGCAATGGCACCATTATATTCAGCACTGTAATCAGCAAACACGTCTTTCTCTGACCTCTGTCCTACTCTGTCTTGTGTTCAACACATTGTATGTAGCTGAACATTGCTCGCCTGGGGAAACTCCTTAGCACAAGATCACCCAGCTTTCTTATCGCTCCCAGTAATGACTTTGGACATATTCTTGTAGGATCAAGAGTTAAAAGTGATTGCCACACCCACTTTGCTTAGTGTCTTTGCCGTGCCATGGAACCCCTTATAATTTCAGCTTTAGTGAAAATTCATTGGCACTTTGGTACTACTGTACAATGCAGTATCTTTTTTTACAGGGAGGTGTCTGGCTTCATGTAAAATCTGAGCAGAGACAAGACAGTGTGTTTAGGCTCATGGCTTATTTGCTTTCAGGTAAAAGCACAAGTAGGTTCTCCTCAGCCTGTTTCACTGTGGTAAAATTACCAATGACTTATCTTTGTTAGCATTTCTTCTGTGGGTCATGTAAAATTGTCAGGGTTGCTTGGAAATATTTAAAACTTTCCTACTACTTTGAGGCTCAGAATACTTCCAGTAGTCATGGATACCCTTGCTGTGACAATGCATGGCTTCTCAGGTCCATTTCCTCTGCAGGATTTCAAACCAGTTGATTTTCATTCCAAATTAAACAAAATTATGACATTTCAAAAACCTCCACAAAATGCAATTATCTTTTTAGGCACTGTTTGAGGAACACCAAAGTCTCATCATCCAGATAAAAAGAATGCTTAAACCACACTGTCCTGAGAATTAAGTTTTATATCAAGTGCTTCTTCAGTAAGAACTTGTGTAATTCATTTCAGCAATCTCTTTCATGTAAGAGTATGCGTTCCCTGATGCAGTATTTTCCTTACCCTTAACTATCATCTTAAATTATGAGTAAAGGTTGGTAACTATACCTGATGGTTGAGTCCGATGTGTGGGGTTGGGATTGCAGAATCCAAGACATGCATTTGTTCAATCTCCATGTGCCTGTACAACTGCTGCAGTTGGGGAGGCTGTACACTCTGCAGTTCTGTGAAGTGATTGTCTCCAAAGGTCTCAAACTCACTGTGCATGTGGTGTGGATGATATTCCCAGTAATGATCTAAGGAAAATACAAACAGATTGTCTGTCATTACAAGATTAAGAAATGTGGCATTTACCTGTCTTTCATTGGTTCCTACTCCTGTCACTGTCCTTTCTGCCCTCTCCACACCATCCCTGTTGACCTGTCTGTCTCTGGTGGCAATCTATATACGTCCCTGTAAACTTTCTTTTCCTAATCTCATAAATGCCCGTGGCTGGAAATTAATACTTAGGCCACTTTAATTAGGAGAATACTCTTTGAGATGGAGAGGTGTATTGCAATGATAATTTTGCACAAGATGCAAAAGACATTAATGCTGGCACATTTCGCAAAAGAGACCATAACAATCTTACATTTTCATTCCTCAGGGAGAAAATTCTACTGATTTACATATTGTAACATTCTCATTATACTTTTCCTCATGGCATGGAAATGAGGAGTTGGAGAAAATTTACTGATCATTCTGCAGTTATCCTCAGTCTTCATTTTAAATTGCTACCAAAATGTCAGGAATGCTGCAGAAAAGGTAGGGCACTTTCCCAGATATTTCTTGTAATCATGTGTTGGTATTTCACGCATTTTTCAGTACCAATACTAGAGAATAAAAGGATTAACTGTTGCGGCAGTCTTATGTACACTGTTTACAGTGAGGCAAAATTCTGATGCAGACTCTTTCTCTACCTTTTTTATCTCTTTAGTACATTTCTGCGATAATACAGATTTTTTCAAAAACATAAAAAAGTACTTACATAACCACTATACTGTTTCCCGATTTATTTACTTTTGAAATTGAATTCCATATAATTCTCAGGTTTAGATTTCTGCTTTTTTCAGTAAAAACCTCCAGAAGTTTTAGAATTTCGTATCTGCTGCTCAAAATTTAAAATCTGCTAGAGGAAATGTGAAGCATTGCAAATTCTATTTCTCTCTCATATACAGTAGCTGCATGCATAATTGTGCATGTATTTGTGTGCACCCTGTTTTTAAAATCAAAGTCAACATCACATCCTCCACTCTAATTGAGCTGGGAACTAATCTTTCACAGTTTAACTTCTCCTGCATCATTTTATCTGTGGCCAAAATTTCTTTATGATATTCAATGTAACAATTCTAATTTATATCTTACTATTCTGAGCTTTCTTCTCTTGTATTATTATAATTTCCGTACTACCCTTCACACATTTTCAGGTTGCTGTCATGTACCCTTACAATATACTCCTAATTATCACTTAACCCGGCTGCATGTATTTAGCTCTCAGTCTTTCAAAATAAATCAGCATTTTCACCCTCCTAATCATATTTGTGCACTTCTCCACACTCCCTCCCAGCTGTTGACATCCTTCCGATAATGTGACAGACAGAACTGAACATGTTGTTCCAAGCGTAGTTGTACTGAATTTATAGAGGAGCAATTGTCTCATTCTGAAATATGATGTTATTGCCTATGATATTATCTGGATACTAATGTGCTGTGAATATTTTTTCCTAAATACCAGTTTCATTCTTTCTCTCGGCTTCTATCTCATCTTTCCTCTCTTACGTTTCAAACAATTAGGTCTAATCTCTTTGAGGATTTGAAATCTGGGATAGTGACTTTGAATGTGGCCTCCTTTAGAGGGAACCCAGTGATAAGTTTATGCCAAACATAATTGTACCTGAGAAGTTATAAGCTCTTTTAGCTGCTGTTATGGCTCAGGTCTGTAGGAATTTATCTGGAGGCTCTATCAGACCATTTACCACACCAGTGCTACATTTTTGTCCTTCCTGCTTTTCTGATTCATGGATAAACCATGTCACTCCATGTGAAAGGGAAGGAAAGGTGCTTATAAAAGTAGCCAGGGAGCTGCTGCATTACTTTGTAATTTCTTTGCTTTGTTGTATACAGCTTTCTGTGGGCTATGCAGCAGCACTTTTTCATGTTGTGGTGTTAGAGAAAAAAATTGTTTTCTCTGGTAAAAAAGTAGTTTTCATGGGTGCAAGTACTTTTACATTCACATCTACTCCAGCCCAGGAAATGGCAAAGTCTGTGTTAGTTTGAATCCACAGGTCATCAAAACCTGTGTCCTGGTAGGAGACTGTGGGCATTTTCAATCAGAAACTTTTTTGTTTAGTTGGAAGACCACTAACTCACACTTTTTCTGGACTAAATTAGTTCAGGTTTCTCTCTCAGGTTTCTCTAAGTGGAGCCAACTATTGAGGCCCCTTATACCATGGGCAGCCCTGTATAATAAAATGTTGAGAATACATTGCAGGAGTAATCTGTGCCCTCGTTCCTTAGAATGATCTGGCTCTGCTCCATGTGCAGAAAGTCCTCTGTCAGATGGCAATGTATATTCTCAAAGACCCCTTGGTTTTGATAATCTGCTACAGCATATGAGATCAATGCATAATTGTGAGGATGACAAAGCCCAGACAAAACTGTGAGGCTGTCAACAGCAGGTCTTCAGCTCTGGAATGTCTTACTAGTAGTAACTATGGTGGTCAAGAGAGAAGACAGTACGTTTCCAACATGCATATGCATGAGTATTTGTGCATGCCCCGAGTAGTTTACTTTTGATTCTTCTTCACTATTTTTTTATCAGCAGTCTGGAGCTCAGTTTGGAGCCGATGACAAAGTTCCTGCTGCCTCCAGAACTGTTCTTTTAAACTGTTTCTTGGCAAATAAATTAACCTATGGAACACTATTTCGGCATATTCATGTTGATCATTATGTAATATTTACCTTAGTTGTTACTGAATTCCTTTCTTATGTAATTAGGTGCTGCTGTAAAAATACTACAACAGAATAGTACTAATAGCACAGCATTTAGGGACTTACAGTGACCACATAATACTAATTTGTTACAAAATAAATCTATGTCAGAAATTACTTCAACACAAACTTATGTCCAAATATTCACGTTGTGACAGGAGGAAAAGACCTTATTTCTTTCTAAATTATCTATAATTTCACAGTGATACTTAGGAAAACCAATATTGTTGTAGTTGCATTAAAAGAGAAACTCCAAAGTCTGTCTCCACAAGCCCCCCTGCACTTAACCATCTTGGCTAAGTTATTGCACGTGAAAATATTAAAGAATTTTAAATATCTGCGTCTGCAGTTAGGGTTATGAGTAGCTATTTACTTCTATGTTCTTTGTTAGTGTTATGTCAGTAACACATAGCAATTCTGTTCTTTTCTCAAAAATGTAAAGGTGGAAGGAAGAAAAAAGAAAGAAGAGAAAAATTCTAGAAATGGAAAGTGTCTATTCTTTGGGTAAAGGAAAATGTCATTAAAAGCCAAGGTATAGCTACACAATGGAGTCATTATGAGAAATTTCATGTGAAGTGAAAGAGGATGTGAAAAAAATTCTCTCTTATAGAGACATGGAGATCATGTTTGTTTTGGTCTTGTATGTAGTGAAAGGTTAGAGGAAGGACAATCATGAATTCTGAGCTCCCTCCCATGACGGAGAGGATGTTAGCCTCTTGGGAAGCAGTAGTGGACCTAAAGGTATTGCGTTAATATTCACCATGGAGGTAGATTCTCACTCTGCAAGTGAGAAAACATAACTGAAATTTCTCAGTCATCTTCTGACCAATGTAAATCTCTTTGCTCCTGTTTTAATAGATGAATAACGTTAGAACCAGCAATTAGAATATGAAATAGGCTTAAGAAAAGTATTTATTATCAAGTGGAGTAACAGGCTAAATCTGCATTACACAGTGCAAAACCATGAGAAATTCATGAGCCAGCAAATGAACCGGAAACGTGACAGCTCTGTCAGCACAGCACTCTGCCTGCTCTGAGATGACTGTGTTGACATGGCTGTTCTTGTGAGGTCTGAGCTAGTGTCTCGGAGTGGTTCTGCTCTGTGCTGTACAGTTTTTCCAACTCATTTTGAACTAGGAGAGGGTTTCTTACACAGTGCTGCATTGCACAGCTTATATGTTCCCACTGTGTTTCGCTCATCTGAAAAAAACAAGTCAAGAAAAAACCCATAGAGGAAATGAGACAAATATTGAAGGACACTGGAAAATGGATATCTTGACTCCCTACAGAATCACTTTTCTGTTGAGTGAAATGCTGTGCTCCTATGCAGTGCAGCAGTCTTACCTATAGTCACAGTAGGAACTCATTAGCTCTCACTTTATAAACGTCATGATTTTAATAATGCCAAATGTTCGAAAATCTATGAGTCAGGCCCCAGCAAATCATGAGAATGGCTTTGAAGGGGATTTTTTAATGAAGTTTGGAGTTCTTTCGATTTGCCATATAGCATTTGAGACTAAGGTTCACATGTTTGGAATTTCCTCTACTTCTATGTGAGTTAAAATCCTAACAGAATCAAAGCCGAGTTTCTTAAATAGTCATATGGTGAAAAGAAAATCCCAAATCATGAAATCTAATAAGTTCCCTGAGGCTAGAAACAAAGTGAACAAGGGTCAGCATTCAGCTTCATACAAAAGGTGATTTTTACTAAACCAATACTGTTTAGTAATAACTTAGAGACAAAGCTGCAGTGGCATTTTGTAATTACTAAGATTGCATTAGTGTTACAAAACATGCTGTATTACATTTACAGACTTACTAGCATACAAACTCAGGGTAGGGTGATGGACAAATACATGATCACCTGAAGTAGCTTCAAAAATATGGATATTTTTCTGGTGTGTTTTTGCTTGTTATATTTAGTGTTTGCTTATTGTGTGCACTTTACTGCCTGCTCACATAAACATAAAGTAAGGGTTGCCTTCAGCATGATATTCTAGAAAAGTGTCAGTAATCCATGTGCGACAGATTTACAGATTAAGCTATTGCCATCTCCCTTTCACAAAATTAATTTTCTAGCAATGAGAGAGAGGTAGTCTGACACGTGAGCAAGACTTTCTATTTCTTTAGCGGTCCCTTATTAGCAAAGTCAGAAGTATTATTCTGTCTTGTAGTATTTATTTACTTTATCTGGTAGCTTTTCTTTGAGGTTCATAGTGTTATTGAGTAGGCCTGCAAAATTATTTTTTATATATTGCCAGTACCCCAAGCTGAACTCTTCTCTTACAATTCTGCCTACTTATTTCTTCTTTTTTCTTATCTAATCAGGTTCTCAGCTCTTTTGCTTCAGGGCTATCACTGCAGCGCCTTATTTATTCATTTTCCCAGTCATTTTTCAATCATTGTGCTTTTATCCACATTGTTCTGAACACTTAGTCCATATTTCTTACAGTAGTTTATGATGTCCCTTTCCTGCTCTTCTGCACGGCTCTTCTCAAGACCCACCAGTTTTGTCATGTTAACAAAACAAAAGCCAAAGTTGGGTTTGTCATGTTTATAGGAAAGAAGCAACATGTGTTAATTTGTGTTTTTCACTCCGTTTTGTATTCTTTGATTGCTCGTTGCTCTTTTGGACTCTGAACAATTCAGGAAGGCATAGGGCATATTAGATATTTAGACAGAACCAATTACATTACAGGTGATTTCATAAATAAAAATTTGATTGAAATGTGCAGGCTGGGATTAAGTTGCCTCTTCCATAACCACTTACTGTAGGAATTACAACATTAAACAATGTTTTTTGGGGTCTTTAGGACAAGTGCAACACAGGTTTAGGAAGAGACAGATTTCTGTTCAAAGTGGGTGTTTAGGTACTGTTAGGCCATAAACCACATTGGTGGCTTGACCTTTTGTTGTGTTCATTATGATGAGTAAAAAATTTTAATGATCTGAGCAGTGTAGCTTAGGAACAGCCTTCCAACAGAAAAATGGGCAGTAAACCAGATGGAATGATAAGATTATGAAAGATAAAGGGATGTTGCTTGAGGTAACCTAGATTTAATGACAGAAAAATTATTTCCCAGTGTGTTTTCCTACATGGCATCTTCTATATTTATTGTTTAATTGCCACAATTGCCTTTTGAGATAATAAATGTTATCCTCATTTTATGGGTGTGTAAACAGGTATAGGTTATGATGTAAAAACCCTGAATTTCCACGTGGAATTTGCTGGGTTTGATTAATGTGACTTGACAGATGCCATGAGATAACTTATAAAAACTGAATTAATTCTTTGTCTGCAGGTGTTAAGAATATCATAGGCGTTTCTTGAATGCAATGTAGAGAACAAATTTGGGTAGGACTCTTTTTCAGTTAAATGCCCAGAACAATCCTATTCTGTAACTTGCTGTCCCTTAAGGTAGCTTTTGTTGCCACAGATAAAACAGTACTGTGTGAAGTTGTTAGATGTCTTAAATTAAGCAGTGATGGGTCTAGTTGCTATATCAGTGGGAGTCTTTTAGGGAAACTCCAGGATCTGAAGGGACTGCCACGAGTGATACAGTAGAACGGTGCTTTTCCTTCCTGAGTCAATATTGACTCTGATATTTCCAGGGTGGTGTTGCTGGACCACTGTATTGCACAGGAGACAAAATTCACAAAGCAAGACCCTCCCCTCTGCATTGATTTAGAGTCCAGTGCCCAGATACATGAAAATATAAAGACACCAAACTTTGAAATCACATACATAAATTGAAGCAATAAATAATCATACAGTATTTTTATATTGAGCTAGTTTTACATACAAACAGCTACAAGGAAGTACTTGGGTGTACTGGAGGAAGAGTGAAAGTTAAAGCCAGGTGTGGCAGCATGCAAAAGAGATCAAAAGAAAGAGAGAAATATATGGACTTGAAAAGGGCCAAATACCAAAGAAGCGTAGCTAAAATGAAGGCATAAATAGAGTTTTTAGGACCTAAGTCAAACAGGAATTGGAGATGGGAACACAAGAAAAGAAATACAATATTGCAAATCCATGTCCTCAAAGAGTTCTGAAACAAGCAGAGTGCTTTTCATCTGCAGAGGAAAGTAAAAACACAGTGAAGATAATAAAGGAGAGATCATGAGATCCCATCTTCCTGGCAATACACTGAATGTCCTGGAAGCTCCCTGCATCATTCAGTGCCTTCTAAAATTCTCTTTCAGAGAAACCGTGTTGCAGTTTCTGGGTTGGAACAGTGCCATTAAGCAGAATAAAATATCGTTGGTTTCTGATTAGAAAGTATGTGCTTATACACTGTAGATCACAGCAACATGTTCTTTTCCTGAATGTCCTAAATCTCTTTCCTGTGGTATCCCATGAGACTTTATGCTCCAAGGAGATATATTTTTACTTACCACCATGACTTTCTCCATCACTGTTGAGATATTGGTAATAGTCATGGGGCTGTCGGTAGAGGTCTGACTCATAGGGTACCATATCTTCAGAGGGCTGTAAAGAGAAGAGGAATTTTTAGAACTGTAAGCTTACACAAATCTCTTCAAAATTATTCATATAGTTAGTGAAGGGGAGATGCCAACACATTTTATATTGCTTAGGGAAAGAAGAGGGAAGCTTCAAGTTCTTATTGAATCAGCAGGAATAAAATGCTTGACTCCAAACACTGGTTTGCCAAAAAAAAAAAAAAAAAAAAGATTAATCCGTCTCCTTAGACCCAGACTATGTAGCAGAACTTGTCCTGTGTTATTACACAAGTTACTGATATCCCGCCCTCCAGTCTTCCGCAGATACTACTTAGAGAGCTATCTTGGACATCAGGCCCAAGCCAAGATGCTATCACACCAGCACACCAGGAAAACCTTTTCTTTGGTAGCGACAGACATTTTTTATTATTATTCCTCTGGTACACAAAAGAGAAAGCAGAAATTTGTCTTGCCTAAGCATGTTTTTCTGAGTGGTTCTAGGAGGTCCCACTAAATGGTGGCAGTTTGTATGAGGGTAATGACATTGACAGAGCGCATAAAAACATTTTCTTTCTCAGTTTTTGTCCACAATGAACTGTAAATGTTTGCTGGTGCAAATCAGCTGCACAGGGCTGTTGGGTATGCACAGAGAAGACTTAAAAAGTCCAAATGCAGGGCAGATACTGAGTTGTGACCTATTGGATGCTTAGCTGTAGAGTTAAAGTCCTCTCTGTCTTCTTAAAACAAGATGACATAGGGCAACTTTGCCACTTGTCTTCTTTCCCACTCCCAGTACTCCACTGTTAATGCGGTTTAATGCCTTATGTTGTTTCAATAAAAGTGGTCTGTTTATTATTAGTTGTGCATAATTCTGTTGCTACATTTAATGTTTGGTTTTGTCTTTTTCCAGAAAGAAGAGTTAGAGCAGGGCAGTGTCCTTCACAGGGCTTTGCTAAACTTTTGTCCAGTTAAGTTCATTACAATATTTTCTTCCAATCGGAACAAATTCTAACAGAGTCAGCAGCAATGTAGAACACCTTCTTGCTGTTTGCTCTGAAAGGAAATTATTTCTAGGAGGTACTAATGGAAACATTTTTCTTCTGTTAATGACATCTAGGGATGTGATTTCTATGGTGACATTGAAGAAATTAGATCAAGAAAGAGAGAGACTTATTCCCAGAGGATTAAGATGCTAGAACAGAAAAGAATGGAAAATACTTTTAGAAATTACTTTGGACCTTAGTAGCAGCTGTGTGCTGTAGTAGCATATTGTATTGAAATGGACTGGTAAGATTGCCTAAAATGTTATGACATCCACAATACATACTAACTGGGCATCACATCCATGGAATATTCAGAGCCTCAGGAGCAAATCTATTAACTGTCTGTCAGCTCCCAATATGATCTGGGGTGGTGCATAATTCTTTTGGGAAAATCTTGAGAAAACGATAACCCACAATAAAGACAACCTAAGGGAAAGACTAAGCAAAAGAAGCAAATAATAATTTAATTGTGGCTACAGCAGGGATACCAGTGAAGGGACTCATTTCTGATCTCCAGAGGGCGTAGGTGCAGCCTCCCTTTCCAAATCAATGTGATTCCAATAGAATTGCCCTCCATCTACACAGAGATTTAATGGGAAGTATAACCTATTTTCCAGATTTCAGACGGGTAGTCAAAGGAGACAGTATGGCATGGATTCTCTGTGATGCTTCTGGTTTTCCCCTACATATTTTCTTTGTTTTCTCTCTAGTCGTGTCTGGTTATATGCATTCACTCATTCCCATTCCTTAGACCTGTGGTGTACTCTGATCTCTGACAAGAAAAAGTAATGAGACTATGTTTTGCTTTCTTCAGGATAAAGTTCTGAATGGAATTTCTACTTTTCATTATCTTTGCAAATTAATTCACCCAACTCCCCCATTTCCTTTCCATAAATACATGTTTCCTGTTAAATCATGTCAACCTGAAGAATGTATGAAGTTTTTGCCTTCATATTCAGAATTGTTAGTTTGTCATAACTCAAAGAAAAGCATTCATTTTCTGTGAAAGGAGAGGCCTCAACATCCAAATGGAAAATGCACATCATACTAGTTGGGAGAAATGGAGGTTAAAAAAGTCATAAATTTATATAATTTGAAAGAAAAGTCTTTGTTTCCTTTCAACTAAAATACTAGAAACTGCCTGAAATGATAAAAATTTTCCATATCTAAATGCATCAAAACTTCTAGTTCTGATAAATATTTAACCAAAAATAAACAAATTTCCAAAGAAATCAGCGTCCTGTCAATCTAGGCTTAATTTGCTATGTATAAAATTTCCACTGCTACAAGGAAAGCTCTATCACTTATATCTTTACAGAAATATAGCTTGGCAGAAAGACCAAACATCAGTCCAAAAGGAGATGAACAAAGAACATTTGACTTTTCCTAGTTATGTTCTTCCTTTGTTTTCTCTTCTTCCCTAAGATTTTCCAAACTCCCCCATTTCAGTTCAATATGCTGTAACAGGCAATAGTGTCTTACAGTCTGAGAACTGAGAATGAATTATTTCTACCATTCAAAAGCTTGTTTTACAAGTTCAGATGTATATTCAATGACCAGATCTAAAGGAAAGTGTGTTAAATAGACTCTTAAAAAAGTGATTCCCTTAGTATTTACAGACCTGACTGACTGCAGAGTGAGTTGCAAATACTCAACACCTGAAAAGCAGTCTGCTTTTACATAGATCACTGTTTTTTTACATACTCTTTTTTGAAACTCTGGGACTTAAAATCTTTTTATTATGGATTGTGAGAATTTTCTTCCTTGAATTTGTTTTCTGCTCAGTGATCCATTTGGTAAAATGTTTTCATGTATATCCATGTTAACTCGTGCAATCTCGACCTATTAATCCCCACAAAGGACTAGAACTGGCACCACTTCCATCTTGGTGTCTGATCTTCAAGGGTACGGTAACTAATATGGGAAGGTGTATATTAAATATTTAAAAGTTTAGGTATCATAAGCTTAATCAGACGGTGGTCAGAGACAGTACAGCATAGATTCTTTCTGATTGTCCTCATCCTATAGGAAGGTGGGTTATTTTCCTCTGTTCATTAGAGAAACTATTTCCAAGAACCTGTTTTTAATCTCTGTGTTTTTTTTTAAATTTATTAGAAGATTTTTCTCTATTTAGAGAGAAGAGATTTCACCATGTGCTGCTGTTGCCTCTTGCACCAATCTTTACCCACTTGCCCCGTCCTTCTCTGGAACCTCCCCACCCACACACCCATTTCATCATCTTACTTACTAATAGCACTTCCATGACACTGAACTGTTTTGTTTCCCCTGACAAAAAGCAAAGAATGGCTTATGTTATAATTTAATATTTAACTGGTGTCAATGGCCATTTGTTCTAAAAATTGTTTTCATGTAAAAGAGTGACAGAAAGCTTTGTTAGCAACTCATGGCTGTGGTCTGAATTGATATCTCCTTTCCTACATGCCATAAGGTGCAGTACACTATCTAAAACAATATTCCAACCTCAAGCAAGAGGTCAACAAACCATACTTTATCTGTCACGGACTTTGATAAATGGAGACTTGTCTCCATCTTCCTTCTTTGCCCTGAAAATGAAAGGAAAAGCCACAAATCTACTTGGAGAAAGCTTAGTTGGCATTGGTTAAGACAGACACAGGGGACTCAACTGACTAGCAATTTGAAATTTCTTGTTATTCACCAAGGCTTTGTCAGATGATTCCAGGTGATTGTAAATTCACTAAATGCTGATCTTTTTTTTTGTTTTTCTGACATAACTGTTCACTGGCATGTGATTCAGAAATACGCCACACAGTTTCCAATGATGTGCTGCTGAGACAAGTTTTAAGGCCAAGATTAACCATATTTCCTTGGAAAAAAATTACAGTATAACTATTTTAGAAAAGATGAGTAGAACTATTTATTCTAAGGGTGGTGAGACACCTCAACAAGTTGTTGAGGCCCCTTCCCTGGAAGTGTTCAAGACCAGACTGGATGGGGCTTTGAGCAACTTGGTCTAGTGGGAGGTGTCCCTGCCCATGGCAGGGGGGCTGGAACTAGATGATCTTTAAGGTCCTTTCCAACCCAAACCATTCTATGATTCTGTGATCACTCATTGGGCCAGCTTCATTGGACTTTGCTGGCAATGCAGTTATGTGGAACAGGTGCTGCTGTGGGGCATTTTTGCTCTCATACAAATATACTTCCATTCAAAGCTGTGATTTCTACAGGTGTCTACTTAGGGATTCATATATAACTGGGGCTCTGTTTAGGCAAAGGTGTTTGACTTAATTTTTTGCCCTTTTAGCACAAATATTTGCCCTATTTAGCACAAACAGATTCTATCATGCACTGTAAGACATGGGCCCAGTTTGCAGAACTTTTCCATACGAAATTCCTAACCTTCAGGAAAAGATGCAGTACTCCTAAATCATTTGAGCAGCGTTTTCCAAATGGAGGGTAAGAGTTTCTTAGCATAGTCAAGAGGAAGGCAGTTACTGACCCACCCTCAACTGAAAGGGGAGGGGCAGAGGAGGGAAGTTATTGCTTCACAGAAACCCCTGTCTACAAACAGGCTTATGTCTCCCCTCTGAAAAAGTCCCAGGAGGCACAGACATTTATAACGATGCCATGTGGGGCTCTAACTGGCAGTGCTCAAAGTGCACTTAAAACAATTTTGAAAGTACAAAACACAAAATTATTAATTTTTGGACATTTTAATCACAAAAATAAAACCCAAATTGCCGTGTCAAGTGCTCCTGTAAGACGTAATTGCATTTTCACTGCCTGTTGTATCATTCATCTGTGCAGAGTTCAGTCAGAATATTAACTGCAACACAAATTAGAATATGGGCCAGAATGTTTTAGATTTTCACTCCAGTTATTCAATGTATGCACTGGAATTCAATAATGAAGAAAAGAGTCCAGAAAACTTGGCTGTGGTTGAATGAGTGGACAGAACATTAACAATAATATATTTTTTTTAAATGGAAATGCTGGTTTCTGGGGTAGTTGAGGACAAGGTTTGGGTTTCTTTTAGGTTTTTTTTAAGCCCAACAACAGAGAAATCTCTGTGTAGTTTTTTCATTTTCTCAGTTTCTTTTCAGATTTTTGTCCTGACGGATTTACAGTAAATCCACGGGGCAACGCAGTGTACTTAAGAAAAAGAAAAAGATTTTTAGGGTCTTCGCACCCTTTGGGTAATTAAGGGATTTCAGGGGCACTGATGATGAACTGCTAGAATAAAGGGTTTCCCAAAAAGAAGACGTGTTTTTTCAGTCAACATGGATACCAAATATGAAAGGAATTCAAACGGCCATCTTTCTGAGTGGAAGATAAGGAAACATGTCTTTAGCTTTCATTAGATGGGACAAGGCAAAAAGAAAACTTGATACAAGTTTTGCTGAAAGGACTCTTGCATCTGCATTGTCTCTTTCTGTTTTCTGAACACATATAGCAACTACCATAAGTCATTTACCACATAAAAAGCCAAGTAAAACACCTTATCTGACATCTCTTTGGCTTCTACAAACTTAATAAATCTAGTTAGTGCCTCTTTTACCCATTCTGCTTAGAGATTTCCCATTAAGGTTTGTTTCTGAACAACAGGTTAGTGACATTACGTTCTTCATAAATAATGATTTCCGAAGTAACCGTACGATAAATTACAGCAGTTTAACAATGCTTCAGAGTTAAAGAAAAGATATAAGCAAGCCTCATAAGCATACAGAAAAATTTGTATCTTAGAGAAAACTTTGAAAGACCCAATTAGGTGCTGTGGGTTTTTCCCTCATTCACCAACTGCTTTTTCATAGCAAGTGAATTCAAGAGAATTCAGTTCAAGAGAAACTGAAGTTAGAAACTAAAATGCCATCATTGCAAAGAACACAGAGTCCTAAAATCTGCAATACATAAAATCACCATTCAGCAGCTCTTCTCTGACAGATTGGTAGACAGTTAAATACATAAATTATGTCAGAGACTCCAGATTAAGAATTACAACCTGAAGAAAGACTCGGCCTTGTATCACAAAGCCGGCACTGAGAAAAAAATTTACTGACTTGCTATACACATACTGTACAAAAATACCATACACTTAATCTGTGAAAACAAATGGAGATCAAAATCAGATACAAGTTTAGGGAGGAAATGTTAATTTCCCATTCATTGCAATGTTGTCACTAGCTTTATATATTGACCTAAGCCCAACTTCCTGGCATTACAAATGCAGACCAAAACAGAGATATTCTCAAATAATAAAACCTGGTTTACTTTGCTTTATGCTGCTGAGCCCCATGATCCGTATTAGGAATAAACCCCATATACTCACAGGGGGAATGAGGGGAAATCCTTCCATTTTGCAAGCTTGCAACATTCAGCCAACTTCTCAGTGAATTTTTCTTAATTCAGTTTTCAAACATCCAGAATAACTGACTTGAAAGATCACATGAAACAAAAAAAAAAAAAAGGAAAAAAGAAAAAAATATAGAAAAAAGTGAGATCCTCGGACTCTGTGGAGTCCCTTTGCAGTGATGGACCTCAGGATAGGAGAAGGACCCTAACAAGTTTTCATATTTTGCTCTAATAGGTTCTGAGGTGAACTTCTTCCCGAGTTGTATGTGAAGTTCCTGATTTTATCAAATGTCTGTAGAAGGGAGATAGCCCTTGGGTCTATCAGTGCGCTGTGACATCACAGCTTTTAGCCAGTTTGCATAAATCTCATTTCAGGGAGCTGCGGCGCTGTAACAGGAAGTCTGCCCTGAGCCAGATCTGCCATGGGCAGGTGCTTACTGTATAATCAGCAACCCAGAGCCTGGGCCTGCTACCAATAAACAAGCATATGGGTGCAGTGCTCTGTGGAAGACTATGTGCTTCCCACTGTAGATGAACCATAACGATGGTGCTGCTCTCTGGTTTAATGACGTATCATAGAGACACAGTCCTGACAACTTCTGTGGGGACAGTGCAGTGGCATAGACTTGCTTTAATAATAGTCCTGTGTTGGAATTAGGTGGCAATACTTTGCAGAAAGGAAAAAACAATAGTATGCAGTTTCAAATATACAGGTTTCTACGAAACACTGAAGTTAAGCCCATGAGACTTTCTTCATAAACTTCTCAATAGAGCAAAATGATTCAGTGAAAGATACTTAGTCCTCTTCATTGTTTATTATCATTTCTTTTCTTTTCTAGCTCCTGCAAGGAGAAAGCAATTAGGAAAAGGAGAAAGTACTACATGTCCCATGCAATGATGATTTCTCTCAGATCCGGAGTGCCTTTAACAGTTAGAAGATTTATAGACTTCTATCTGAACAGTCAGGTGCTGAAATCTCTTGTAGAGATTTTGCTTCAGCTCTTGTTACATGGTGTTCTCCCCTCTCTTTATCCCACTGTTTTACTTGCATTTGGCTGCTCTGAACAAACACCTGTCATAATGAGGTTCAGGCAGGGGCAAGGGTGAGTGCGCCTTGCTACGAGGGGAGAACACACTCATTGTGCAAAATGCCTTCGTGCTTTGCAGTTAGTTACTAATGCCTTGGAAAAGTGAAGTTTCTTTGTCTGGGTTGTTCCCTTTCAATCTATGCCCATGTGCCACAGGTTCTGCTTTTGAAAGTAGCCTGTTCACCACTCACCTGGGTCTATGTGTGTGGGGGAATTTCAGCCACTACAGACTTCCTCCCTTGTACACTGGTAAAACCAGAGGCCACTCACAAGTTCCTCTCATTCCCCACCCTAAGGAACTCAACAAGCGAACCATATTAGCAGTGGGATAAGATCAAGAACATGATGGGGGATTAACTCTTGGAGCCCCAAACTGAATTTCACCAGCATCAGTTGATACACAAGCATTTCATTCTTATTTTATTCGTACTATGAATTCTTGACTTTAACCTAGAAATAAGCAAGCTGCTAAACAGTCTGCTTCTGTCTCTGAGATGGTTCTCAAGTTTCCCCTTGGATACCAGCCTGGAAGTGATCAGAAACACCTGGGGGAAAAGGAGAGAAGCAAAGTACAGTCCTGATGATAAAATTCAGTGCAAACAGAGGAGAAGGGGGTGAACAATAGCAAATACAAATCTTAAAGTGGGTAATTGGATAATAGGTGATAAAAGTAATTGTCGAAATTGTGTGTCTATTAAAAAGGCTATTCAGAACAAAGAAGATATGTTATCTGATTCATCATACACGGAAAGATAGCTTAAGCAGCTACTGGAAGGTTTAAAAGTGTAGTGTTTTACACAGAGAGGCTTCTATTAAAGTGGAATGCAACTATATTTCATAAGCTGGAGGATATTTCTACGCTGTCTCTTAGCACAGGATATTACCTAATAAGGATAGATATTTTGCACCAGCCTTTCTGCACTCAGGGAATGCTAGATTACCAACATCATCAATCATGTTTAACATAGAAGTAGTCATAAGCACACCAAGGTTATCAATATAAAAAATGAAATTGATTCTCTGTATGATTAATTAGAACCAGATAATACGCCATAAAGCTTGAGGACCAGCAGAAAGTCCAGAAGTTGAATAAGCTTCCCAGGAAGGAGGGTATTACATAAATGGAAATGCCAAAAGTGAAATAAAATGCTTGTTTACACTATCATATTTGTATAGGAACATCACTAGTAACAATCTTGCTAAAATTCAACGTAGATTACTTTCTCACTGTTGCATGTAACTGGTGTTTTATTCTGTGCTTGTAATCACAGAATCTCCTCACTCCTAAAGGAAAACCTCCTTGAGACAATACTTTTGGCCCAGATCCTTGCAGTACCTTATTGGATGATTTACACAAAAAAATCAGATGAAGTTACCAAACAATTATATAGTAGAGGACCAGCTTCCAGAGGCATATGATGTGAACTGCTACATACAGAGTGTAATCTAACCTTCAGAAAGCCTTTTGAAGTAGGGTAGGGATCCCTCTCCATGAAGGGAATTTGGAGAACTAGACAAAAACCTTGCTGAGTTGAAGATTAAGTTTCTGAAGATTATTTCTGAAAACATTTAACATTCATATTAATCTGAGAGATTTTCCCTCTAAGCATCACCTTAGTGTGTGCAATTTTTTGAAACAGCTCTTCCCCTACTTCTACCCATTTATTCTTCAAGCTATTTCTAACCACAAGGTACCAAAGCAAAAGGGTTTCAACTCGAAGCCACATCACAGAGAGGTCCCGTTACCTCAAACCTTGTTTGGTGCTTGGAAGGTAATTTTTCTCCTTACTAAAACCACATATAACATCACTCATCCTGAAGTCTGTTAATCAGAAACAAGTGTTTACATAGATTCTGGTACTGATTTTTCTTGTAACAGTAAGACAAGACCTCTAAGCAAGGGATTCCCGTGTATGTTCCATATTCTTCCCGGAGTTATGTTTTCCATGGAACTTGTTTTCTATAGAGGTAATATGGCTTGTGGGTCTTGTATACCATCCTTTAACATTGAATATCCATTCAGATGACTTGGGCAGGATCTGCCCTCTTCTCTTAAGAGAGCTTATGGGTCCCTCTGACTGTGGAACCTGTGGGGTCTGGAGCTCTAGAGCACTATCAACTGCATTTAACTCTTCATTACGTATACTGCTACGGAGTTAAAGATAATGAGTTGAAATATCTTTATCTTATTTTTCATAATGACAGAGTAGGAGCCAGAAAATGGCTGCTGCAAGTTACCGGCTAAGAAGAATTTGTTACCACTTTTCCACATGTGGAGCTTCACATTAGGATCCTTAACAGTCTGAATGTAGACTCTACTGAAATATGTGCTTCCCTTTCCACTGTGATAGGTTATCATTCACTGATGATCCCTCGTGGTGCCCACAGGCTCCATATGAACAAAGACTTTTCCCCACTCTGTGTGCATCCCCTCCTAGAGTTGATGCAGTTCCTAGTGGCAAAAAAGTGCTTTTGACAGTCCAGCTTTCATGAGTTCCTGAGTTTTATGTAATGGCATGTACAAGGGCTTTTGCCAGTGGGAAATGTGATTAAAATGTCATTAAAATAACAGTTTTAACTAACCTCACTATATCGGCAAAGATTTTCAAGCACAGTCTACACTAAATCCATATCAAAATTAAGACAACCATTTTCATTGTGAGGAAGAAGAGTAATTTGAGTCAGTAATAATACAGAAAGCTTCATGGACTTTTTAAGAACCATTATGATATGCAGTCACTTACAGAAATGAAAAGCACTTAATTTCTCATTTTATTTGTAACTTTTAAACTATCCATAAAGAAGAATTAATCAAAGAAAAAAACTACCCTTTGGCAAATTGTATGGCTTCAAGATCTGTTCACATCTCAGCTATATTTTATTATTTACTGTATTTGGAAAAACTTTGGCTTTAAGGCGTGTTCAAATAACTATAAGGTTTGATGTCAGTTTTTAATCATCTTCATTCTGCAAGCAACAGATTTTCAATTTACACATTCCAGTGCATTTATAGTCATCCAATCTCTGAAAACTTTTGTATCATTTCAAGCAATTAATATGGAAGAGTGTTCTAATACCATCTACTCTTGAAGTCTCCATCCAGTCTGCCTTGCATGTACAGTCAGTAGCACCAGTAAGATGCAAGCAGTATTGCCTAACGTCCCTTCATAGAACTGTGCCTCAAATCTGCAGTCCAACTGAGGTTTGCCCTCCCAAAATCAGATACTTTAATAGTCAAAATTAAGCTAAAAGGATGAGGTGCATCTGAGATATGGCTCAAAAAGAGCATATCTGTAGAGAAAAAAAATGTTGCTGAAGGCTCAACAACCACCCTGTGTTTCCTTTGGGGGTGTCACTCAGACTGGCTCTAGTCCAGTGCCATGGACTAAATTCCCATTTGCAGCTGGAGTCCTGAGCCACATCTTCAGTTTCATCTGAAAATAATACAGTTCATGCGCTCTAATAGTGCTGTGTGGTGCAAATTAGAGTAAGCGAGGAGGATCAGGAGATTAATTTTAGAAGTGCGTTTATGATCTGAACTAAATTGCTGATCCACACCCACCATTAGAGAAGATTCTTTCCCTGGGTCCCTAAAGGCCTTTGCCAGCCTGTGTCAGAAATACCTCTGCTCTGTTTGATTTGGGTATTTAGGCAGCAGTTTTTTCTTGAGAGTGAAGCTGTATCTAGGAAGAAGTCTTGCTCTCCTAATGTAATAGTACTTTCCAGACTTGCATCTTATTAGGATCGTATCTCTTAGTAATCTCTCACAATTCTGAAGAGAAAAACACTATTCACAAATAAACATGTCTTTAGGTAGCCCGTGGGTTTACAGCTGCGCTTCCTCCACTTTCACAAGGACTTTTTATCTGGAATTTTGCAAAAACAGAGGAACTGAAGTACTAGGAGCCAGTCAGTGCTTTTTCTACCTCCTCCCAGTAGACATTTGGCTGTATAAGAGGTGAAGCATGCATGCAAGATTCATGTCACAGCTTTATGAGTATGCCTAGGACAGGTGTGTGTGACACACTCCATAGTATATTATCTATAGAAATATTTTTCTTACAGAAGTAGTTACTGATAAGAAAAATTGCATTTGAATTAATTACATTTCATCCTTTTGTAACCTTAGACCATCTTTACTATATAAGTCACAGGCAGTTAGATTCTTTAGTGTTCATTTTTGCTTTTTTGCCTGTGGGTTTTTTCAGGTGCCTTGAAATCTCAGAGTTTGATAAAAGAAAAAGCTGACATCTTTCACTGATCTTTTGGTAGAAAAGAAATAACAGTCTAGAGATAAGTAGCTCCATCTTAAGCTGTTCAGTTTTTTAGAAGCAGAGTTTGCTTGCTGCTTTGACAAATACTACACCAGCCACGTAAAGACTGCAGGCCCATTGAAAGAGTTGATAATTTTTTGCTTGATTGTAGCTGTTTTGCTCTGTATTTTTGGTACTATATTTTTTTTAAAGTAGTTCTGCTAACAATATATGGGTTGATACTTTATTTCTTCCTTCCTGTTGTTCTCACGACTCTGGTTATTGGTTTTCTAATTTTGTAATATTTTTTTTTAATACAAGTAATTTTCTGCACCTCCAGTCCAGTATTTGACTGTACTGAACTGTATTTAACTCTTCTTCTTGTGCCACAAATATTATATCAAACATTAAACAATTACATTATTGTATTATATTATACATTAAACAAACAAAGACCAGGGAGGACTTGCTGTGTGAAGGGTTTTAAAAGGGCTTCTAAATTTGTTTTTGATGTGGTAATTGAGAGGAATATAGTAGAGAAATATAAAAGAGAGCATTTGAACTACACTGGAGAAAGGAGAGAAAGGGAAAAGGGAGTCTGAAGCCAGGAAGGCCAAAGAGAAGGAGGCTGCCATAGTTGAGGCCATTGGTGGGTGAGAGTTTAGGCAATGAAAGGAAAGTGAAAAAAATTGATCCTACAGGTGTCCTGCAAGAGGAAGCTGCACATCCTTGATAAAGCCTGCTTGTGTAGATTGGCATAGTGTCAGAGAACACCCAAGTGATAGTGAGAGTAAGAATAGCTTTGCTAAAAGAAAGAGGTAGAAGGGAAGGAAAACAGAGAGGTTTTGTTTTGATCATGTCATATTAGCAGTAGCAGTGAAATATTTTAAAGAATGTTACAGAAGAATAAGCTGAAAGGTATTATGTATGTATCTCAGAAAATTAGAAAAATACATTATCTTCCCATTTTAGGAGAAGAGACCTCCACAAATCTGATCCAATTAACAGTGTGGAGAGCCTAAGGTCTCATGACTGAGAAGATTTCAGTGCAGTGACGGAGGGGTGCAGAGGAGCAGCATGCTTTGGATGCTAAGTATATGGCTTGTATATGGCTGAAAGAGAAAAAGGGAAAGAGGAACTTAGGGTATCTTAGTTTGTAGGACTGGATCAATTCACAATAATCCCAGAAGGAGTTAAACATTTTCTGGGGTTAAAGTGAATCAGAATCTGTACACCGTGTGCTGGAAATTCCCTAAATGATTTCAGTGGTCATTAAGAAAAGGGAAATGGTTCTTTTCTGAGTAGAAGATGGTAGGAGACAGAGGAGTAGACGCCAAAACAGAGCCACGGCTGAGTATTTATAACTTAGCTGACTCTGTCCCCAGATTGCGGGATTCCTGCCAGCTGAGAAGGGGACAGGCTTTCCCAATGGCTTTGTCTGTTGAGGGGGGTCTTGTTAGTAACCATTGTGACCCATTGTGAATGATAACACAACAGGCTGAGATAGGTACAGTTCTATTAGGAATACTACATGCAGTTGCATACAGCATGGGCAAATGTAGGTAAAGCTGATGATAAAATGTGCTCTGCTGATAACTGGAGCTTCAACTCTTCTGCAGTCACCTTATTTCCCCACTGCTGTGCCCCTGGGCTTACTCAAGGTTTTTGTCTGTTCAGTCACAGACCTCACCTTAACTGTTTATTTAAAATTTAATTCAAGTACTGGATTGTGTGTTTTAAACAGTGACTAAATTTAACATAGTTTACAGTTGCAGCATGCTACTACCAATGTTGTTGTTTTCGTTTAATTCAGAAATTAATTTAATACAGAAATTAAATTAAGGTTAACTAGTACAAGTACTGTGTTTACCTGTATTTTCTGGTCATGATTTAGTGACTTTTCAACTCATGGTTTGCAGGCCTCTGCAATTCCATTTCTGAGGGTTTTGAGAAAAATAAAAAAAAGTAACCCTGTTATCAGTGGGCTTAAACTGACCGTGTAAATTGCATGTATGTTTGCCCCACATGGAACCATCTTAGAGATCTGCAAGAAAAAAAGTTTTTGAACTCTGTGACCTAGGGAAACCTCCGATTTTATTTTCTTTTTATAGGTTTTCTTATGAGTACTCTTTGCCTCCTGTGAAGATTTTGCCATCACTCACCAGTCTATAGTACTTCTGCTGTGGTGAGAAGAAATATAACCTGTCTGTCCCAAGTTAGTTTCTGCACCAAACCAATGGCAAAATTTGCCTTTGGAGCCGCAGGCAGAGGACAAAGACTTGAGGAGTGCTTGTGCTGTTCATCTCACTATCCCAACCCATAGTGTTTCCTCAGTCCCACTCCTGCTCCTCCCCGTTGTTGCTTCTGCCTACTTTCGTGGTAATCTCTCCTTGATCCTATGGCAAGATGAAGCTTCTTCCCTATTTTATTCCCTGTCATTTGTGTAATCATAATATTTCTGGACAGCACTCTACTCACCCATCTACCCTGTCTCTGGTGTTAAAGATGTCTGAGGTATTGTAGAAGATTCCTCTACAAATGAATATGTTCTCAGTATTGCTTTTTGCTTCACAGCAATTGTTCTGGTCATGATATCATTTTGCGTGCTCAGTGCATATTACCGTCAACCTAGAATAACCCAGCGTTCCAGACTGCCCTGCCGTGGTTTAACCTTCCAGAGGCCATCACTCCCATATATGTTGTGCAGAAGTTCTTTACTACTTATTTATGGGAATGCAGTTCCACTTCTAGTTTATGCTGCATAACTGCATACATTTAGTGCAAAATTCTGCTTTGTACTGAATGTTTTTGAGTAGGGAGAACTCTCCGAGTGTTTTGGAATGAAAATTATGGTGGCGGGTACAGAATTTGAAGCAAATCCGGTCTGCAATTAAACACAAACCCACAGTAGTAGCTGCTGGACTGAGCTCACCATGTTGTTTCCAAACAAGCTGACAGCAGTAGGAATCGTGGTTTATAAAAAGCTGCCAGCAGTGCTGAGCTGGTGAAGAGAAAGAGGAAGCTACAACGGGAAAGAGAAAAAAAGCACAACCAAAGGCAACTTCACTTCTCTGCCTTTACTGTTTTTAAATAGATTTGGCTCAAAGTTGCTGTTGAGGGTGCTGTGAAGAACAGCGATAACCTCACAAACAAAGCGCCCCACAATATTTATCCCTTTCTGAACACCACCTGCAAATCACATCCCAATTCTAAGAGACTTCTTTATGGTTTTGTGCATATATGTGAGAATCTGTCTATGTATGTAAGCCTGAATATACACCGTGTTACCAAAACTATTGCTCAATAGCATGCCAGTAACTAGAAGTTTACTAGAACAGCTTTTGCCATTTTACTTTGCACGATATGCTGAGCTGTTCTCCTGAGATTGTTTCCTGATGTTCCCATCCACTTTAGTCTGTGGATTTCACTTGATTATTCTTCTTGTCCTAAGAAAAGTGAAAGACTGCTTCTCATCCTAAAAAGCACCAGTAGCAGGAAATCATCTAAGGCACTATTGACTGCATTGTCTTGTACTAGGTATTAGGACTCAGTTGGGGACTAGGGCACAGACTGACTCCTTTCACTTTGGGAAGGAAGTCTGGCTGATCAGAGGTTCTCTAGCCAGAAGGCAAGCTCCTGTGAGGTTATATCTTGGGTCTTACTACAAGTGCTAAGCCAGGTGATGCAAGGTACCCTGCATCAAAGGGAAAGTGTAACTGGAAAGCTACACCCAGAAAGCAGAGGAATAATGTGAGAAAGGCTGATGATTAAAATTAGTTGTATTAGAATCTCCTTTATTTTGTATCATTCTGGGATCACAGCTTTTATTCTGTGTATTTCAGTTGAAGATGGGATTAACTTTTTGTAGAGCTAGTCAGAAGACTTCAGGAAGAAAACATAGCAGAGGGAAAGACCTTAGGAACTCTGCAGGTTAACTGCACTTTGTGTTACGCTGTATAGTTAGCTTTCTGAAAGAAGGACCTGGCAGAGTCTCCCTGCATGTTCGTTGCTCTGAATGCGAACACAAAGAATCGAAATGAAAACCATACAAAGATGTCATAATCTGTTTCAGTAGCTGTGCTAGTCCTAGGAATAGGGCTGCCACTGGCATGCCCTAGAATAATTGTGCATGATCCTTGAGGATAAACTGAGGACATGTTTAATCTGCAGTCAACATATATTGTTGCAGTATGGGTTACAACACTAGCCAACTCTCCTCTGTAAGTGGGAGGCAAAAGGCAGTAACAGAACACGTGAATCCCATGACTTCCCGGCAACTAGAATGCTGAGTGTAGCTGCAAAGGGTTGTTTAAGCACCCAAACTTTATAATAATGATTTCTTTCCATTTATCATTGACATTTTGGCACCAAACCTATTAGCACATTTGCTTGTAGTTCCCAAGATATCAGTATATACCAAGGTGGTTTCAGCTCTGGTGCCAGAGCCCTTCATATTTAGCAAACAGCTGGGAGTTGGTAGTGGGATCTGCAGTGTTCTTTTTGTTTTTTTCTTGATGAAACACTAACATCAAACCTTCAAGAGAGTCAATGCTAAAATTACTTCCTTTCACAAGTTACCACTTGAGGATGAGAGGATGGCCTAATGGATGTGTATTCTTCCTCAGAATCTCCTTCAGAGAACGTTTCCCATTTCTTTCCATTCCCATTTTGCATAAGGTCAGAAGAGGTGAAGCTTTTCTTTATGGCCAGTATGTGTAGGCTGGAGAGAGTCACTGTGTAGCTCCCTTTCCATCCAACAAATACGCTTAGTTTTTTTGCAACGTGCACAAGCCTGGAATCACTCACAGCTACCTTTCTGCTATCGTGGAAAGAAAGTTTCCTAAATATTTTTCTCTTTATTCTCCTGATCCAATCAGTTCTTAAAAAGATCAAAACTGGATGCAGCTATTGTAGTTACTTATAAAACCATGACTCCAAAAATGGTGTACAGATTCTCAATACCTTCAAGGCCAGTCATCACCAAATGGTTTAGATATGCTTTCAAAGAAACAAGGACAAATTTTTCACCTTGACCCCAAAGGACTAAACCTGGCTTGGTATTGGGAACATCACTGATGAAAGACGCTTGACTGAAATATAAAAAATAATCCAAATCAGGAAGTCATTATCATGCTGTTTCAACAAAATTAAATGTAAACCATTTTCAGTGGGTTTTTTTGTCAAGTAAAGTCTTAACCCATCGTAGATTACTTTTCAAAATCTTTATTCTTTACATTCTTGAAACAACCAAGACTTAACTTTTGAAACTAAGTATGTTAGCTTGTAGTCCTCATAAGTTTAAAAGGCATTATATTCTTTGTAAGTCTGATTCATATTTATTTTCCTATAGACATCCACCTCCATTTTGTAAATGCAAAGACCTGATGAGTCAGGTTTTTTCAAATCTGTGATAGTCTGTTTATTTACCACCTTTTCGTCAAAAAATATTTATTGTTGCTTTCACTTCAGCAAATGCGAGTTGTCTGAAAATAAGCTCTCTTGGCAGATTCTCCTTATAGGGTGATCTTGTGACAATAAAGCCTCATACATGAGTATCTAAAATAAGTACTAATTTAAATGTGAGTTTACAGTCTCTCAGGGATTTTTCCCTAACCTTTATTCCTATGCGTTATGATGATAAAACATACACCTTAGACATTGAGGGCCTTCTATTCACAGAATAACGCTAACTAGGCCAGGTTGGATGGGGCTTTGAGCAACCTATTCTAGTGGAAAGTGTCCCTGCCCATGTCAGGGTGGTTGGAACTAGGTGATCTTTACGGTCCCTTCCAACTCTAGCCATTCTATGATTCTATGATAATTTAGAAGGCCACAGCAGGATTATCCACACCCCAGAGTGCAGCAGCAACTTCAAGATCCTCCAGACAAACTGGTATACCTACATAGTAGGCACTAAGAAGAAACTTCAGCTCAGCCATGGGTCTGGCCATGCCACTGTATGTCACATACCTCCCCCAGGCATCAGTTTGAAGATTTCTGCACAATAATATATTATTCAGGATAGACATGCTTAGTAACAGTTTATGGCACGCTAAAGAAAAATCTACCCCAGACAATTTGTCTCAATCCTAGGACAATTTTCTCACAAATCCTGTCAGCCAGCAGGACCTTCCTCTTATTTTAGCATTTTATCACACTCCACTGAGGTTAAAACTGTTTTCTCAGCCTGTCTTAGGTGTATTGCATTTGCATTACATTACTCTATGTCCTGACTGATAGATTAGACATTAGATTTGGGGGAGATCTCTTCTAGAATCTGTAGTGAGGACTCCAGTGGTCATCTTCTTAGCAGTCAGAAATTGCTAATTTGTCATTAGGGAATCCACTTGGAATCAATATGAACAAACGATCTGAAGCAGTTTTAAAGTCATTATGTACTTCTGCAGTTTCTGGTTCTTCTGGTTTTGTGCGCATGGATCCCCAAGCCCCTTTGTTCCTTCACATTTGCTATAGGCCTTTTACCAATGAGATGCTGGGTTAGTTGTGGAACATATGGCTATTAGGACAAAGTATACTTTTCTTTGTTTTTCTTCCAGCTGTATAAAGATGACGGGCACACATCCTGTTCAGTACCAGTTACTGGATAAAAAATTAAGGTCTCTCCCACATACATGTGCACCAGAAGTGTGATGTACGTTCACCAGCCTTGCACAGGTGAGGAGTTTTCTTTCTTTCTTACAATGGAGCCTCTCCTCTTTTTTCAAATTACGTATAAAACTGTTCATAAAACAATCAGAAAATGTACCTTGGAACGGTAGCTTTGCTACTTCTTCCATATTTTGCAGTGGCTTTGGTTGTATCTGTGTCCAGCATGTGCTTATGCTGGAGAAGAATAGAAGCTTCTATATAGAAGGGAGTCAAAGATGTTTCACCCAAGCTAGGAAGGTTTTTTGGTTTGTTTTTTTTACTAGTTTCTTATTAGAGTGTTGAGAGCATATTACTTGTTCTCCCAGTTTAATTAGGAAAGGAACCCGAAAAGCAAGAGTGAAAACAAGATGAAGAAAATGAATTTTCTTTTTAAAAGTAGTAGTATCTTTTTATGGGCCTCTTATGTAAGAACAGAAGCTCTTGTTCTTCTTCCATATTCTGTACCATTTTATCCAAATTAAAAAACTTGTAGGTTTGATATATGCACATGGTCTTGGTCCTGAGCAGAGAAAAGAGGTTACCTGGAAAATGAGAACTGGATCCTGAATTCCTAACTACTTCTTTTTGAATTGTCATCCTGCAACTACCCACAGATATGTTCTTTTATGCAGTGATATGAATTTGATAAATTCTGAGAAATTCTGTCACCGCAACTTTTCCTCTTTAACAGACTTAAGATTTATCTAACTGATAGCTCTGAGCTCAAGCTTGTATTCATGCCCGTAACACCTGACCATCTGAAGTGAAAACACCAACATTATGTGCATATTAGCAGTGTCTGGAGTGGACTCTGCTGATTATTACCTCTATGGGAAAGAATAAGGTTACAGATTGCCCACCATTGCATATGCGTGATTTCCCTAGAACTCCTACATCCTGCACTTTGCTAGTGCTGTCCACATTGGTGTTGATCAGTCTCTGTTTATCAAGCCTTGAAGAAGAGAGGAGTTGGATTTTTCGTTTTTAGTTAGCGTATTCATGGGCTTCTGATGGAGCACAAAACATGGACGCAGTGCATCAATCTGTTACCATAATGCAATTTAGAGGCTCTTTCTGTAAAAGCCTGCTGTTATTTCACATACGTTCTTGCTGCTGATAATCAGTGGATAAACAGCTTTCATAACAACACTGCAACCCCCCCATCCCCACCTAGCAGTCTGACAGTTGACTTGATGGTTAGCCACGGACTTGTAGCAGTCTTGGGTAGCCAGTTTCCAGATAGCAGCCTGCCTTTCTGGTCACTACGGGCTCTGTCACTCATGGTATGTGGTTCCAAAGGACTGTGCAGGTTTATCACACAGGCCTGCAAAGGTCTGCTTCCTCATGCAGAAGTTTTGGAGATGCTGTTGTACATGAGTAACTGCAAAGGGATGTGATTTGATCCTCTGTGTTAGTTCAGTTCCAGAAAACTCTGTTGGACATTTTGGGAAAGTTAACATCATTCATCATGTCGTACAAAATAATGGACACTGGTAAATCCATAGATGAAATATCCATAAATTTTATCTTTTTTTTAACACCATCCATGTCCATTTTACTACCCTCCAGGTCTTTTAGCATTGCATTTCCTCTCAAGTTCCAAGACCTGTCTGCACCTTTATGCACTGCTTCTCCAGTTTGTAACACCTCAGTTGAGGCTGTAAGGAATTGCTCCACAAGAAACATGCTAGCTCCATATTGCTGCAAATTGAACTGCATGCCAGACCGTCAAAGATGTATGTGATTGGGGACTGCAATCATTCTGCTTTTAAAGCCAGGAAGGAAAAATAAATAAGTTATCTTACAATGCACCGTAGACTGATTCAGGGAAGAGTTTTGCTCAGTGGTATGGTAGGGAAACTGGGCTGTGCCCTTTCTTCCTCTAGTGTTTTATATGCAAAACCCTGTGTAGATACTGCTAAGCAGGCTTGATGAGATTTTCAGAGAAGAATGTGAGTAAAGAAATGGACGCTTGAAGGTAGAGCCAGATCAGGAAGATATCTAATGGCGTGTCCTCATTTCTTGCATCCTCCAGCAGTGCCAGTGTCTTCATCCTGTGAACTGGGAACTCAGAACTTGAGCTCAGAGAGCTTCAGATTAAATCAGTGAGTGAAAAGAGGAGAAAGTGAAACAAATGCAGCATGGGGAGAGGAACTCAAGCTCTTTCATATTCACTTCTCTGTGAAAACTCAGGGCAGGCCCATGACAAGAATTCAGAAAGCAAAGGGACATTCATCCGTATTGAATATTTATGTAAAACACAGTCTAAGATTATGGGGGATCAGGTAAGAGTAGGAGAGTGTCAAGGTCCAGGAAGTGGAAAATGATGTGCGAATATTTGGGAGTATTTTAGACAATGTAGCATGTGGTTCAAATAGATGGTTAAAAGCAGATGTGTTAGCATACAAGTAACGGAATATAAAAGCATTCTTTAGTGTGTATGTTAAATGCATCCAGCACAATGTAAACATTTGACAGTCAGTTGGGTTGAACATACGATCACTTTGAGGCGTGAGACTTACAATAAGATCAAGGAGCAACAGAGCTATTTGGTTTAAATAGTAGTCTCTGTTCCTCTCTGGGCTGGCTTCAAATGTCAGGAGTGACCGCACATACCTCCCCAGGAGGGTCCCACCAGTCCTTCCTTTTATCACTGCTCCTTTCAGTCTTAAGAGAGATTTTTCTAGGGTCTTATTTTCTCATTGTCCCCTTTTCATTTTGTGTAGGTCTTGTTTCCAAAATGTAGACCTGGGCTGCTTTTAGGCATGGCACTGAAGACAACAGCATTTAATTGTGAAACTATCTGGAACAGGCTGGGGACCTTGGATCTGAAGTGAAACAGGTTAAAAAAAAATCGTGTTAGTTTGCCAAAAACATCTAGTGCTGTGATGGATAACTTAAAGCATGGAGAAAAGCCTAATATGTAATTCAGTGATCTTAGTACATGGTCAAATGCACACTGCTTTGTCTATGCAAGATTTCTCAAGCATGTTTATTAGCATATGTTAGCTAACAGGTGTTAGCCTCAAATTTCTAGACAATCTAGGGGCCAATGTGAATCTGGAGCTCAAAGTACAGTATGAATTTAACTGCTTTTTTTGGTTGTTTTTTTTTTTTTGGGGGGGGGGTGGTGGTGGTGGGGTTTTTTTTGTTCTTGCAAGCAGATGCTTCAAATATTCATTTCAGTTTTGAGAGTATCCTGCTCAGGGAAGCATCTTCTGTAATCCTGGTTGTATTGTAGCTATTTGTAAATAGTTACAAAGAATGTCTCATATTGATATGAAAGTTTTAATAATAATAACTGGATAAAGTTGTAACAAGATGGATTTATTCTGCCTCTTTTATTTTTATTTTTGTTTTCCCTTACTTTCCAGTCTTTTATCAAAAAGTTCCCTTCTTATACCAACAAACTGAGTGTAGTGTATCCTTAAACCCTCCAATGGTGTGAATGTTTATTGGTCAAAAGTCTGTGTAAAGGTAGTTCTGTGTTTCAGTAACTTTCCTGTCCATCTACTGTTACTGACTTGTGGTTTTATTAAAAGTCTTGTGATACTTCATGTTTTTCATATTACAAAAGAAAATATTTCTTGCTCTTACTGCAGAGAACGGGATGTATCTCAAAGAATGGAAATTAAGTGAACAGAAAAAATCTTTTCTAAAAGTTTTATGATTTTTTGAACTAATCTCATGATCTGTTGTGGTCTGGCTCTTGATTTTTTACTGTTTGGCGTTCTGGGCATTCCCCAGCCTCTTCTCAATGCACGAGCAGGTAGCCCAACGCCACCAGAGTTCCAACTCTGGAAAGATTCGGGATTTTTCTATAAGGATGGGATGGTGATTCATTCTGAGCTCTCACAAGACAATCATGCAGCTGCCCCTGTTTCAAAATCAGCAGCCCCGCCAGCTCGTCTCCATCAGCCTTGAGAAAACAGGAAGCACAACGGCCACCACAGGAAGTGGTGCGCTCTTACACCCACCCCAAAAACTTAGCTGCCGAACCTATTGCAAAATGTTAACAGAACACTGCAGGGTACAGAGAGAAAGAGATGAGAAATATGCTGACCTTTGGGTGCCTGTGCAATTCCTGGCTTCAGTTTCTCAGGCCAATAGCCTAACTCAGTCGCCAACATGTCCTGTGTTTCTCAGTCATTGCAGCTTAAATCCCCTATAGTAGGGTGCCCTTACCCAGAATGTGAAGACCTTTTCTTAATCATTTTGTTTCATCCCCAAAATTTGTACAGAAATGCAGTAAGAAGCTTCTTGTCTGGAGGGCTGACAGACTGAAGGATAGAAATAGAAAAGGTGGAGAGGATTGTGTTTTGTTCATCATGATTAACTATGTACTCATTTCCTTGGCAACGTGGAAGAAACTGGTGTTTTTAGGGTGGAGATTTGTATGTATATCTTGTGATTTGGATGTTTTTCATATTAAACAAGAAAAAATATTTCTCACTCTCATGGTTGCAGGGGAAGGACTGTACCATAACATTTCAGAGAATAGAGGTGCCTTATGCATATAAAAGGAGGAGCACAATGAACTGCTCGAAATAGGAAACAGCATTCCTTGAGGGTGCTATGGGCCATGGAATAGAACTAGGAATGGCTGGAAGAGAAGAACAAGATGTTCCACAGCAAGCAAAAGAGACAAGAGAGTTACAACGTGCAAAAAGATTTGAAAGTGGAGAAGGTGTTTTGTTGTGCTTCGTTACTAAAATCACCTTAAAAATTTGTTCTGCAAAATCAAAGGGGAAAAAGTACAAGTTTATATGCTGGATGATGGCCAAGTAAAATTTTAGTAGGGGCTTTTAAATTAAAAAAGCAGGATTAGTAAATTAGAGAAGCTGCTGCAAAAGAAGTGCAATAATAAGAAGGCAGGAGAGGATCAGGAATGGAAGATGATGTTAGCTATTGAGACATAGATCTTGGCATTATTTTGCTGCTAGATCTTTCATTTATCCAGTAATTGCTGATGTGAGAATCTGGTCCTGGAAACCAACCTATTTGTAAATTCTTGTTAAAATCTTTGAATTGTTTTGTCACAAGCTTTTGAAAACTGGATTTTTTTTCTTGTGTCAAAATTTAACAAAATTTGAAATGAAAAAGTATGTAATTTTGGTTTGAAACAAATGTTTCATTCAACTCATAATTAAATCTTGGGGGATTTCCATTTTTGCAAGAAAATTGTAAAAATTATTTAGAGTGAAAATGAATTCCCTAGCTTTCCTTTTTTTTTTTCCTTTTCCTTTTTTTTGATTCAGCCAGTAAACGTCAATTATTCCACAACTCCAACCAAACTGAGAAAAGCAGTCAGACTCCTGAAATCTGGTCTTCAACATTACTGCAAGATGGAGAATATTAAGAGCTATTATGGCAAGAGTGCTGAAAGTCCTACGCAGACAGTAAATGTACATTTGAAGACATTTCATTTTGAAGATTCATCAAAACATTAGACAGATATCCCTAGGAAGTTGGCTTGGTGTTATTAAAGCAGCAAAGTTGTCTGTAGAATCTTTAAGTGATCTTGCCTGAATGTGGAATACGGACAAATATCTTGTTCGGCAGAGTGGATAAATGCTTTATCTCTTTGTGTCTCAGCACTAGCTCCTAAGTGTTTTCTTTCTCTGTCACCGCTCAATTGATATTACTCTATGGTAAATGGAAATGCAGTTCTACCAAAAATAAATTGAATTTTTTACCTGCTGCTGTTACTGTGGGGAATCTTCTATCCAGATTTCTGTTCTCCACATTGCTTTAGAATGGGATTTATAACACTTTCAGCACAACTTGCTTTTGAAAATACTTAATCGGAGATGAGAACTTCATAATACTTCCTTTTGAAGCAACTCATTCTATACAGATTGTTTCTGTTTTGCACAGTCATTCAGCAGGCAACTTCAGTTTGTCTTGTAACTCCCCTTATTACGTTAACTCTCTTAACAGCACACACTTCGGAATTTTTCTAAAGCTCATAACTGTGTTTTTTTTCCTGCCGTGAAATACATTTTCATTTCAAGAGATTAGCAACATGACCAGTTCCAGTAGTAACACATCCATATTCTCTTCATTTTGATCTAACATCTCTCTTCCTGCTGGTTATTCTGTCTGTTGGCTATTTTCAAAGTTCTAAAAATATTAATAAAATCATGAAGTTTACTGGACAGAGAATACTGCTGTGCTGTTCATGTCTTTTCTCCTGAAAACTACAATACAGTTATCCTTTTCTCTTGGTGGCAAACTAGGCAAAATATATGGCTATTCCTGTTTGTTTCTAATAAAATATCCCAGTTCACACACTCTACCACAGATTTTCCATGGAGGGCTTAATGAATTATTTTATTTATTTGTGGACAAATCAGCATATCCTTAAGCTCCAAGATATGTCTTACCACTGTATCCACACACACAAAAGTCACTATCTCAGTTACATTTGAGGTCTGCATTGAATTCTGTCCCTTTGGGAATATTGTGCATTTACTTAAGATTGGACTTCTGGGATTCCATCTCCTGGCCACATAAATGGGAAAACTAGCCTGTCCTGAGCAAGGAAGAGATCCTTATTGTGCCTGATATTCCACCAGTTTTTCCTCATTTACTTTATTCAGCTTTGACTACAACTCACAATTTGCTTCCAGATGTTTTCCAGAGGTCTGATGATTTGTCTCAACCTGTTTCTAGCTTAACATTTATTGAGACTGATTTTTTCCTTATGACCTATCCATAAGTGAGTATTATTAACTTCTGCCAATAAAAATTTGAGTTCTGAGAGGAAAAATCACACATTATCATTAATTTTCATTGCACTAAAACACAGAGCCAATGAAGATGATCAGGGAAACCAGGGGTTTTCAGTCCTCTTAAACTTTGTGTGCTTATTAGACTAGATCATGCTCTCTGAAATTTGTACCTTATTAGTGGTCTATTATGCAGCATGAAAATAATCTAATGTGTGAGGCAAGAAATAGAAGGAAAGGGGTGCATTTTATGCAAATGAACTCAGAAAGTGTTCAGGACCAGCGACTCTTAAGTGCTTAGGAAGCTGAGAGATTCTTGTAGTCAGAAAGACTTTCCGTGCCTCTCGGTGGAGAAAGCATTGATTGGTTGGATTTGACATAGCCCTTTGCAAGTCAAGTAGGTACAAACTCGCCCTTACAGCTAGAAAAAACACCCTCTGTGAACACAGGCATAACTTGTATTAAACTGTATCATGTGGGTGCAGATTTGAAAATGGAAAATGGAAAGCAGTCTTTGAAATGTGGACGTGTGTTTTGAAGAACAAAATCTGTCCTATAGGAGGCTTAGTTAGTTATGTTTGACTAGATTTCAATCGATTCTTTCATACTATTTTTTCAGAGAGAACTTTTTCAAAATGCCAAGCTGCTGGTATCCCTCACACCTATGACCCTGCCTGGGCAGTCTGTGCGCTGGCTCCTCTAGTTTTCCTTTCAGCTGTTGTTACCAAGGTTATAGAAGGCCTCAGGTAAGGACCATAAATGTGTAGCTTTATGGGCCTTCACTGAGAGGAAGAGGAAGCATCATTTTTCCAGTAGCCATTCTATAACACAAATTTCTTACTTCAAAACCATCTGGTTTGATTATTATTTTTTTTTAATTTGAAAATTATTCTGCACACTTCACTCTCTCCCTTTATTTGTTCTTTTAACATTCACTGGTAAGGTAATCACTCCAGTTGTTCTGTATCTCTACTGTATTTTCAGCAGTCAGCAGCTTCTTTTAACACCTCATAACCTAACTTTGCTAAGGTAGAACTCTTCAGAACTTATTTTGTGAAATATGGTTCAGGTTTATTTGGTTATTTTGTTGTTTGGTTGCTTGTATTAATTGTCAAAAGTGACAGACCAAAAAAGAATTGGAACGATGGAGAAAGAGAAAAATGGAAGGAAGGCTGAAAGCTCAAAATATAGTTTCATCACTTTCAGACTAACATATATTTCAGTTCGTCAATTGCTCAATTCAACCTTAGGTCAAAACATACTTTTTATTACATTAATTGAAGCATAATTTTGTTTAATTCAAACTCTGACTCTGTTTACAATTTCTACAGTGTTAAAAGGCAACAGTTTGTTCTCCTCTTACACACTTAAGACTTGATTTTTATAGGTCCTGAGCTCTCTTGATTTCAACTGCAGTTCTTGGAACGTTTAGATGACTAGGTATTTTACCAATAAATAATGTAATCCTCTTCAAAGCTGCATATGGTCTATAAAGTATTTTATAGGATCAGTAGTTCTTTTGAAGCTTTAGCTTTGCTTTAATAAAATCAGTATCTAAAATATTAGTATTGTGTCTTTTGAATGACAGAAGGTTTCTACATCCATTCTGATTCCACCAGATTTTCTTAGAGGGAGTAACTTCCTTATGTTAGGATTATGTGACAGAGCTAGAGGTATGTTCAGGATAGAGCTGGCTTGAGAAAGAGCAGTGAAATTTTTAGCAGTTTTAGCCTTATTTAACATTATGCTTGTCCCAGGTTTCAATTATGCAGATGCTCACAGTACTTTTTCCTTTTGAGCAGACAGCTTAAGTCTGAATCAGATGACAGAATGGCTGGACAAGGTTGTCCAAAGACAATGTGTGGTCTGCTCTGGACATTGCAAAGGGAGAGGCTGTAGCTGCCATGGACCTTCTTGGTAAATCCACACTTGCTTATTTTGTAACCCTCAGGAATGTAAGAACTTTCCTTAATGCATAGAACTTCAGAAGATCAGGTAGAAGATTTTCCTTAAGAGGGCTTAAACACCACTTTGAGATCACCTCAGATCTTCTCTGGTTTTTCAGTGCTTCCTGTCCTATTTTTAATTATTGTTTTCTGCTAAAAAGTTAAAGATTGATTTTGGTGCAGCATCTTCCAGAACCATTAATTTCAGTCTCTAGCCTTCAAAACCATCAGTCTTGGTCTCTATGATTATGTGCAATGAAGCTGGGCTTCATTTTGGATTTGCATTTCCTGGGAAGAAAAAGAATTAAGGCTTGCCTGAAGCGGGGAATAAAATAAATAAATAAATAAAAAGCAACCAGAACATTTCTACTCTGCATTTTTTCCAGTTGGTGATAAGCTTGACTGTATCTGTCCCCCACCCATGCAAACATTGAGCTTTATTTCTGTAGGTCACAAATGGCATGATTTTGCATTTCTGCCTGCCTGCGGGTCTGGGTGAAGTAAAGCAATGGGGCTTTGCAGAGTGGGACAGGTGGGTGAAATGCTTCTTGCTCTCTTGATTCTTTCTTTCTCTTTCAAAGTGAGTTGCACTAGTCCTTGTGGGAAGGAAGGAGAAGATGGTGGTTTTGCACAAACATTCTCAGTGACTGTTCTTTTCTTTGGCAATCTTGGAATTTCCCCAAAGGCTTTTGTTTCTTGCAGCTCCTCTGATATATTTTTTTCTTCAGTTTTTTCCGTAAGGCTCTGAGCCCCAACAAAACTTGGTTGTTCTCTTTCAGCTATGTAATGGAAAACTAACCTTTAACCCATCCAGACCCTTTGGAACGCCAGGGCTGTAATAAACTACAAAAAGATGTGGAGGTATGGCTGCTGCTTGCCTCTGGTAGATGAATTTTATCAGAAAAGGTAGTGCAGATTTGTATCACTCAGCCACACCAAGGTTATACAAAGAGCAGCAAAGCCCCAGGAGCGTAACAGTCGGTCTGCTCTTAACCTCAACCTTTATCTCTCACAGCCAGCTTCCTTCCCACACCACAAGCACCACGTGTTATTTTACACTGAAGCAACACTCAGCAACTGAGGTCTATCTGCCTAAAGAATGGAAAGGGAAAAGGAGGATGACTTGAACGCAAGATGGGTGGGCAGCGTGAGGACTAGCAGCTATGGAACAATGCTCTTACAAACCAGTGCCGATCTGCTACCTGCCACAGTGTGTGAGCTTTGGAGTGGTCAGGATGGGCTTTTCATCAGTCATCTCTTTTTGTCTCAAGCTTTTATCTTCACCTCTAGGAGATGAGAAGTGAATTTGACCAACAACTGCTGAATGAAATGAGAGAAAGATGAAGAAATCGGAGGGTGATAGCACCTGCTTCAGCCTGCCGGAAGGCACCCATGACTAAAAGCAGTGGGCCCCCCCCACCCCCCGCCCCCATGCCCCAGGGGAATATGTTCATTGTACCCAGAGGTTGGTGGCAGCTCCCATAAGGTTCCCTCACTAAAAGATCACATCACCCCACATCTGATTTGAAATTTGTTGAACTCCGCAAATAAGCAGGGAAACTGGTTGTACTCTTCTATGCATTTCCAGTAAATCATCTCTACAGGGGCAAGAGTGGCACTTACTGGAGTTCAGGAGGAGTGAAGCCTTCTAAAGCCTTTTGCAGGGGATAAATCCCTGAGCATATGTGCCTGGAGAACAAAAAGAAAACAAAGGAGACTCTAAAGCCCAAAGGTAAAGGTCTGTCTGAGTAAGAATGTGTTGATATTTTCGATTTAATTACTAACAAACAGGACAGTTGGTTGTTGAGGGTTTCATGATCAATATGTTGCAGAAATCAGAACAGTATTTCTTACTCTTCATCTCCCTGATCTGCAACATAAAATGATAAGCCGTTTATAAACATGAGATGGGGTAGGCAAAAAAAACCAACCAGCGACAGCTGCACAGACCAGCAGCTGTGACACACAGGAAATTTGGATGGAAAGAACCATTAGTGCATTGAGACCATCTCCTCGCCTGTTAGCAGGGCCAGCCCCCTTTTAGCAGACTTTGAAAAAGCAGCTCCTTCATGATAGATAGACTTTAACGTTTTGTGCTTCTTAAACAACATCTCAGGGAAAAAGCCTTTTCAGATATCAGTCTCTGGCTCACCTTTTCTAGTTTGAACTTGTGTTCATCCTGCAACAGAAATAGGCCTATCCTCTGTATTTGAAAGACGTGTCAAACTACGATTTTGTCCTGTGTTATCCAAATAATGACTGTTCCTTTGTTGTTCTACAGCAGGGTTCAATTACATGACAAAGCCCATCCTGGGATAGGCATATGATGACTAGGAACAGCTATTTTGCAGCCAGTTTGTTGAGTGATGTATGCGTGTCTTAAATGTTAGAGGAAATAAACAGCAGGCAAGAGTGTACGTGCCTCTTGGCCAAAATGCACATCTCCCATCAAGCCTCAAATATTATAGTTTTGCTTTGCGGATCATCTGCTTATCCTCTCAGTTTCTTAGGAATGGAGAGTATTAAACCGTTGATAAAAACAAGCTCAAGTTTTAGAGACTTTGTGACAAGTCTTTAGTTGGTCATCCTGAGTTCCTGCTGATAATCTGACTAATTTCAAATTAATTCTGAGGAAAAAATCCAAAGTAAATATTCCATGTGTAACTGGATAAATTTCATGGCCTTTTGGTGTCCAAGAATATTCTATCCAAAATTAAAACCTTTTATTTTATCCTATTACGAACTACTAAAGATACTCCATGGAAGTTTTTTGAACAGCCACAGCTGGAAAACTACTAATTGCACTGGCAAAATAAGAGCTCTGAAGTCTCGTCTGGCTCTTAAGCCCAGTCTATCATCTTCCCCATCTTGCCAAGTGTAGAAAAGCATGTGTTTTCTGTCAAAGTCCCACAGCAAACCATGTGGAAAACAAAGAGCTATAAATAACTCCTCCCCAACATGAGAGGTGACTAATCTCCTGCTTCCAATAATGTCACCCTCCAAACTCCCAAAATTTTCCTTTGCCTTTACCTGTCTTTCTATTAAAGCCACATTGCTGCTCTTTTTCTGATGACCTATCTCTTGAGATCTCATCCTACTACATTTCGTGTTCTCTTTCAATCCTCAAATACTTGCAAAAACGTCACTTTGATTACCTGTAACCTCCGAATTACTTTTGTGGAAAGGTAGATTTCATAAAAGAAAATGGAATTGCAAATGCTAACAGAGGAGAGTATGATCCACTGTTTGGGGTCTGGCTTTTAATCTAGGATATTGGGTTAATTTTCTAGCTCCTTGACTCATTAGCCGGCCACTTGCACTCTTTATGCCTTTATTTTTCCTGTCAGTCATGGAAGGGTACATGTTTCGTGCCTTGTTTGTAGTGAAATACTGTGTCTAAAGAAGAATAAATTGTTTTGAGATGTGTTGATTTAAAAAAAAAAAAAAAGGCAATATAAGTATTAAATGCTACTTCCACAAAGAAAAGTCAGCTGAAACTGCTACGGAGCTTAAAATCCATACAGGTCTGGGAAAAAAACTACAGGGAAGGATTTCCTCCCGCTGTCACTGCTGCCACTCACCATTTATCAGTTATGGGGCATAAATCCCCCAATCACCCACTCAGTCTTGAATCTGCACTACATTTAATGGAAATATGGTGCCAAAAGTGGTGCCATCTTTACTAAGCATATGCTAATGGTTTAAAAGGGAGGATAGTTCAACAGCCTATGACATTATAGCACAGTTGTATAAACCTTCACATAATAGTGGTACAACAGGGTGTTTTCTCAGTAGAACTGGCATGGATATGTTTGAAACTATGAGATACATAAAGCACATGATCGGGAAGTTTATGCAGAGTTTTAAGCTCTGTTTTTAACTAACCACTTAGTAATGACTACGTCAGTATTTTTAATTTTGTACTGTGTTTTAGTGTGCTATGAGCCAAACAATGGTAGTTGAACTGAGCAAGGGAGATGATTTCATTTGTTGTTAAAAAAGGAATTTTTCACATGACCTAAGTCACACAGTTAATGTAAGTCACTAGCTGTATTTTTTTAATTTATCTTCTTTTGTCTCCAATAATTTCTTCTATAGGTTCTGTCATTCACTTGTTGCATTTGATTTCAAGTTAGGTTACAAAATTTTTCTTGCACGTGTATTGTTTCACCCAATCGTTGTTCTCACCTACTGCTAAAATAATAATAGCAACAATAACAATTTTGTAGTGTGTTGAAAATCAATTATTTGTGTTGGCTACAGTATTTCATAATTCTAGAGTAGCTTGTTATTTTGCATTTGTTATGTATTTTGATAATCTTAGGGTGAGTCATAGTTCGTGGGGAAGACTGTCAGTAAATGAAGAACTGAAATCTTTATTGCTTTTCCATATTTTCTTTTTGAGTACAGCTTTGTCTGTTTCTTAGCTCGTCATAAAATAAGAGTTTGGAAGAGAACAGCAGAGGAACAGTATTCCAGGGAAAAAAAATACAACTTTCTTTTTATTTGTGAATGGAACTATTTCTTTTCATTTGTTAATTTTCCTAGATTTTTCTAACTGATGCCACAGTTTTAAATTGAATTTCCACAAGAGATCTATAGGTATCTTTTCCTGATAAATTTGTTTAGCCAGTCAAAGTCTGGAAGTTTCCTCTGCATACTTTAGCAAATCTCTATGGAGTCTATGTATTAGTCTAAAGTAGGAAAGCTAAATCTCACTGGACTATGAAAATATGGCTTTGTAAAGCATTTATCTGCACATAACATTTTTAAATGTTTATGACTCTATACACAGAAAATGTTGATTGTTTTGGAGTTTTGTGGATGGCTTGATAATAATTTCTTCCTTTCCTTGTGTTTTGCCAGGCCCATCAGAGTTCCTCTTTGACATAACTTACCCTCGTTCCCTGTATATTTTTAATATTTCATTTCTCTGAAACTTCTTGTCTCTGAGCTTCAATGTCTCCCTGACTATAACCATGGCTCTCCCTGCCTCTTCCTTCTCTTTTCTGTGTCCTTCTTGTGTCTTTCTATGTTGTCTAATGCTTTCCAAGTCGTTTTATTCTATGTATCCCTTTCCACGTACCGCACCATTTTCTTTCCTCAACACTCTGGTTTGTTAAGAATCCAGTTACAGTGCTGAAAAGGCAAACCATAGTTCAGCTCCATCTACAGGCTTAGGAATAATGACTGTTGTAACTAAGCACTCTAACAAAATATTTTTGCAGTGCAAATAAGTCCTCTGTGTGGGAGGCAAACTTTTCAAATGTGCAGTGTATCATTTGAAGAATTCCCTTGGGGCTCTGACCTTGTAGACAAATCTCTTAGAACCTAGTTCCAAATGGCTTTTCATGGTGAACTGTCCAGATAGTGTCTGCTCACAAGACTGTCTTTGGCAGGCCAGAATCAAATCTTGGTTGTGTCCGTACTTGTATTTCATCCTAGCCCGAATCAGGAGAACTCAGCCTGCTTCAGCTGAAGTGCCAGTGCAGGAGGAGTTAGGACAAAAATCAGTGACTCCATTTTGACACAGGCAGGAAACAATGAGAGGGAGGGGGCCTTGTTTCTACAGCATAAATAACATTTTTGTGACTCCCGTATCATGATTCAGCAGCTCTGATGTCAATTTACAGTAACAAAGGAGACGGGAGATGGTCTGTGTGGGAAGGAGTGTTGACAAAAGCATCTTGTACAACTTCCTCTGGGCTCCTCAGCTGTGTTATCAGGGGTGGGCAGCTGTGTAGGACAAGCCCAGCATTAGGGGAGCAAAGCCCCAGACTGCTGAGAAGAGGTCTGTGGCAATAGCAAGAAATGAGGGTGGTAGATAAGCTTTCAAACTCAGGATCTGTGATCTTTGTGGGGCCACTGGCTCTGCCAACCAGCAGATGCATTTACCTAGTGTAAGTAAATGCCTGTGCTGGAAAAAACGCTACGGGCGCTGTTCAAAGCATACCCCATTTCTGATAATGCAAAATTTGTGAAGTTTAAAGATAGAGGATGAGCCTAAAAATGTCATGGTTGGTTGAAACATTTTTAGATCCTTGCAATATTAACTTGGGGTTCTCTTTTTTGCGTTCAGATTTTTCAATTTTGTCAATTTCATGTTTTCAAATTTTTCAAGCTGTCTGATAAAAAACTTCTGAAAGAAAGAGAAACTGAGATTCCACAAAACCTCTTAGTATGGTGGGAGGTTTGGCTTCTGAGAATACAAAACAAAAGGTAAAATACAAAACACTTAGTGTGAAGTTGTGGGGGGAAAAAAGGGTTTGGCAGTACTGTATCTCACAACTTTTCTCAGCTATCTTTTCTCTGTCACTATTGTATCTAATACCGTCCATATCCAACTACAGTAAGATCAGTTTTCTAGACCTCATCTTTGAAATGCTATGCCTGCATCCCAGTTTTGTCTTCCTAACATTTACTTTGAGTTGGTCTCTACACAACCTTTCTTGCCCAAGGCTGCTTGTTTCCTTCGAATCATATCTCTTGATGTCCCTGCTAAATTTTCACCTTTTCATCATTGATCATAGCACCAGGAAAACATTGCTGTGTACTGGATTACTCATCTTGGATGTTGTGTGTGAATAGGGTTTAACCAAAACTGAACTGTTTAACCAAAACTTCAACTTTCTCAGATGGCTGGTGACAGTGAATGTTAGTTGAGCTTCAGTGACAATTCTATTTGCTATTCTTGTTCTGAATCCTCCTCCTTAATAATGTCTGCCACTGAGTTTCGGTGTTGCCTGTGGCACTCCCACTATTGCTCTAGTCCTGGGCTTCTTTGCCAACTAGAAAAGAAAAAAAAAGGGCTTCCCCCACCTACTTTGAAGTACCTCAGCTGAACTTTGCTATCAATTGCACTTTTTTTTAGTGCCAACTTTATACAACTTCTGTCACCTTAGACAAACAGAAATGGAAAAACCCTGATCTCATAGTTTTCTTCCGGCTTTGAGAATGTATTCCATAATGCAGCATGTCAGATTGAAACATAGCAGGAGATGTTCTCCATCGTCTTCTTACAGAACTGTTTGTACCAACCTACTGAGTAGTTTTGTATTTTACCCAAATGGAGACTGCATAGATTCATCAAGAGTCTGGAAGGAGACTGCACTGACCTCTCCACCGTTGTGGCCTCCTCATTAGAAGAGAACTGGACTAGGCTGTAATACCTTGACTTAGAATTTGAGTGGTGAATACTAATAATGGAACCTCATGCATTTAAGAAGCTGGAGAATTTAATTCTGTCTCTGCTGCCTTGAGGTGGGCATTGTTCTGAATCACAATATTACTGCTTTGGAGATACTTTTGCATTCCATGAACCCCTTCATTACAGGGACCTGGTATTTAACACTTTCTGTACACTATGCCTTAGAGTGTAAACACTAATCTTAAAACTCTGCCAAGTGATGGCTACTCTACTTACAGAATATGTAGCACTATACAGTTCAGAGCTTGCACCACTCAGGGTGAGTGACAGCCCAGGTCTCACTACTTGCGGTAGCTGAGAGTGTGAACCTCGGCACCAGCATTCAGAATATGGACCTCACTAGGGAGCAATGTAGATCTCACTCTGTGCAGAGAATGAAAGCCTGAATATTGGTTATACGGTATTTGTATGCCTGCAACACTGACACTGAAACATCCATACTGAACTGCAGCCTGTCCTCTGTCAGCTGAAGGGCAGGAACCATTGTTTGGGCTGTACCCTGGAAGATGTGTTATGTTGTAGAAATCTGGGTTTTCATCATTGAGCACTGAAGAACATGTGAAAACCCTCTTTCATGGTCAGGATCCAGCACTAACTACATTTAGATATAAGATGAAGATGGTGTATCAAACATATAGCACACACTGAAACCCAGTTTGGCAGGGTAATATTGTGGCCCCATTATTTAACTCTGAAACATCAGCAAAGAACAAACCAAGGCTGGTCATCTGCTGGAGGTCTAGATTCTGCTAGACCTTCCAGCGCTATTCGTTGTTCATGGTCATATAGATTTCCCTTCCTTTTCTCATTTACATTCGTTAAGACTAGGTAGAGCACCTTTTCAGGATGAACCTCAGTTCTAACTTTTGTAAGTCCTCTATGGCTCATCTGCCCTAACCTGCTCTCTGGCTGTATCTTTCCCAGACCAGGCCTGTCTTTTTTTCTTTTTTCTCCAGCATGACACTGAAATCTGCCCAGATTAAATAGCCCTCACCAGGCAGCCCATTTATTCTTTACAAACACTAGTAAAGTGCAGTGGGTCAGACTGAGCTCCCAGCTGGAAGTTGTGCATCTGTGCATGGAGGCAGGCATAAAGGAGTCACCGGGGCTAGTGGACAAACTTGCGGTGCACACAGAGTTAATATGCTGACAGAAACACTGAGGTTTACATCTGTAAAACCAAATATAAAAATAATATGATGAGTAAGACTAAAATTCCCTGTTCTGAGCTTCCATGGGGCCAGCTCCCCTCCCCCCCATTCAGGGCTCAGCAGTCACTTCTCCTTTTCTGCTGTGCCTTGCAGAAACGTGTCCTGGGATGAGTCAGAGCAGGACTTCCAGGCAGTAGCATTACTGCATTTGGCTCCCACCAAACAGCAGGCAGAAATGCCTACTGCTGGGGCCTCGCAGCTCCCTTCATACACTTAGAGGGCTCTCCCTCTCATTCACTTGTTACTCCTTGATACTGTTGTTTTCTGAATCTTAGGATCATAGACAGCATTAGGTTGGAAAGGGCTTCTGGAGGTCACTTAGTCCAGTCTCCTGCTCAAAGCTTCTCAATTAGATCAGGTTGCTCAAGGTGATGGCCTGCTGAACTTCTGAAAATCTCCAAGAGATACCTCAGCAACCTTGGACACCACTTCCAGTGCCTGACCACCTTTATCAAGAAGAACTTTTTAAAATCTGTGTGCCCTATCCACATTCATGGTCTGTCCCTGTTTCTCTGCTTGCCCGTGCCCCATCTGTCAGTGCTTAACATCTAGTCTTACACATGTGAGCCCTCCAGAGATGTTTTTATGTGCCTTCTCCAGAGATTTTGCTCTGGTACCTTCTCTTTGCAGTTAGTGCACTCTCAGGGCACGACGCATGTCCCACCCTTTTTCAAAAGGGAACTTCTGACTGTACAACAAGAAAAAATATGTTTAAGAACGTCCTGAGGACAGAGTGCAGATAGCACTATCAGGTGTGAGGAAGCATGAATTTACTAAGCCATTCTGAGCCCTTTATTAGCAAGTTTTATGGTGGAAATTCAGCTGCCAAAATGTCTTCCTAGGAAAGAACACCCCCCCGCGGTGGCTAGGGAGCCAGCGCTTCTGGAGGGTCCAACACTCAGGGCCTAACTCCCACTGAGGCTGTGCTTGGCTAAAGGAAAGTCTCCTAGGGGAAGGTTTAGCACCATCCTTGGGCGGGGGGCGTTCCCATCCTGCCAGCACACCACCTCATCTTAATGGGGAGAGGCGACCAGCACTACAGCCGTACCAGCCTCATGCCCCAACCCGACTGCACTAGAAGCCCAAGTACCACGCTCGGCTGTGCACTGCGACGGCAAAACAAATCGTTACCGAGCTCGGGCTGCAAGGTCCCATGTAACTCCCCACGGCATTTGGATATTTTGCAAAGGCCACTCATGCAGTGTGACCCTTGGATTTAATTGCTTGTGTCCAGTAGCTGTACCAGGTTGTATCTTCTTCCCCGCCCTGACGCTGGTGAAATTCCCGATTTCCTCACCGAAAGACGCTTTAGCGCAAACCCCGGCAGGGAGAGGGGAAGTCGGCCCGGGCCCCGCGATGTCGTTTCGCGGGCAGGTAGCACCTCCGCGCGGTGGCTCTGCAGAAATACAGCTTTAACGGGATCGCCGCTTTCCCCAGCACGGCGTCAAGCCGCTCCCGAGCAACTGGAAGCTACAAACTCCAGAAACCTCAAGAACCAATTACGCGTGTGAGAATAACTGATTTGCCATTCTTCCTTTTACATTTATTCCATCTTTTTTTTTTCCTTCAGCTGAATGATCTAAACGCATTTTTCAGATTGGTGACCCAGCCAATAATGTACTACTTTAGTACATTTAAAAAGAAATAATCATAACAATAAGAAAATCAAAAATCGTGTTTTTAAAATCAGTCTGTTTGCAGAATTTGCCATTAATTGACTAATACTTTTGAGTGACTGAATTTTTCAGTAAACAAATTATTTGTCCAAAAGATGTGCCAAGCTCCACTGACATCTCTTGGCTTTTGTGGAAGCACAACATACCAGCCTTCAGGGGTTGTGCACAAGGTGTACCCCACGGCTTTGTCTTCATGGGTGACAGTGTGCTATAGTTGGTTTACTTTTTTTTTTCTCTGGAAAGCTGCTGCAGTTCCATCATTGCCCCACTCTGGCAAGAAAGACACAAGAGACCACAAAGATTGTAACAAGGGTAAGTGCTGGAGACACCCAAGTAAAGATGTTAGAGAGGCAAGAACATCAGTTATAAGTCAAAGAACTGGATATATGGTGACTGGTTTTGTTAGTCTGCCTTTAAAAGTGATCTGGTTTGGGTTTGGGGGGTTTTTTTGTTTGTTTGTTTGTTTGTTTTTTCTCCTCAGCTGAGGAAATCATTCAGTAAAGAATACAGAAACCAAAAAGTCACTTTCAGAGAAATCAGGTTGAAGCGGCTCCGTGGCTTGGGGGCGGGGGGCAGGAGAAGGTCCCTGCTCCCTGCTCCAGTCAGCTAGTCTCTATTGTGACAAAATACCAGCTTTTGGACCCAGCCTGCTGGAGTCTGATTTCTATACAGGTCTCTAGACTATCACTGAAAATTCACTGCAGTTAAGAATTCCCCCACCAACTGTGAAAAAGCTCCATTTGACGCATGCTGTAGTAGCAGCTGCCACTTGATGACACGAGCTACTGAGTGCACATTTCGTCCAGAATACTTCCAGCGCTGGCTTATGGCAGAATGTCATAAAATCTGAAATTCTTGGAGTGAAATCCTACATCAGTGAAGTCAAAAGTAAACTCTCACTCATTTCTCTGAGACCATGATACCTCTATTGATTGCAATAGTCCAAAATTCTCCCTGTGGCTTGGTTTACCTGAGGAGGTGCTTATTGTAACTGTGATAATCACAGATATGATCCATCAGCACAGGGAACGGTGCCACTGGAGCAAGGCTCAGGAAGACTGGTGGTAGTTATTCAGGCAGTGGCAAAGTGGCTGTGGAACACAAGATCCATAAATCTTAGAACCTGAGAACAAAATGCAAAATACTTTTTCTTTAAAAATTCACTTTCAGAATTCATCTTCCTGTACAAACATTCTGCTTGCAAGTGAGAAAGATGTAACTTTTCTTAAACTGCATTTGCAGTGCAGTAGCGTGTAGGATTGTGTTCCCGTTAGATGGAGGCAGAAAAAGCAGCTAAACCAGTGCAGGCACTGTGGCTGACTTAATTCCTAACTCCGGCTCCAGGGCATGACATTGGTATGATGTAATGAGGCTAGGGCGAAACTGTAGAAAGAAGCAGCAGCAGTGTCTCCTTGGGGAATGGGATTCATTGCGAAAATTGGTGTGAGAAACAAGTTCTCCGTCTCAGAGAAAACAGTAAGAGATGGAACTAAATGGTACATCGGTACATTTCGGAAAATGCCTGTATTGGAAACCACCCAGCTCCAAACTAGCTCAACTTTTAAAAAAGTAAATCTTTGTTCTCCTCTTCTCCTCTGACCTAGTTTCTTGAGCATATGCAGTTTCTGCACATCTCTGCAAGAACCGTGGATATTCCTCTCCACTAATAGTCAGGACAGTGGTGGTTATGGAGCTCTGGGGTTACATAAATGTCATCATGAAGGCTGTAAGGAACCGTGAGGAGGAGGCAAATATGTTTAAAAGTCATCGTCTCTTTTAAAAAAACATTTGGAGGCTAAATCCTAGAGGAGGCTGCCATACTTTCTTCTGCTCTAACAACTTCCAGAAATTCTGCTCAAAACCACTGCGCTCGTCTTTACACATCTGGAGCCTGAAGAATTTATAATCCAATTAAGACTGATTTAAAAAAAAAAATAACGTAAAAAGATCTCAGTAAGCATATTCTGGAAAGACAGGTTTTCCACAGCCCGCCTGTTTCTGTCCCACCGCCCAGAAGCTCCTGCTGGGGGTACGTAAAAACATCGCACGATCGCTACCAGATGCCAGGACTTTCCTTCCGCTGGGGTTAGGACCCGGCTCTCGGGGGCTCGCCGAGGCACCGAGAGCCCAGCTGGCGGAGCTGGGGCCGCCCCCCCGGCCTCGTCCAGCGCTGTCGGGCCGGGGGGGGGCAGGAAGCGCGCCCGGCGCCCGGAAGCGAGCGCGGCGGCGGGTCCTCGCCGGGGCGGCGACGCTGGTTGCCGAGGAGGCCGGGACCGACGTGGCCGGCCGGGGGAGGCGGGGCTGAGGGGCCGCCGGGCGGGGCAGGCTAGCACCGAGCCGCGGCTGGATGGCAGCGGCGGGGCCCGCGGCACGGTGGCGGCGGCGGCGCACGGTAACGGCGGCTGGCGGGGCCGGGAGCGGCGTAGCCGGGGGCGGGGGGGGGTCGCCGAGTTACCCCGGTCCGCTGTTATGGTGTGGGGGGTGGTGGGGGACCGGTATGGCCGCGCAGCTCAGCCCCGGGTGGCGGCAGCGCCACCCGCAGCGGAGCCGAGTCCGGTACCGGCGGGGCCCGGACCAGGGCAACTTTGGGAAAGACGTGGGGGGGCAGCGCCTCGCCGGGCCGCTGCTGCCGGGAGCCGTGCCCCGGCCCAGCGAGCCTCACGCCGCCGCTCTCGGGACCCCCCTGCTCCCCTGGGGCTCCTGGGACCGGCGTCCCCCCGGTCCAGCTCGCCTTTGCTGCAGCTTGCCGGGGGAACGGCGTCCTGTGGCCCGGCGTGCCCGGGGCTGGGAGCTCAGTCCCAGCGGGACGGAGCGGAGAAAGTTTTGGAAGTCGCTTCTCTTCGGCAGACGATGCCGCGGAAAGGTCTCGACGCCGGGGGGGTGCCCCGCTCCCTGCCTCCCCCGCAGGACGCGCGGCGCGGTGTCCGCGGCTTCGCGGGCTGGCCGGGGTCTGCGTGGCCACGGTGGCACATGAACCCTGGCGGGCAACTGTTGTACTGGTCCGATAAGGTGCGTGAGCAGGGTTAATTCTCCCTTCCCCCGGCCATCCACAATGTGTTCCACTTTGCGTTGGTCAACATTCCTCTAATGGAAAACCCGCGCTGTCTGTCCCATCAGACGCCATCCGCCGTGATGTTAGAAACAATGACAGGAGCGGGGCCGCCGTGTTAATCGCCTGCAGATAAGAGCTGTGCCGGAGCATGGCCCAGGCTGGGCGAGGGCTGCGGCACCGGTGTCTGCTCGGGGGGGCGGGAGGGCGGGTTCTGCCCGGCCTCTGCCTCCGGCTGTCAGGATGAGTGGGCTGGGAGGAGAGAAATCCCACCTAGCCCTGAGGGGGTGAACGCCATTGCTGGATCCACAAACTTTCTCTTTCATCCTGGGTAGGATGGGGAAGGAGCCGCTGTCTCTCAGACTACGGTAGTGTTCAGTCAGTGTTTTAACTGCCTTCCTTGGCAGCTCTTAGATTTGACCGGGGTCTGCGATCTGTTCTGATCTGCGGCACCCCATTGGTGTTAATCCTGTGCAGCTCCAGCTTTTAGCTGCGCATGTAGCGATGTGCATGATTTGCAGAAAGGCGAGTCTCTGTGCAAAGTGGGATTTTATGAGAGGGATGGGGGAAAGGGGAAGGGTCCTGCCAGAGCAGTGCATTCCCTAAAGATGGGCAGTGATTGAGACAGAAGGGAGTGCTCAGGGTGTGGGGGGCACGGACACGGGACCAGGCGACCTTCTATGCCACCACTGAGGTCAGGGCTACCAGGAGGAATTCAAAGCTCTCCACAGGGCTAAGGGTGGGAGGCGGCTTGTGGAGAATATTTTTGGCTGAAAATGATGCTTCCTCCCTGGAAAATAACTTTTTTTCCATTCCATGCAGTACTCTTGCAGCTGTAATACCAAGCAACCGGCTTCCAGGGAAAACACTTGTAAAAAAGCCTTTTCTTTTTCATTTCCCCCCCCCCAACAACATCTAAAATGTTATTGTGTGGCAATGGGCAATTATACTGAGACAAAGATGAAGCTGTGTGGTCTGAAAAGGCAGAGTGTCTAGGAGGGTAGATGGCAGGTTGCTGCAGAAATCATCGTCATGTCAATATTTTATTTTCTCTTTTCCAGTAGGTTTTTGCCTTGACATTTTAAGTTTTGTCTGTGTTTTCTCAGCCGCTGCCTGCTACAGAGGTGCTCAGTGAGCGCTGTGAGGAGGGGTGTGCCCAGGAGTCTCCTGGGAGGTGGGCAGAAGCTCTTCTGGCTTGGTGGGCAGCCTCCCCCTGCCCCCACTCAGGGGTGTGTAAATGGCAAATTCTCATTTGTTTCTTCTTTCTGAGCTGGGGAGACCTCACGGTTATTCCAGTCCTGAGACTGTTGCAGAAGGAGCTGAGCAGACCTGACTCCTGAATGCTCGGCTCAGAGACCTGCGTGGGACACGTGGTGTTCTGGAGAGTGCTGCCAGTGGTAATGGTGACCAGGCTGTGATCCGGCGCAGCTGTGAGCTGTGATCCCAAATGGTGTTGTCAAAACTGACAAGTAAATGATGCACTGGCTATTTCTCTCCCATGCATGTGCTTAAATAGGTCATATACCCTTCTTGAGAAAAACACATCTCCATCAGCCTGGTTATGCCTCTGCCTGACAGTGACCACAGACTTCTCTAGAACCTGCAGGTCCTTTCTCTAGAAATTTCTCAAGACCTTCTTTAGCTGGGTTCCTAAAACGGATGCTGTTGTCTAAAATTAGGGGTAGGTAAAGACTTCCATGCTCTGCAACTGTAGTCTATTATTTTGTCTCTTGAGCTTTTTTTTCTAGGACTACATCTTGACTGCTCCTTTTTTTTCCTCTTAAATATTTGTCTTAGAAGCAGCCAGTTTGAATTTAGAGACTTTACAAACATTAAGTAAACTTAACATCTCATGAGGAACGTATACTAACGAGATAGAGAAGCAAAGGGGCTATAGAGATAAATAGTGCATTTTTTTAGAGCAAATGGTTATGATGTGTTAGGAAGAAGCAAATGCTGGGAATATGCTGTAAATAATTAGCTGGGCACAAAGATCGGGTGCGTCCTGGATGATGCACCAAGTTCCTCATAGAGGTTTTATAAGCATCAGGAATTTATTGCGTGAGATAGGGATGTTCTTGAGCCACTAGGTAATGACAGTCAAGCAGCAGAGGTGTAAAGAAATGCACCGTTTTTCTCCTGTGTGAATAACAAGAGAAGACAGACCTGAGAGCCACAGAAAGTTGACTGCCACAAATGTGAGTTAGGGGACTCGGTTTTCTACCCCTTCATGCCCATTTATTGTCCACCACCATCCCTTTTTGGAGGAAAAGGGTCCCTTTTGCTGCTGTAAGAAGGACATGAAGCCAGGTATGCAGCCTGTGTTCAGGGACCTGGTCATGGTCTTTGTCCTGTGTGCTAGCGCCTCTCTCCAGGAGTTTGGTCACTTAGCCTCAAACACCCTTTCATGTGTCTCTTGGGGCAGATGTGGGCTGTGAGAGTGGAAACAAGATGGAAAAAAATGGACCTGTTGCATCAGTTGCAGTGATTTCTTTTCCAGGCTTTCTCAGACACTGTTGACTTTGTGATGACAGTGTTGCAGAATAGGCCGGTTTGTGCTGCTTCCCATCATTGCCGAGCTGCAGAGAGCAGTTGTTTTGCTGTATGTGTTTGTTCCCTCTTCATAGGCATGTGGTGGTTGTATAAATCCTGATTTTTTGCTCTGCTCCTCACAGTAAGCTGTTCTCAGTCATTTTCTAGGTCTAATCTCACCGTAAAGGAAAAGAGCACCCATTAGGCCCACTCTGGGGTTGGAAGGGGTGCCCATCTTTTTTTTAAAGCAGGAAATTCTCTAACTGCAGATTGTCATGCAGCAGCTAGTAAGTGGAGAGAAGGCCTGTGGCTGGTGTAGTCTGACGGAAGAGTCCTGTCACCTCCCTGTGCAGATGCCTCTGTGGCTGTTGGCTTCAGCCTGTATGGGTGCTTGGGACAGAAGAAACTATTCAGTTAGGGGACAGCTAACATTTTAAGAGCTTCCCATCTTTTTGTGGTTTTGTTGGGTTTTTTTTTTGTTTGTTTTGGGTTTTTTTTGTGTTTTTGTTTTGTTTCAAGAAGAAATATGGGGGATTCCGTGGCATAGTTTTACCGCAGTTGTGTGTCTGCATAGCTGTGGGGGAGCCTGAATCCTAGTGAGGGGAGCCAGAGGGCCTGGCAGCATCCCAGGTATATTTCTGTGGCAGGGCAGAGAGCAGCATCTCTGGCCCATCTGGCTCTCCTCACAGTTGTTACTAGTGCTCCGAGCATCAGCTCAGTGCCTGTTCACTTCTGTGCCTGAGTTGAATTGGTGCGTGGAGTGCTGTAAGAGATAAAAATGTCTCTTGCTGCCACCCCCCCGCCCCCCCCTCCACCCTCCTTCCCTGATGTTTTGCAGTGGTTGTGCCAATAGTGATTAACAGCTGAAAACCTGCCCCCTTTGGTAGAGTCCTGCCAGTAGAACAAGGATCTCAGCAGCTCTCATTGAATTACAGGTGTAGGGCTAGAGGGACTTCAAGAAGGGATCTAGTCTTTGCAATAAAATAGCACCTGCATCAGGTATTTATTATTTTTCTCAAAAGAAAAAACTAACAAAATTCAAAAAAAACAGTCCTGAAGTTTCTGCATCATAGATAACCTGTTTCAGTATATCACCACTTTGGCAACATGTAAATTTGTTTCTTCATATCCAGGCTGAATATTGTTTACCATTTGAGCTGCTGCTACAATGTGGAAGAAGAGTTGAGCGCTTTCCCCCTTTCTCGTGATTTTTAATGGATGCATACTGTTCTGTTCCCTTCAGTGTTATCTTTTTAAGACAAAACACACCCAGGTCCCTCAGTCGTTTTTTCCACGTCATGATTTCTACACCCTAATTTTTGTTTCTTTGCACTGCGATGTCTCTGATTTTTGCATCTCTTTTATAAAGAAGAGTATGTGAGGCTGGGTGCAGTCTGTTGGCTAAAGTCTCACCTGTGTGGAGTGGAATGGAATCACTGCTTCTGTGTCACATCTACAGTGTAGCTACTAATATGTCCCAGGATGTCATTTGCCTACTTTCCAGCAACATAAGCCTCCTGGCTTGGAATTAATTTCTCAATCATTGTAATGCATGTAGGCATTTTTACTTATTTGGTGACACATCAGAGTTACTGTTTTGTCGTGTCCGTTTGATTTTTTTTTTTTCCCCCTTAGTATACTGTTTTGTACTGATCTTTACCAAGATTGGTTCGATGGTATGCTATAGGTAGGTCTAGGGTTCCTGCAGACAGTTCAAAATAGTGCAGTAAGATGCCACAAAATCCTGAGCTGGTTTGAACTTGCTATATTGAGGGATTATTTTTTTCTTGAAGGGAGAAAAAAAAAAAGTGGGTTTTGTATGGGTCAGTAGAGTTTACACTTGATCAGACATTATCTTACCACAAGAAGTTTTAGCGGTTCTCGCACAGCTAGGTAAGCCAGTGTCTTCATTGACTCCATCTTCCATCCTCCCTGCTCCTGGTGTCCGTGGTCACTGGAACTCAGTGTTCCCCTTCATGGGAAACATGGGACCCTGTCCTTTTCTTTTTGATTGCTCACTGCAGCTGGGCCTTCCTCCTGCAGTGATTTGGCTCAGGGACTGAAATTGGAAAATGGCCAAGCCTTTAAAAAAAAACAGTTTTTCCTGCTAATTTGTTCTGACCCTGCTCACTCATGGAGTCAAGTGTGAGCATGGGGAGGGGATGGTTCATGCAGGGGTGGGGGACGAGGGGCAACTCCATCTTTTTCAGCTGTGGTGAGCCCTTAGATTGGTTCCAACACCCTGAATTTTGTCTTGGTAATTTCAGGCCCCTTTCTGTCTGGCTGTTACTTAATGCTTTGCTATCTTTATCACTTTCTTATCTTGTAGGTAACTACAAACTGATCATTTAACTTGATCAAGACTATTTCAGAGGATTGAAGTTACTGGTCTGTAACTTCTTAAGTCTTCTCCCACCTTTTTTTTTCTTTTTGTAAAGGTAGGTGAGGCATGATGCTTCTCCAGCCTTCTGTGGCCTTCCCGTATTCCTGTAAATTTTCAAAGATGGTCACTAATGCTTCAGAGATGACTTTGACTTGTTTCTTAAATGCTTTCAGGTGAATGCCATTATTCCCTCTGGATCTACAGCTGTTTTGTAAACATTTGTTAAGCCATTCTTTTCTAACCCACTCTTTTCTCCCATTTCCAAGTTAATTTTGCTTGTCACATTTCACTTTTTCTTCTGGAGACTGAAGGAGCATTTGTACTTCAGCCTTTGCATCATTTGCTTTCCTTCCCTGCTTGCCAACGAGAGTGTAATTATCTTTATTTTCCTCTTCTAATATGTCCGCATTTCTCCAGTTTTCTTGTGACTGAAGAGTTCTTAGTAACAGCTGTGCTAATTTTGACTAGGAGACCATCTAACCCAGTATCCTTCTAGGAAAGAATAAAAATAGGACAAGTATATATGATATTTTCCAACTACTTTTCCAGCCTCCAGCTCCTTTCAGATAAGGGGATTTCCTAAGTCTAATGTGAGCTGTCTAACCGTGAAAAATCAATAGATTTGTCTTTCTAGTACTTGTCCTGTCTTTTGTTGAATCCCTGGTAAAATTTTCCATCATTTTTTGAGAAGTACTATCACACAAGTTACCTGCTGATGAAGAGTCACATTTGTTTGTGTTGTTTTGAAGCTGACCGTCACTGGCTTCATGTGGTGGCTGTTAGCACTTTTCATCTGAAGAGATGGTGAATAATCTAGCCCTGTTCGCCATCTTTACACCACTCATGATTTTACAGACGTCTGTTATGTTGCCTGTCTTGCATCCATATTTGTGATATGGATGCTGTTCCACGGCAAAGAGAAGTCTTATCTGGGTAGCATCTCTGGTCGATACCTTTCTCTGAAGCCTTGGGACACTGAAGGGCAAAGACAAGGGTACTTGGAGTCCTTGTCCAGCCCACCTGAGGGGAGATGCTGAAAGCCAGACTCTTTCACAAGATGTCTCATGTGCACTTTCATACACCTGATGATAAACAGCCTCCCTGTCCTTTAGTGCTGTGTTGAAATCGGGAAGAGTTTCAGATGTTCCTTATGGGGATACATACCTGTCCTAAGATGCTGAGGGAGGGGATGGTGTGACTGAGGCCTTTCCTCTGGGATAGTGGGAGGGAGTCTCGGGCACGCTCTCAGAACTGCTTTCCCCTGTTCTTTTCAGAGATTGGCCAGCCTGGCTGAGACCACTTAGCGATGACAAAACAAAAGCTTCTGCTTGATGGGACGCTCTCCTTGTTTCTAATCGCGGCCTGTGAAGCGCAGCAGCTCCCGAAGAGTCATGTTGCTGCTAGTTCTGGTCCTCTGTGCGAGAAGGAGGCAGAGTCCTGGGGAAACCTTTTCAGCAGCGAGCGGCTGGATGCCTGGATTTGTTCCCTCATCGGTTCGTTCATGGTGGGGCTGAGTGGGGTCTTCCCCTTGCTGGTGATCCCATTTGAGACGGGAGCCGCTCTGCGGTCAGAAGGTAAGCCTGCTACCTGCATTAGCCTTTCTGAAGCCAAAAGTCCTGGGTTGTGACTGAATGGCACAGTGATGAACAGCACCTTGTTGTAGAACTACTGTCCTCTAAAACAGACAGTCCATTTCCCGTGCTTTAGTCCATACCTGCTAATTTGGTAGGGAGTCCTTGGACAAATGCGAGCCCTGGATGGCGCTTGTACAAAGAGCATTGCTTGTTTGTTTTGCACCCTGCTTGGTCCAGGACCCTCCCACACACTGCTGTCCCAGCCAAGTGGTGCAAGGGCTTTTTCTTGCACTCCAGCTATTTCTTTTGTGCTCACTCCTTTGAAAACTTGCTTTGCAGATGCTTCCAATTTAAGTCTCTTTGTGCAAAATCTCAGCTGGAGATGTTTTGGCTCCCGGCTGAGTTGTGATCAGTTTTGGGGTCTTTTTTTTTTATTTTTTTTGTAGCTGGATCACACCGTTTGAAGCAGTTGTTGAGTTTTGCAATTGGAGGACTACTGGGGAATGTGTTTCTGCACCTGCTTCCTGAAGCGTGGGCCTACACATGCAGTGCAACGACAGGTATGAAAGTCTTATGTGCCTAGAAACAGTCCGTGCTACGCCTACTGCTACACTTTTTGAGTCTGTTCCATCTTGAAAACACAAGACCAGCCAGGCTGGGTCAGGCCAAGAACTACTCTAGGCTGGTATTCTCTCTCAAACACTGTGTAAAAGCCGAGGGAAGGATATAAGAACAATAAAATAATACCTCATTTTTGTACTCTGCAGTCCTCCGAAGATTTTGAGATTGGAGGCTTCTTGAGTTGGACATGGTTTCTTTATGTTTAGTAACTAGCAATGGATTTCTTGTCTATCAGCTTTTCCTGTCTTGCCTTGGACTCCTGTAAATCTCTGTTGATTTTCCTTTGTCATTTCTGTAAGGAAAGGGAATGCTTCTTTAACCTGATGCGAAGTTGTTATTGCGTGGGTGGTCTGGTACATGAACGTGTGCACCATGTCAGGTGGGGATGGTGGGTACTTCGATCTATGGAAGCCCAAATGTGTTGCCCTCTCAGTCTTTGCTCAAGAAAGTAATGGAAAATTGTCCACAGAGCCATGTCTAAGATGCAGGAGCAGGGGGATAAAAAGGAAATGCAGATGACAGAAAGCTGTGTTTGCCAGAGAACTAAACACTGTATGGGTTGGGATAGAGCTTGTGGTCTCGGTGTATCTCCTTCACCCCTCAGATAGCCAGGGTTGTTGAAACCTGTGGTGATTGTATCTCTGCTTCAGCAAACTGATAGCATAGAAAGCAAGTGCTGCTGCATCCCACCTGTTGAGAAACCGAGAAATCATTTTCACACTGAAAATATGAGAGAGGGAAAAGGGTGCTCAGGGTTTCGCAGACTTCCTTGCACCTACGTCCTGGGATTTCACATCTGCTGGGGCTTTGGTCCTCTTCCTCCTCATGACTCTAGCACTGCCAGCAGAACCTGTTGTCCTTTTTCCCCCGCCTTTCTGCAGTGGTTCCCAAATGACTCTGTCTTCCTGCTCTAGCTTGTTTGCTTCTGCCAGACTGTCCTGAAGCATAAAGGTTTCCTTGACCCATGTAAGCCGCATTACAGAGTCGTTCTGTTCTCCCGCTGCAATGCAATCTCCATTTTTGCAGCCAGGCTGAATGGATGATTATCTCACAAGCTTGGCTGTAACTGAAAAGAAAGTTTATAGCTTTGGGCTTAATAACTTGCCCAGGTGTGGCAGAAAGGGGAAGGTGAGTCTGTAGCTCCACTAATGGCAGATTTCATGTCAGGGCTTGCTGCTCAGTGGATACAGCTGCAGGATTTCTATTGCTGTAATATTCACTTGCCTCTGGAGTTCAGGAAAATTCCCAGTGTTGTCAGGAAATATTCTGGATTGCACTGTTGAAGCAAAAGGGGTGGGGGCTCTCACTGTGAGTGTCCTGAGATGATGATATCTGTTAGATCAAGAATGTGCAAGTTAAACTAATTTGCTGTGCAATGTGTTTGCTCCTTATTCCTACAGGAGGTGTTTCCATTGTTGCATCTTGTTTTTTGTCTTGGAACTGCTGGTTAAACTGTCTGAGGCAGGGTGGGTTCACATGTGGGAAACACGGTGTACTTGATAGTGACATGAAGATTTCTCACTTGTCCCTCAGGAGAAGGGCAGAGCTTCCAGCAGCAGAAACTTCTGGGTCTCTGGGTGATCATTGGTTTCCTGACCTTCCTCATTCTAGAGAAGATCTTCCTAGAGAAAGAAGAGAAGGAGTGCCCCAGTGTGGTAAGTTAGCAGCCGGAGGGGAGGGTGTGCTGCTATGTTTGGACCACTGTACTAAACACCTCATCTGCCCTATCTGACAGGCTCAGCAAATGATCCTGGAGCTGTGAGTAGTTTGTCAATGCCATTTGGCAGCTTTTTGTCACTTCTTTGACACTGGGCTCTAGAAGGTGTTTCACTCCAGGCTTTGGTTTTGTGGTTTTAGCTGTGATTTCTCACCTCTGGGCTGGTTTTGTTCTTGATGTGGTTTGTGTAGGAGAGCTCTCCTTTTATGGGGACTGGGAGCTGGAGTGCGCTGCAGATGAGTCTTTTGCTCAAGTAAGCTTTGAGGGATAGCAGCTTGCTGGTGCATTTTCCACTGAGCCATCGTGACTCGCTTCCCTTCTTGGTCTTCAGTCAGAACAAAGACCAGCCTTCTCTGGAAGGCGTTCCTCACAGCTCACTCTTCTTGAGTGTGGCCTGGACGAAGTGTTTGTTCGGGTAACTTTGTGTGGTAGGAGGGGTTTATGATTATATTAAGTATCTATAAGGGGCCAGATAATACTAAGTAATGGTTCAGAGGAGAGTCACCCAGCTGCAAAGGGGCAACGTAGACAGAGGTACCAGAAGGTAATTCCAAGATAGAGGAGAGGAGCTAGTCCTCAGCACAACACTTAGCAGCAGCTCCTATAGACTGTTCGGTCCTTGCTGTGGCATGTCTTTTGACAGGTGAAACTGCATGTCAGGCACTGCATGAGAGCAATTAGGTGTTACTTTGACTCAACATGAGACTTTAAAGTCTGAAATGAATCTTCTCATTTACAGAGAGACTGAAGTCCGAGACGAACGTTTTGTTGTTTGGAATAATTCTCTAGACTTAGTAAAACTCTTTTTTTCTCCCATCCCCTGCCCAGATAGAGTTGTATTTCTCTGGGCAGCAGCTGCCAGCAGGAGTGGCAGACTCAGTCCCTCGTCCTTCCAGTGAAACCTGGCTCATGCCAAGGGGGCGTGACTCCAATTCCTCCTCTCTCTTTCTACTTTTCTTCTCTTGGTGATTGGGGAAGTCTGTTCTTGTCTCACAGTGCAGATGTCACAATACTCTGTGAAATCTGTCTTATTTATGGCAGTTGTCATTATTAAACTGGGGTACCAAAGCTGCTGATTTGCATTGTAAGGACAAAAGGATTAAGAGTGAAGATCAGAATTCTGACCCTGATTCATGCCCATTCATCTCTGACAAAAAGGCAGTAACAAGTTGTTTTCCCCTAATTTAGGGCTGTGATTCCAAAGCACCAGCAAGAAAGATTCACAATGGAAGTGGCTACCCCCTGCCGAAGGTGGCAGGCCAATCCCAAAGAGCAGGAAAGGGTTCAACTCAGTGTAATGGCTCTTCTCTCCAGTCTTGTCCAACAGACAACAGAATCAAGGTAAGAGACCCACAAACTGACCTTCACATCTTAGGTTTTCGGAGCACATGTTTTAAAATTCAATCAGGAGGATGAGTTGTCTGTGGAAAGAACTGTGCCTGACTGAGGAACTCGGTGTTTGAGTGAGTTGTGCTTAATTTTGTGCTGTCAAAGTGTCTGTCCAAGCCACAGCAGGGAGGAAATAGCAAAAATTTTGGAGAAAATCTGCACTGCAGCTTATGCAAAAGAGGCAAAGTCGCTATTGTGCAGGCATAAGTCTGATGATGTGCATTTTGGCTGAATCCTGACACCAAAGTACAGTACTTTCACGTTTTGTTATATAGTAGCTATATCTTTATTTGCTTATTTTTTTCTGCCATGATTTTATATTCTCTAGTGCCTGCATTGTACCAATTGTGAGCTGCACATTTCCGTTTAAGGCACCTTTTGGAAGGGTTTTGACAGTTGAAGCTACCCACTGTAACACTTAGAAGTTAGTTTCTCAGTTTTTCTAAGTGGTTATTTATAAAAACAGTGTATCTTCACATTTGCAGATACTACTGTATTACTTAAATGGCGCATTGTGACTGCACGAGGTCAGAAGAGATGAATTTTAAGATGTTTTGATACATGCAAATATTTAAGAAAGAATGCAGATCACATTTACAAGATAGGGACAGTTTCCAGGAAGCCAGTGTGCTGGAAAAAGGCATGAGAATCACAGTAGGAAATTGTTTGAACATATTCTTCCATTATCATGCTACAGTCAGGAGGATGGGTGAGTAGGAAATAGTGTGTAAGAGAAGAGGCAAGTGTTCCTCTTTCTGTATAGCAATAACAAAACAGCTATCTACCTTTTTCCAGTAGTGTTATTGACAATATCAAAAATACTACTGATAATTTGTAAAGGGGTTGCTCTTTAGCTCTGTAGATGTGCCAGATCAGGGGTGACTTAAAGTATACAAATACCCATGTAGAGGCATGACTAAATTTGAATAGTTAAAGCTATACCAAATTGTAGCAGACTTGAAATCAAAGACAACTCTGTAACTGAGGGTAACTTGCCACTGGACCAACTTACCTTAGAGACATAGTAGATTCTTTGTCACTAGTGGGCTTTAACCTGTGATTTGGGTTGTGATCAGCGGCATAGAGTCTAGTTGGAGGCCTGTAACCAGTGGTGTCCCCCAGGGGTCAATACTCGGTCCGATTTTGTTCAGTATATTCATTAATACTTGGATGATGGGACAGAGTGTACCCTCAGCAAATTCGCTGATGATACCAAGCTGGGAGGGGTGGCTGACACTCCGGAAGGCCGTGCTGCCATCCAGCGTGACCTAGACAGGCTGGAGAGCTGGGCAGAGAAGAACCTAATGAGGTTCAACAAAAGCGAGTGCAAGGTCCTCCACCTGGGGAGGAAGAATGCTAAGCACCAGTATAGGTTAGGGGTGGACCTGCTGGGAAGTAGTTCTGAGGAGAAGGATCTGGGAGTCCTGGTAGACAGTAAATTATCCATGAGCCAGCGATGTGCCCTTGTTGCCAAAAAGGCCAATGGAATCCTGGGCTGCATAGGGAAGAGTGTGGCCAGTAGGTCGAAGGAGGTCATTATCCCCCTCTACTCTGCACTGGTGAGGCCACAACTGGAATACTGCATCCAGTTTTGGGCTCCCCAGTTCAAGAGGGACAGGGAACTACTGGAGTGGGTCCAGCATAGGGCAACAAAGATGATTGAGGGACTGGAGCATCTCCCTTATGAGGAAAGGCTGAGAGAGCTGGGACTCTTTAGCCTGGAGAAGAGAAGGCTGAGGGGAGACCTTACTATGGCATACAAGTATCTAAAGGGTGGGTTGAAGGAGGATGGTGCCAGACTCTTCATTGGTTCCCAGTGACAGGACAAGGGACAATGGGCACAAGTTAGAACATAAGAAGTTCCGATCAAATATAAGAAAAAACTTCTTTACGGTGAGGGTGACAGAGTACTGGAACAGGCTGCCCAGGGAGGTTGTGGAGTCCCCTTCTCTGGAGGTTTTTAAGACTCGCCTGGATGCAGTCCTGAGTAATGTGCTCTAGGCAATCCTGCTTTAGCAGGGGAGTTGGACTAGATGATCTCCAGAGGTCCCTTCCAACTCTGAAGTTTCTGTGATTCTGTGATTTAAGCTACTTTGTAGAAAGTACGCTATAGCTTAAGAAACAATGGGCTTTGTGCAGAAATTGAATGAGATTGTTTCAGTTGTGTTATGTAGAAGGTCTAGACAACAATGGAGAGACCTTCTAGCTTTAAAATCCTAACATGTCTGCTCAGTCTTGTAGACTGTTGTCAATATGTCAACTAGAAACTAATGAGTTAACTGGTGTAGTTTCAAGTTTCTACCTTCTGAGCTATATAATCTGAATATTTTAATAGCCCTTCTGATAGGGGGGAAATTACTAAAACTACCAAGATATTCATGCGTTGTTAGCCTGTTTCCTTAGGCAACAACATAAGCAGTCATTCCATCTGTCTGTCCATCTGTTCTGCCCTTCGTTTTCAATAACTTTTGAACCCGTAATTAATTTTACCTGAGTTCAAAAGAGGATAGAAGTCTTGAGGGTAATCAGATTTCTGCAAGTTCCATAAAAATCAGCATGGCGATAGAGGAGGAATGCAAACTAATGCCCAGTTGAAAAACTGGCAGAACTTAGGTACTGTGTGCTGCTTGGCAGGTCTGCCTGGTTGGCAGACCAGCAGGTAAGTCTCACTGCCCCTACCTGGTGGGGAAGTGGCTGTCATGCAGTGCAGGGTGGAAAAGGGACATGCAGGGAAAACGATGTTGGCTGGGAGCGAGCAAAATAGGTGCTTGCAAAGAAAAGAGAGGATGCCATAGCAAGCCAGACTTCTTTGGTTCTATTATTCACTCAGTAACCCCCTTTTTTCAGAAAAAAAAAAAAAGTGAAAGATGCTATTTAAACAAAGAAACAGACAAAGTTACCCTTCAGGGCTTAATGATTAGTAAGCTGTAATCAGTCATCCTTTGTACATATGTATTAGAACTTCTGCTCTTCAGCTGCTGCTGTAATGATTTGTCCTGGCTTGAAAACTGCAGGTGGGAGCCTTCCTTTGCACCCAGGCATAGATCAGTTCTGTCCTGCATTGCAGCCTTTATTCCCTCAGCAAGTAAAAACATTATAGTGTACTTCTGCTTTGCTTATTCTTTTGTTTTCCCTGTGGCACACGGGGTCTTTGCTGATTTGTAGAAATATGTTTTATTGCACAGTGACATTAATTCTGAAGCATGAACATAAACACTTCATCTCTCTGTGTGCTTTATGAGCAACGAGAATATCCTATTAGGAATTCACAAAATGTAAATGTCAGAGGCTCATAACTGTCAAATCAACCCAATTTATTTCTGAGCACTCCAAGGCTTTGCTTCTTTCAGTGACAGCTTTGGCCCAAGCCGCTGACGAGAACAAGTCATAATGTTTTAATCATGAAGTCTATTTTTTTCCCTATGCGGTGGTACGGGGAAAGCATTTTTGTGTAAAACTTATGCGAATAATTATTACTAGCCTGTGGGGAAACTGCAATCACATAAAATCCCAACATGAAAAGGACAAATTTCAGACAGTCATATTTGACTGAAAATGAGGAATGAGAAGTAAAACTGCTGTGTTCATGGGTCTGCCTGCATGTATCCCTTTGTGTTCCCCTTCTTGCAAAAACATGCAAGGAACTTCTGCATCCATTGTGCAGATGTTACTTAGTTCATTACTTAAGCGTGATCTGTATTTAGGCTTTGCTTAATTCTTTATTTTCATATTTAATCATCAATGCACTTTTAAAATTCAAAAGCCTATAAAGATGTCCTGGGATTGTGCAGTAGAAGTGTCCTGCAGAGAGGTGATGTTTTGGGGAGAGACTTGACAGAAAGCCTGACCTGAGCTATGGCATTCAGATGGCAGGAAGAAAAGGTGCCCCAGGCAGAGTTTGATAGAACAGGGAAGAGCAGAAGACCAAAAAGGGATCATGAAATCCATCAGCACATGTGTTTTTACAGCTGAACTTTGGCATCTGATGCTACAGTGAAGTAAGAGGTTAATGCCTCACAGTTTCTAGGCAGTCACTCCTCTCCACTCACTGCATGCTGCCCTATATTTGGAGTTAGTGTATGCTGACTTAGTTCTTGCAGTTCAGGAACAGCTTGATATATTGGCTAACACCTGGTTTGATAACAATTTAAACTGCTGTATAGTGAAATGCAGTAGTTTTTGTTAAATCTGATGGAAAAAACCCCAAAAACCAGTGAGCAAAATATCTGTAGTGGTACCCTCATAAATCACTTCAGGTCAAATACTCAGAATTTGTCTGGAGATGACCATAGTTATCATGACAGGGAAATCTAACATGGAGATGGACTTGTAAGGAAAGAAGCTGTTTTATGCTTATAATTTTAAGAAATGTGTTTATAGGCAAGTGCGTATATATGCTATCCAGCCTTCTAGTAGGTGGCTTTTTGGTGACTGTCATCACTATCTTCTCTTTTTATTCTTTGGTAAGGGAAAGCAAACCCACAAGCACAAGCTTTTTTAGTACAATGCTTGAAGATTTGTTTAGTTATAAAAAGCAATTTCAGCAGCATTTGTTCTGTTGCATTGTTCATGCCAGCTTTTGAAGAGGAGATATTTAACAGTTGGATATTAAAGTACCTGACTAGAAAACGAGGTCAGGTCATATTTGAAGCCAGTCACTGGTGTAAATTAGTCAGTGTTACCTACAATTGGGTTGATTTAGATATATTCTCGCATTTTAGCGTTCTTCTTTTTCCTTTCTCGTTTTCTGTTTCTAGAGCTCTTTGTCATTTGCATAAGGTGATTATCCTAATCTCAGACAGTACTTGCCTACCCTAAAACTTAGTTTACTCTAAAATTGAACATAACATTTAATTTGTACTTGAGCACTGTGACATAGTTTCAGATCTTCACCAGAAGATCTGAAGAAGGGCTGTGTCCTGACCTTTCCCATCTGACAGTGACTCTGTATAACCTTTGTCTAAGCCGTGTGCTTTCTTTTGTCTTGTTACGTCTCTTCCTTTATCAGGGTTCTTCCTTCTCTTTGCAGATTAGTGGATACCTCAATCTGCTGGCCAACACCATTGATAACTTTACACACGGCTTGGCAGTAGCAGCCAGCTTCCTGGTCAGCAGAAAGGTAAGGTTTCTGTCGCCAGCTGTGTACTGAACTGCAGAGGCCTCTTGTCAAGTGTGATGCAGCATGCAAAAAACCCAAAGATATGAGGACTTCCCTCCTATTTTCTGGAAGTTTCTGAGAAAATGGAGACTACAGTAAAAATCCACCCTATCCTGATCCTCTGGTGCGGAGCTTCTTCAAACTTGGGACATGTTAGTCATTCGTACTGGCATTAAGGGAAGGGTTAGCTCATCTACCCTTTTGTTGAATAGCTCTAAACTCTGAGTAACAAGTCTTAACTTGGAGAAAGGGGCCTTGACATGCTGATGAAAGTCTTATCTCTCAGAGCTGGGGGAACCGTTTCCTAATCACCTTCTCTCCTGTGCTACAGGTTGGGTTCCTAACCACAATGGCCATTCTCCTGCATGAAATCCCACATGAGGTGAGAGGGGCTTTGTATCCTGCCATCATGAGAGATTACAAGGGTGCTTCATCTGCTAAGAGGAGGGCTGGGTCTGGGTAACATTTTCTTGTCCCTTTGAAAGCTGCTCCCTCTGGGAAACTGGTAACGTGGAAAACCAGAAACAGTCTTGAAGCACTATTCTTGTAACTGAGAATGTTCATATTTGTTAACTGTCAGCTCTTGTTTTTCTTAGGTTGGAGACTTTGCAATCCTACTTCGGGCTGGGTTTGACCGCTGGAGTGCAGCCAAGATGCAGCTTTCTACAGCTCTGGGGGGGATTCTAGGAGCCTGCTTTGCAATATGTGCTCAGTCACCAAAAGGAGCAGGTAAGGCTCCCTGGGACCTCTGTAGGAATAGGAGGGTGGGGCCTGTCACACCCATGTGTGTATCTTCTTTGCCTTTTCTGTTCTCTCCCAGAAATAACAGTAATAACAAAAGCTTTCTGTATTTGTGCAGGGGAAACGGTAGCCTGGATCCTCCCTTTCACTTCTGGAGGATTTCTGTATATTGCCTTGGTAAATGTTGTGCCTGATCTCCTGGAGGAAAAGAATCCTTGGTAAGTGCTCCCTCCTATTCTGCTGCAGCAATTCTTGCTGCCGGGGAGCAGGGATATAAGCCTTCTCCACGTCTGTTCTAGGACCACATGAATTCCAGCTTTCCAAATCCCACAGGCAAGATAGGGATGGAATCTAGATAGACTGTTGCGCTAGCTATTGCATTTATGGGACTACAAAGACCCTATAAAACATGAAAACCTTCAACTGGGTCAGTCTCAAAGATTGTGCTAGTGCAGTATGTGGCATGACCAGCTAGAGCAGGTTGCTTAGAAACATGTCTAGTAAGGTGACTCGTTCTCCACTCTTGTCAGCTTCTGACACGTAGTGGTTTAGGGCCCCATAGAGGCGTGTGTCTGATAACCACATGTGAACCTATTCTTCACATGCTACTCTCATCCCTTTTTGACCCTATCCGTTATTTTGGGCTTCTGCAATCTGCCTTCTGCAGCAAGTTAGCATAGTTTGACTGCAGTGTGTTAAATTATGATTCTTATTATTGGGGTTTTTTTCTTGCTTATTAATTTTTATTAGATGCTGCTGTGTTGCTGTGTGAGTAGAAAATGATGGTTTTCTTCTCTTTATTATTCAGCATTTCATAGGCTGTTATTGTATCCCACCTCAGTCATCTCTCTTCTACACCAGTATAAATATTCTGGTATATCTGGCCTCCCCTCATTTGTATTATTCTAGTTTTTTGCAGCCTGATTAAGGCTGTAGCAGGTCCAAATCCAGGTGTACCACAGTAAAGGCCCTCTCAGATCTGCTGGCAGAGCTGCCCCTGAATGTTCCTTCCTATTTCAGTTGTGGTGAGACAGGTAACTGCAGTAGTTCAGTAGCCAAGAAGCCTTGTCTCACCTAGTTCATTTTGACTGAAACTGTTAACAAAGTGCTCAAAAAACAGCTCCACAGTTATGTCTGAGGAGGCAGGAACCTCTGGTGGAGAAATGTTAATAACCAGTTGGGAGCTTGCTTTTGGGTTGGTAACCTCTTGTGCTGGCAGATCTGTTGGCAGAGTATGCAGAGGCAGTAGCTACATGGTCACTTCAATCCAGCATAAACCTGAGATGGTGCTAAAAGAATGGCAAAATTCATCAGCTTTTTTTTAATTTTCATAACTGTAGTTGTTAGCTGGATGAGGTCCCTAAAGTATCTGTTAACATGCTGCACAAGTGCTGGTTCTCTTGTGAGGGAAAGGACAGGAATATATACCTGGGTAGCTGAATGACTGAATCAGCTTAAATTGATTTTGAAACCTGAAGTCAGGCCATGCAGCTGAATGAAACAAATACATGTCAGTTTATAGACAACAACTTTGCTTGGGGTGCTGGGAAGGAGTCTTCTCAGCTGTGTTAGTGGCTTCATACAGCTGTTGTGTTCTCCATGTGGTAGATTTGGAAGGACAAAGAACAAACCGTTCATGAGCCTGTTGGGATTGGTCTATGGCTCCTCCTAATTTTGCTGTTTCTTTCCCAGGAACTCCCTGCAGCAAATTCTGCTCCTGTGTACAGGCATTACAGTCATGGTGCTACTCTCGCTCACAACTGAGTGACCTCTGCGCAGACCTCATGATGCCTCCCAGGGCCACCTACCACAGTGACTCTGAGCTGTTACAAAGCAATAAGGAACACTAATATTACTTCCTCTGTGTGTGTGTGCGGATCTGGCTGCTAGTATGAGAAGCAGGTGAGAAAGAGGTCTGTGTGTGCAAGACTTCATTCCCTGGCTCTCCTATCTCTGTTCTGCTAAAATCCACACATCGGGGCTTCCGGGTTTTTTGTTTGTTTGTTTATGGAGCAAAAGATACAGTGAGCAGAAATGAACTGAACGAGTGCTCCACAGCAAATGGACAATGTTTCATTTGATTCATTCTGATGGAACTGCACCTCCCAAGCTCTCGCATGAAAACAACAGAGGCGATTCCTGTAACTGATGAAGAGGAAGCATTTTTCCTACCACTCTTAACAGCTGGAGGCAGAAGAAGAATGGCAAAGCAACAATAAGCTAACAGCTTTAGCCAGAGCTCCCTACCCATGAGAAGTTACGGTGCTATGAGATAGAGGGGAAAAGACCCTTTCCAACTTGATCTCCGGCTTTTCATTGACATCACTTGTTCCTAAAGGTAGTATTAGCCTCAGCAGTCCACGTCTTTGGTCTATTTTGTATTTGTTCGTGCTGAAATCGAGCCAAAAGCTTGAGGCACTTTAGGATAGGTCACTACAATTAAATAGCTCAGCTTGGAGATTACTTGCCTCAGCCCTAACCACTCCAATAGCCAGCACAGCCTGTTTATCTGAAAAATGGTCAGTAAATGTTTCTTCTGTTGCCGTGCTACCAGGTCACCTACATCTGGAAGGAAGGCCATGTAGCTGTTGCAGCTGAGCTCCCTCTCCTCCTAACGATTAGCTGAACGTGGCTCTGAGCCTGCTTTCAAGACTCAAATCACCCATCCTCTGCCCCACACCATGCTTCAGAGCTCTCTCGAGGTGTAGCATGTTAGCCCTGCCTGGCATGCTACAGCAGCCCTAGACTGTCATGGCAGAGGTCTGGGCATTTTGGGCAATAGTTGAACACTACAGCCTGGTCAGGAACCGATAACCCCTGGATAGCTTTTCCTCTGTTCAGTGTAGACTATTTAAGAGCATGCTATAACCAAAAATGTAGATGGCAGCCTATTTTTGGGGTTCTTACCTCACAGTGGAGTTAGTCTGTTGGGGATGAATGGATAAGAAATAATACTGACAGCCCTTAAAGGAAGGGGCACAGCAGCGAAGAATACTGGAGGGAGGGTGAAACGTCTGGTGAAAAGATTTTAAAAAACAGGTCTAGAAAAGCTATGTGCTAAGTAAGGAGAGAAAGGGATATGAAAGGGTGACAATAAGTATGCTTTAAGAGGAGTTGTGTGACTCCTGGGATAAAATTTTTGGCAATTTGAGCCCCATGAAAGTAAATTACATTTCTAGTGCTTTCCTGCATCCCAGCTCCCGGGCCTGACCAGGCCGTTGTTCCACAGGGATGTTTTCTTACTGCAGAGATGTGCACAATTACTAGATCATCCCTTCTGCAGAGCTTATCCTCACCTAGCTTAAATCTGTTTAAAAACAGATCTAATTGAACTAGCAGAGTCATTGGACATAAAACAGGTGCCACAATGCGTATTGCACCAACTCAGCTCTGTTTTTAAACAGCTTTTGTAAATCAGTACAGCTCTCCAGTCTGCACAGGGCCTTATCAAGAGGCCTTGTCCCTTGAGAGGGCGATTTGGGTCAGAGCAACGAGGCAGGTATGCTGCCCACAGCAGAGGCATTTACTTCCCTAAGAGATTCCTGAACTGTTGACACAGTTCTTTTTTTATGACAGCTCCTGTCCTACTTTTCAGAGAGCGCTGGAGAGCTCATGCTTGCAGTTCTCTCTGCCCAGGAACTGCTGTTTAAAATCTTTTCAGCTTTCCTTACCCCAGGCTTACATCGGTAACTAGTTTCACTGCAACAACAAGGGAGGCTTAGTGCAATGTTTTTATTCCTCTTTACAAAGTTGCCTTCCTTTGCCAATGTACTCCCTCGATCATTCATTTGTCAGGAAGTCTGAAGGTAGCGTCCGCTTCCTGCTTTCCTGGAAGGAGGATTAATCTGACTAGCCTGCAGGGACTGAAAGAGTATGCTAACCCTCTAGTTCTAGCTTTGGGGTGTTTTCTCCTTCCCCAAGGACTGAAGCGAAGCACACCCTGTAGTAGGGCTCTGGAGGAAGCAGGTTTCCACAGAAAGATGTGCCTGCTGCTTCCCAAGATGGCTTTCTCAAAATGAGGTTGGCATTTAAGTTGAGGCATTGCCAGGTGAGTGCCTGTGAGTTGGCGTTGTTGCATCAGCACGGAGCCTTGCCAAGACTGAAAACCGCAGTCAGGATTTTGTGCTCGGCGTTCAGGAATGTGAAGTGGATGACGCTGAAGAAAGAATTCCTGAGTTGTTTTTCTTGGCTGCTACCACAGGCCTGGACAGTCTGTGGTTCTTGGGAAGATACCCTGGTAGGAGGTAGCACGGGGCTTGCGGGCGGGAGGGAGGAAGGAGCTCGTTAGTTTTCCACTACGTCAGCCCTGTGGCTGAGGATGGAGAGCCTTGGGAGGAAATGGAGCACCACTCCACCACATTTGTCACTTTTGGAAATGCAGAGAGAATCGTATTTTCTAGCTCTATTTTTTCAGCTGCTCTTATGCATTTTCCCCCTTCATCTGTATTGGTCTGCTCTGCATGGAGACAATAGAGATGAAATAAATGGTTTTCCATGTGGGTTTGTGGCTTTTTTGTTGAAGCTACTACTTCTCTTTGAATTACAAATTCAGTTCAAATTTCATTTGAGTTGCAGAGCAGTATCCCTGGGTTATTCTAGAGAAGTCTGGGCTCTGTCTTGTTCCTCCTTTCTACTTCTCAGACTTTCACAATTGAAAGAAAAGATTCTACACCAGTTCCCTCTTCCTGCTGCAGTGTGGGCCAGGAACGCTGTGGTCTGATCATAATTCTTGGCTGCTGGTCTGGGTTCCCGGGAAAGCATCACCAAATGAGTTGCTCCTCTTTGAGGGAAGAGCTTGCATGGTAACTGACTATCCAGAGAGTTTTGCAACCATACTTTGTTGCGATCAGTTATTTTTTAATCTAAAAAACTCGAGGCCTGTCTGGGATCAGATAAGATGAAGCTGGTTACCTGCCATTTGGGACAAAGGCACACTCATCAAACGTCGTATGTAAGAATTGCCCAGAAAGGACTAGAAGGATTTTCTCTACCCTTCAAAAACACAGGTTCAGAGCATGTTTATCCCCCTCTTCATTTGAAAGATTTTCAACCTATAAATACTGAGTGGTGGTAGCACATTGCTCTTGGTTCTTACGAGTCTTCTTTAAGAAGAAGGGAAAACCATAACCCTGGAAGAAGACGAAGGCAGGTAGGTCATCAAGGGCATGATTTCATGGTCTGGGGACTTTGTCAGCAATCTACATTTTGGAATGCTGCGTTCTTTGGCTGTGCTGGTACCTCTGCCTCTGGGGCTGTGCTGTGAGCCTCCCTCCCCCATCCCTTTCTGCCTAATCAAAAATAACATGGATTAATCAATTGCCTGGTTCACAGGCTCCACAAAGAGTGGCTCTGACACAATTGCAGTAGCCCAGAGGGGAGAACAAGTGGAAGGAGCCTCATACACGGGAACTTTCTAAGGTGATGGTCTTGCTGAAGCCCCTGTCTTCTGAAACTATAGCCTGAGGAACTGATGTAGAGCGTAGGATGACATAATAAGATTGCAGATTTGGGAAACATGAATATTTGGAGCTTTCCAGGAAAGCACTGTTACAATTGAAGAATTTTTCCATGAGCAGTCCTTGTATTTAATTTTTCTTTTCATTCTTGATGTGGAAGACTTAATTTAGCCGCAATGTGTAAGAAAATTCTTTTGACAGCAGCCCTTTCAATTTGTGTGCCTTGAAGGCACTAATGTGCAGCTGCATGGATGGTAATCCCATCTGTCCAGTGCAAACTGATGAAGAGGATCATGCTGAAATGTGGTTAAAACAAGCTTTATCTGTGGTTGCTGCATGTTTCTACCAGGCATAGTGCTCTGGGGGAGAGCAGCAGCGCTCTGTTCTGGGCAGGGTCCCTGGGAGCAGTGCTGGGGGGGGCATTTAGCTTGTGCTCCATGTTGCTGAGAGAGCAAGAAGTGACAAGGTGGTGGTGGGGGGAAGGATCTGCATCTCCTACAGTTGACCGGTTGTGCCTAGGAAACAATTTAAAGTACTTGTAACAAACAAAGCTAAGGATTTTAAATGTGGACATTAGATTTGTAATTTAGACTTTCCATATCACTAGATCATCTTATCTGGAGGCCAGAATTGAAAAGTCAGTCCCCTGACAACTGCCTTTGGGGACTGATAGTGCTGCAGCTGGAGGAGCAAGTCCCATAGAACACGCAGGATCAAAAGGGATTTTGTGCCCTTGGAAATGTTGCATTTAACTAATGGCTTGGATTTAGCCTGCTTCTCATTGCATAAAATAGATTGACATTTTGCAGCTCTTCAGGCCTTATTTCCCATTAACTGACAATGAAGGGCTGAGGAGAAATCTTAATCAAAGCACCGTCAAATGCTGCAGCTGGTGGTGGTTGTATTTCATCCGCATTTTAAAAAATGCTTGATTCCGCGGCACCTCGGGGTTAGCAGGACGGCTCTCTGCCCTTCCGCCGTCCGGCCCGGCGGGCAGCAGGGGCGCCGGAGGGGCGAGCGGGAGGCGAGAGGAGCCCCCGGGGGAACGGTCGGGAGCCCCGTTCATCCCCTGGCAGCCGCCGCTCGCGCGCGGCCCGGCCGTTGCTGGCCGTTAGCGTGGCCGTTGTCCCGCGCGCGGGCCTCGTGCCGCGGAGCAGGAGCCCGCCCCTCGCCGGGCGCTGTGGCGGGGGGCGGCAAGCGGCCCCGGAACCCCCTTGAGATCGGGCCTTGGGTGCCCCGGGGGCTGCACCGGTGCAAGACCGATATCGGACCGGTACCCGGTGCCGGGGGGCGCTGGCCCCGTTTCCCTTCCGGGGGCGGTGCGGCGGGCGGAGGCCCCCAGCCGGGCTGCAGGGGAAGCGCCCGCCCCTGCCGCCCCCGGCGCGGTAAGATGGCGGCCGCGGCTCAGGCGCTGAGCGGCTCCGGGCTGCTCCTGGCCGCCGCCGCCCTCGCCCTCCTGGCCGTGGCCATCGGCACCGACTCCTGGTACGAGACGGACGCGCGGCGGCATCGTGAGCGCTGCCGCGGCTTTGGCCACAAGCGCAACGACCCGCCCGGCTCCATGTCGGCGCCCAGCTCGCACCTGCCGCTCCGCGCCCGGCCCCCCCGGGCCCTGCTGCCCGGGCGGCCCCCGGCCCCCGCCCCGGCCGCCGCCGCCGCCGCTCTGGACTCGCACTGCGGCCGCCGCTTCAACTCCACCGTCTCGGGGCTCTGGAGGCGCTGCCACCGCGCGGGCTACGAGCCGGACAGCGAGGAGCTCATACGGAAAGGTGCGGCGGCGGCGCGGGGTGCGGGCGCGGCGGCGGGGGATGCGGGCGGCCCCGGCCCCGCCGCTGTCCGTGGTGCTGAGCGCGGCTGCTGGAGCGGCCCGGCCGGGGCCGCGGGCGGGGCCGCGGCTGCGGCGTGAACAGGCCGGCGGGAGGACGCGGGGGCAGCCCCGCACGGCCACCGTGGCTGCGGGTGTCCCCTGGCGTGCAAGAGCGGCGAGCGTGGCCCCCACCCGATCCCGGGGTCTTGTATGCCTCTCTGTCTGCTTAAAATGCTGCGGTGCTGGGTGGGACCGCATCCTCGCAGAGCCTCTTCTGCAGCCCGGTGCAGGGCCTGACACTCGAGCAAGGGCTCGGTGGGCATTCTCCTAACCCTCGCTCCTTCTTGTTATTGGGCACTGAGAAGTGTACAGTATTGCTTATAGCTCTGTGATGTTTGCAGCAGGGGGAAAGGGACCTGTTGTTCCTGTTGGAGCGTGGGGGAGTTCTCGTTGCTGCAGTGGATTGCCAGGCCTTCATGGTGGCAGATGTCACTCAGGGCTCCAGGGGTGATAGAAGAGAAAGCTGTGGATCTTCTGCTATTGTGGCACGTGGTACAAAGCCAAGCAGTTCACGAAGTATGAGTAAAATTCATGGACTGGATGGTACAAATAACGTAGTGGACTGATCCATTAAGTCAAAATAAATTACATATAAAACAAGCTTGGAATAAGAAATGCCATGTATGGTTAATGATAAATAACAGGACTTATTGTTCCAGCAGGTGCATATTAGCACAGGGAGAGTAGGAGTTAGGAGAAGTGCTTCCATTGAGGCAAAAAATGGAAATGCTATCTTAAGAAGGTGGGAGCAGTTCTTCAGTGTGGCTTCCAACTGTGACGCCAGTCCTGCACAGCAGAGGATGGATAGACTGGCACTGTGAAGCTCAGCTCGTTTTTGTCCATTCTTTTCAATGCACAGCAGTGACTCTTACTTTTAGAAAGTCTAGTGCTGTGTGATTAGTTTCCCTCTCTATTTAATCTCCTAGGATCCATTTTATGCATTTTCATTTTTATTTCCATGTTGATCTAATTTCACTAAGAGGAAGCTCATTAATTTCTTTCTATTAATTGTGCCTGTCATGTAAAATATTTATCTATTTCTTTGCTTCACATCAAGCCAAATGCTTTCAGCTCCCCTTGAGATTAGCAAAGGCTGGGGGAAGGGATGGGAAGAATACTAGTTTGGTCCTCAATACTTGTGTTTCTGAGGTACTTTCCCAACACTACAATGATCAGACAGAGAGGCTAGAGTCTGCATTCTGCATGCACAAGGGCGTTACGGGGGGATGAATGATCTTCCCCAGGGTCTGACGTGTAAAACTGGAGGGACTCTAAATCCAAAAGATTTTCCTTCTACTTTCTTTTTTTCTTCATCTCTTCTAATAAAAGACCTTGCTTTTCCCTACAAGGCTTGGTTCCCTCATATTCTTTGCCTATTAGGTTTGCAGTTGCTTCTGTAAAGATTTATGCGTTATCTTATAGAGGGAAATTATTAATAATGGTTCTTGTAGAGTCAGATCTTTAAATAGATATGAGTCTTTTCTTATCCCTTCCCCTGACCTGCTTTACTAGCAGCCTTCCCTTGTTCCTGCTGTGTCTGTCTTTTCTCTGACAACTGTGATTAAGCAGCCTTTTCCGGCTGATGGTCAGGTGTGGCTGTGGCTGAGCTGTTCTCTCGAGCACGATACTAGATCTGGGGCTTCCAAAAAGCAAAAAACGGGCATTTTTTTCTTAGTGTGAGCTGAAGATCACTACTGTGCACTTTTGAAAGCCCTACTTTCTCCTCAATTTGCAGTAAGTTTTCAGCTAGCTCTTTCGTGATGTGTGATGCCTTCTTATATTCCTGATGTTCCTTAAACTAGAAATTTTTATAGGCTTTTAGTGATAAAGGAGTAGATTTTTTTTTTTTTTTTGTGTGTGTGACAGTCTGATGGTTATTTTAGTTTGGGTTTATGCTCTCTTTTCTAGTACCTCTAGAATAAGGTTTATTTTCTTTCTGGGTCTCTCCTGAATTCTGAATAAATGACGAAGTCCATAAGTACCCTTATCCATTTAGATAATTCCATGGATTTCTAGTCCTGTATTTATCTACTATTAATACAACGCAGTTCTCTGGAAACTTTCATACTTGAGCATTTTAGCTGATGATGCATACACATGCATCCATTTATGTATCTAAAATATATATTTTTAAAAAAATGTAAAATATATAAAAGGAAAAAGCAGGAGTCAAAAAATGTAGCACAAAACTGAGAGGTGGGAAATGTTTAAATGTAAGAGGGAAACGATGTGTGGGATTTTTCTTAAAATGCAAAATCGCTATTTTGTCACTGTGGGGAAAAAAAAATTAAAAAAAAATAATTTACAAACGCGACTAAGAAGGCAAAAGAAGAAATAACACACAAACCAAGTGGGGAAAATGGGGATAAGCAATTGGTAAAAGATAGCCGCCAAAGAACTGAAACACTTGGTGGGGAAACTGAGGATCTGTGTGTGCGTAGGGAGGGACTCCACGAGTGTAAGAACTTGAGCACTGTACCTCAGCTTGCAGAGCCTGTGCTGTGTGGCTGACACACTGCGTCACTGGTGCTGCTACAAAAACCTTTTGCATGGAGAGTTCTTAACTAGTGAGATCTTGCAGGGATTTATTATATGCTGTTTAGAGGTCTTCCCTATTCATGTGAAAAAAAAGTGTTGCTTACAAAGTGGTGACAGGAGAAAATGATTAATTAGGAAAGATCCATTCTAATAGGCTGCTTTGTATAACTTGGTGGGTTCATTTGAACAACATGCATTTTAACACCAGCAAATTGAAGAAATTAAAAAAGATAAGGTTCATTACTGTTCATAAACTGGGGATTTTATTGCTTTTCAAGCCTGCTCTGAAAAGACTCTGTGTGGGACAGGTATGTCTCATATATACTGGGCAGAAGTGACTTCTTAGTACCATGATGTAGCTGAGAAAGTGAGAAGAACCACTGGATGCTTAAGCAGAGGAACGTAACAGTTTGTGGCAGTAATGAGGTCCTTGAGAGAAAACTGCTTAGTCCTGGTGCCTGTCCTTCCTGTCCTTTCCAACTGATGATAAATTAAAAGAGTTACAGGAATGACTGTGAGGTCTGTAGAGGATCTGTAACAGCCACATAGTTAATAAACTCAATCTTTGTAGTCATGGCTGTTGATAAGTACGATCTGTCAGTAAATATGATCTGTAGAAGTTATCATGGTGTTTCAAAGGAAAGTTGATTGACGAGATTTAGTGGCCTTTGGGCGGCGATGTGGTCAGAGTGATCTCATAGCCTGGGCAGAAATGGTAGGAATAGGCCAGGGAGATTTCAGTGGCCACTTGGTCCTGGAGCATAAGGGAGGGGAGGGCCAGACCTCATGTGGTAGCTCAGAGTTAACTGCCCACGGCTGCTTCCTGGCCTTGCTCATGGTGAGGAGAGGGTCTCTCCCAGCTATCAAAGTTTGTCTTAGAGCCAAACTGCTCTAAGATAGAACTGGGCCAGGTAGCAGAGCTGAAAATGAGAACCCCTCCTTTTCCTCCTCATAACGCTGGCACATAGGCAGCGTACAGAAGAAAACTCACACATTTCAAAGTAAGAGAGAGATGAGAACTAAACTGAGAGAAAGTCGCGGTGTGCTGAGCCCAGGATTACAAACTGAATGTGTCACAGCTGGCCTGGGTCTATGTTTCCGGGTGTCTGGCGGCCCAGGGACAAGGGGCCTGTGCTCTCCCTGGGTATCTGGAGGTCCAGGAATTCTTTCTAGCCAGTGTCCTCTGAGCTTTCCCAGCCTTCATGTTCAATCATGAGAAAGGACTCATCCAGGGACACCCATAAGTAGCGTCCCAAGGGTTGTGAGAGGGTATGGGAGAAGAACCTCTCTGCAGTTGCAATCCTGAGGGGGAAAAAAAAAAAAAAGACACCTTGAGGACAAGGTATGAGAAACAGTGTTGTAGCTCAGCCATGAAAGTGTCAATGTGACACTGCTGGACGCAGTTCAATGCTTCTTATGTTTATTTTTTAATCAAGAAAATCGTACATGCAGTGCAACTTTCATAGTGTTCTTTTAATGTCCTAAGAAATGCTAGAATCAGGCTGTCTGTGTAACCTTTTCCTTGTACATGTGCTTTATGGTAAGTTAGGGACACGAGCACCTGCCCCCTTCTGTCCTGTGCTCTCAAATTGTGTGCCAAAAAAGACAAGGCTCAGTTACTTGCTCACCACATGACTCCATTCTATTCAAGCCCTTGCCTGAAGGCAAAGTTTTTCATTTTGGCAGGCTTTCTTAGGGTGCTCATGTGAGCATGTTATAAACAAAAGGGAAATCACTTTCCTAGCAGGTTTTTGAAATGGAGGGCACGATGCTGTCCCTATTTTATAGACTGTGATTTAAGGTATGTAAGAGCTTGGGACAAAGGACTTATTAGAGTATCTTTGAAATACCTTTGACTTTGCAATAACTTTGAGACTGCAAACCTGATTTTCTTTTTTTCTTTTTTTTTTTATCTTGCGTACTTAGAGAACGAGGTGTTATATCATCTAAATGCAGCCCCATGGAGTACCTGGCTATATTTGAGTGCAGGACAAGGTGTTATATCACTCTAAATGCAGCCCCATGGAGTACCTGACTCTATTTGAGTGCGTAGCGTCTCTGCAAATTAGACTTAGAGATTCACTCAGAAAACGGGAAGCATGAACTAGTGGCTGCAGATGCAAAATCTGGCTACTGAGGATTGCCTGGGTGCATGCTATAATTTTCTGGGGGACAGTAGGTAGGTATTCAGGTGAGAGATCACCCTTGCTGCTTCCCTAATCCCCTGACTCTCTTGCCTACATATTTCATCTTTTCTAGCAGACCTACAGGGAGAGGCTTCCTTTGTTTTGCTTATGGTGGCTCACACCAGGGCGGGTCCAGCCTTGGGAATCTTATTGGAAAAAAGACATGGGAATCTTATTGGAAAAACGGCTTGTGATGCTGTAATCAAAGGCTGACACCAAGCCCATGGATTAGAGGTCAGCGCTGAGCATAAGCCCTAAAATTCGCTAACTCCTGAGCTCTTAGTTTTGCAAACTTGCTGTTCTAATATAATTTTATGTGCTACCCACATAAAATTAGCACTTTGAATTCTGGGGAAGAAAGGGTTAGGAATAAAGTTTTTAAACCAGAGGTTGAATGAATTGATGTTTGAAAACTTCTAAATAAGCCAATTTGTATAAGAAGGTGGAGAGGTTTTACTTTTAGTCTACATGTAAACTCTTGTAATAATTCAGAGCAAAGATTTTCTCAGTGACATTTTAGCTGAGGAGTCCATAGCTTTGATCATAAGGGATGTACGTCTCTAGTCTTTGATTTTTCTTTAATGAGCTATAAAAGTAGTAAACCTTGCTCTTGTATAAAATACTGCTTCATATATAGTACTCTTAGAATCAGAATAGATAAGTGTATAGATCTTACTTTTAATGAATCCAGTGTGTTATAATCTAAAATCTGATATCGTTAGTTTGTACCATAGACATATTTCTCAACAACACATGTAAATCATATCAGTATTGAAAATGAATTCAGTCAACAGTTATAGGTGAAATTTAATTAGATACTGTGATGTGCCGTATATGGCCTAAGCGCTCAATTCAGATGTTTACAGAACTTTTGCAAATGAACTGGCACCCTCTGTTACTGGGCTGTCTTGCTGATCCATTTGCTCAGGCAGCATTTACAGATTTGTTCTGAAATACCGGCAAAGAGGACGCGCTGCTCCGCAGGGTGAGGGCGAACGGCTGAAGGTGAAGGGCAGCAACTCAGTGTAGGGGTGTGTCGCTGCCGGCGCCCTGTGGTGTCCGGGGAGGTGGCAGGGAACCGCAGCAGGGGAAGGGGTGGTGGGAAGCACAGCCGAAGATGGGGCTCACTTGAGATGGTTTGCTGCTCAGAGGCTTTTGGAACCCTAGCCTTGATTTTTGGAGCGTGTTGTTTACATGTCTGCTTGTTCCACTCAGTCATAAACGTCACTGTTTTGTCAATGTGGGGAAATTCAGACCACTTTTCCCTCCCTGGCCTGATGGCTGGAACTGGCTGGGCCTCTCGTGTGCAGCTCCTGATGTTGTGCAGCAGGGGCTTCCTCTTTGCAGGTCCGTGCAGGAACCAGGTCAGTACAGTCCCAGTGAACGTTGTTAGAGAACAAAACTATGCTTCCCATTGCTGCAGGAGCAGCACAAACCCCATTTTTTCTCCTGGATTTTCTAGTGTCTTTTGTAAAGCTGAGCCCTGAGTCTGCAGCTGCCCACTAGTGATTGTTCACCAGCTTAATTAGCTCACGGGCCAACTGATTGTTTCTGGATGGTTCTTCTGCCCCAGCATTCAAATAGCGGTAATGACCCTGTAGCCCTTGTTTAAGGAGAACTTTTTGTACTATTTAGTTCTTTTACCTTTCTGGCTGTTCTCTTCCACCCCACCTCCACATTTCTCTTCTCTCTCCTTCCTCTCACCCTGCCCCCAGCTTTCTTTATAACAGGGAGGGCAAGGCACCTTCCTCTCCCTTCACCCCCTGGTATCTTCTCTGTTGATGGTTGATTTCTAAATTAAAAAATCACTTTCAAGAAGAGCATGCTGGTAGGTTCACATTTGTATCTGGGGTACACTTTTCTTTATAATGAAAATAAGCCTTCTTGGGTACTATTGTTCATCAAAATTAAAGCAGAGCCAATGACTACTGGAGTGAATTAAAATTTTCCTCCCATGCATTCATTCAAAATTTTCAAAGTGATTTAACTCTGTCTTCTTAGAGAAAAGCAGTCCTGTTTGTACTCAGCCACCCCCAAAGATACCGCATCCGTTCCTCTTGGAAGCTTCTGCAGCTGTTTTTGGTGACTGTTGTTACTGTTTACCTTCAACGGTTCCTTTCTGGAGCCTGCCTGGGTCAGCCCCTTGCTCCCTCTTTGCTGGTGTTTCTTTGTAGCAAGGCTCTCTCCCCTTCCCAATCCCCAAAGCTTTTGAAGTAAACAGCTCTTCTGGTTACATTTGCTCTGGTACTGAACTAAGCCCTCCCCTGTGTACCTCTGCTGGCCCAGCCAACTCAGCATCAACTGCAAGGCACTGGGGTTTCAAGCTGTTTCACACCGATGTCTCTTTTTTTACAGGAGTTATTCAGCGCTGCACTGCTGTGAAGTACCACTACACCTCCAGCTCGCTGCCTCGCAACTTACCCATCAACATCACAAACACCATCCGGCAGGATGAGTGGCACGCGCTCCGTAAGTAACCCAAAGCAGCGTGCAAGACTGCTGATAAGAGTTTGGCTTCCTGAATGCTTCAATGCAGTGCCAAGTGAGGGCTCTAAATCAGCTAGCCGGCACTGGGCTCTAAGCATAAATACATATTTGGTAGTGAGGAAGGACGAGCAGCTGAGAGCATAATTGGAAGGGGATGTGAGCTTTCAAGGGGGCTTAAGCACTGAATTTAGGAGCACAGGCATGTGTGTTGCAAGGTGGAATCATATTCTGGATTTGGGGACAGACAATTCCTAGCTGACTTACAGCAAAGGTGCTGCATTACTGTATGGTCTGTATGGATCTTGTTGTGTTTTCCTATGTGCACCCCAGTGACCCTGGCCCGCAGCTCTTTTAGGGAACATCTCAGATGATTGTCTTTGCAACCTCCTCTTACCAGCTCTTGGCCTACAAGCTGCCTCGTGCCCAAGTCCTTCCCACACAGATGACTGACCAGTAGCCTGTCACTGGGAATGATTTAATCAGGTTTTTTTTTTCTGCTCCTGCTTCTCTCTCTGTTTGTTTTCTTGTTCTGTTGTCTCACATAAGTCTGCCTAGCCCCTGTCACGTGAGCCTCGGTGCTGAGGAAATCCAGCTAGAGACGGAACAAGGAGGAAACAAGAACAGCACTTGTATTACGGATGACAAAGTGCTGTTCATATCACTGGTGCCCAGCTTTTCTTTTAGAGCTTGTTACTGGAGTTGTTCCCATCATATTGTATTGGTCTGCTGTCTTCTTCTGTCCTCCCACTATTCCTCTTTTCAGTTCATGCTAGCTGCCTTCTGTGCACTAGTCCTTTACTTCTCTTCAGCGTCCCCTCTCGCTTCTTTTATTTCTATTTTCAGCAGACCACCCAGACTCACCCAACAAACTCCATCCCAAAGAAACACACCACAAAAAAAAAACAACAACAAACCCGTGCAGTACTAACATTTACAAATCGTTGCTGAATTCATAACGCACAGCTTCTGTCCCATGTTGGGGAGTATTCCTCTTGATCAGGACAGAAATGCTCTCTAGCTGTACAGTGCCCAGCAGAAGGGAGTCAAGTTAGATGGGTTCCCTCAGTGTAACGGGCAAACTGTCTACCTCAGAGAAGCTACAGGAGGAGGAGTTCATGGGTGAAGTATAAACTTTAGAACCAGCAATTTTAAATCTGTCTGGACTCTCCCCTGGCTGTCCTGTCTGGGTGCCGCCATCGTCATGTCTTCTTTCTTGCTTTTCTCCTTTCTCTTTCCTCAGATCTGCGGAGGATGACAGCTGGCTTCATTGGCATGGCAGTCTCCATCATCCTGTTTGGGTGGATCATTGGTGTGCTGGGCTGCTGCAAACAGCAGGAGCTCATGCAGTATGTGGCTGGGCTGCTCTTCCTAATGGGAGGTGAGAGCCTTTTGCTTTTACTCCTGAAGTCACCGCAGTCAGTATTGCTGGCTGGGGAGGTGCTCTTAAAAGTAAAGTCATCCCACAGCAAACAGCAGTCCCCTAGTGCAGCAAACCATCAGCACAGTGAGGAGTTACCGCTTCCAGCACTGGGCAGGACCTGTGCTTGCAGGGGTATTTGCAGCTGAGTAGAACCCTGTTGTATGTACACACCTTCTGCTCCAGAGAGCTGGTGTGTAGCCACAGGGACCGTGCGCCCGATGAGCACAGACCTCTTGCCTGCTCCAGGTGTGTGGTGCCTGTGGCTCCTGTCAGACAGCTCAGCTGTTCTCCCTAGGGAATCTTAACAAGCAAACAAACAGATCCATGTACACCACCTTTCTGCTGCTCAAAGATGTGCACATCTTGGGGTAACAATGAAGCCCAAACCCAGCCAAGCCTGGAGAACATTGGCAGTGTGGTAAGGACATGAAGCTCAGTGCTTCTCGGGCGTGGTACCTCTGTTCCTCCTGTTTGGGAGCAGACTTTCTGCATGGCCGAAGGTTTTTCTGAACTTTGTTTTTTCAGCTCAAAACCAGGCAGTGTTTCATCTTTATTTGAAAGGGGCACAGTAGCAACAAATGGACGAAAAAGGTGGGCTACTGAGATGCTCCGAGGATGGAGAGTCTCTTAAATTGCAAGCAGTAAAGAGGCAACTTACAAGTATGAAAAACGAGCCACTAATTAAAAGCCAGAGCTGCTAGCCTAGAAGCGAGCCTTCTCAAGGACTGTTTTTGGGGAGCTGCACAAACAGGTACCCTGCTGACATTGCGTGATGCTGGGAAGGCTGGAAGTCAGGCTTGTGCTGTCCTTGATCAGCTTATTTGCTGCTTTGCTGCAGTTGCCTTTGGGAACACTTTTAGTTCTTTATCGCATAGCAGAGAGAGTGAAGTATTCTAAGTGGAACAGGTAGACTGGGTCCCCGGTGAGTGCTTCTGCACTTACCATGATGGGAATGCTGTCAGCAGTAAGTGCTGCCATTCATATTTAGACACAGATCCAGAGCTGGAGAGAATAAAATAACCACCTTGACCTCGAGTCTAGTGTACTAGCTTATTCTAGCTATACCAGAGTGCCTTGTGTCATAAGTTTCTTCAGCTTTTTTGTTCTATTTTGAATGTGTAGCAGATGACAAAAAAACCTGGGCATGTTCTACAGGTCTAAGCTCCAGGTGGCAGGAGTCTGGATGTCCCCAGTAGAAACCAAGCAGTGCTGCACTTTTTACCTTCCACTTACCTTTACCTTACTGCAGCTATTTACCTTTCATGGGTGAGGCTGCCCAAGTACTGTCCACAACCTGATGACTTTTGTCTGTGGGAATAAATAAAGTCTCAGGAGAATCGAAGCATGATAAGCTATTCGTGACTGAATTCAAAATAGCAACAGAGGGAGCTAAAGCAACATTGGGTAGTTGTGAAGTGATTTAACCTGTAGGCCTACATATTTTTGCCTTCCCCCCCCCGCTGTGTAAGAATGACTGTTAGGACTACAAAAAAAAAAAAAGAGAAGCAATTCTTGATTTTGAAAATTCATGACTTTGAAAATACCTAGGGGAAAAAAGCAGAGCATAATTAACCTTTTTGAGGGCAGTGTAGAACCCTCTTGCTTTTCTCCTGCAGGTACATGCTGCATCATCTCACTCTGCACATGCGTAGCTGGGATCAATTTTGAGTTATCTCGCTATCCTCGCTACGTCTATGGGCTGCCAGAGGACATCAGTCATGGCTATGGCTGGTCCATGTTCTGTGCCTGGGGAGGCCTGGGCCTCACCCTGCTGGCTGGGTTCCTCTGCACGTTGGCCCCGTCACTCAACACTTCTCGGGCATCCGTACAAAAACCCAGACAAGAAAATGGGGCTGTGTGACCTCGGAGAGAGCGAGGAGAGACTCTGGGAAGCGCAGCCTGGGCAGAGCGGTGGGTTAACACCAGGAAGAGGCGGCATGTCAGCGTGTGGAGAGCAGCACCACAGCTGTGGAAATACCAGCCTGTGGGATGCTGCTGCAGCCTCCAGTCGCGGACACAGACATTGCAAGTAACTCCAGGTTTGAATTATTGGCGATTTGCTCATCGATGGTTTAAGGGGGACAGTTCTTTTGATTTTTCTTCTGTTTACAAGGGATTAAGTCCAAGGCTGTGTCTTTTTTTGTGCTGTTTTTTGAACTGTACCTCCATGGTCCTGTTATTGTCCAGTTGTAAGGGATGTTTACGCACCAACTCTATTGCTGCAGGTCTGTGTAATTCAGACCCAAATTAGGGCAAGGAGCTACATGAAGTTGGCTTGAACACTTTTGCAACAGGCGTGTCTAGTGTTGGCTCAGGCCATCATTTCCCAAAAGAACCTTGATCTAAGCTGAGGTTTAGGCCAAAGAATTAGCCCATTCTTAGTATTAATTCATTTAAATCAGAAATCTGTGCTATTTCATGCTGTGGTATCAGCTATTTACTCACTACTAAAGCTGTTTCCAAGAGGAGCCGGCTGTAACTGAGCAGCAAGACTCTATAAAAAACTCTTACTGGCTTTAGGAAATGAGCGGAAAGTTTTCCTCAGCTTCTTACACAGTAAGGTTACTCGTTTGGCTACTAACATACCCTTGTTTTAACGGGGAGATGTATGCAACACGCAGCTTATAACTATTCTGCTAGAGGCCAGGGTATATTTCTGAAAGTATGTCGTAGTTTGAGCTGCAGGGATCAACTTTCACCTCCCAACTAACTTGTGGGCGCAACTCCTGTTCTGTGAAAGGAGATGAGTAATTCTCCCCAAGCTCAAATAGCAGTACTGCTAAAATAGCAGAAGATGTACAGGCCCCCCCTCTAATATTAATGTCCAAAGGAACCGCGATGTATTTTCCTCAGGAATGTGTGGCTTCTGCTCACTTCACCACTCACCCCTTTCTAATGTCAAATGCCCCCGGAGCACAGCGCGTCAAGAACACGCACGGTGCGCTGGAACGAGCTCCCCTCCAAAATGAGCAGTGGAACCAGCTGGAACCTTGGAGCCAGTGCAAGTACTAGGGCTAACTCAGGAACATCAGCCAAAGTACTTTGGGGTGCGTTTTTCTTTCATTCATCTATTCTTTCTTCCCTCACATCCCCGCCCCTCTCCCAAGTGTCCAAAAACTGCACAGGTAAAGATGAGATGGCCAGCATTTGGAGATGTTTACATTGTATTTAAAATACAATACAGTGGCATGTAAGATACTTAATGCTAAAGTCAGTGTATTTATGAAAAGTGTAATTTTTAAATGGAAGTTGTAATTCTCAACTGGCATTAAAAGTACTGAAAGACTTGCTCAGTCGATGAAACCTTGAATTCTTTCTAATTACCAGACTGATGCACCAGAGAGCTCACATACGTACCAGCAATGGTGTTAAAGCTTCCTGGGTCAAGTTTAAAGGACAAAGTTAAAACATCCTTCATTTGTGTTCACTTCTCCCTCGCAAAATGAGTGTTAATTCAAAAGCTTCAAAGCCTCTAGCAAAGTTGTACAGTCTGTTCACTGGCTGCACAGGTTAAAACAGGGGATGCTGTCTGAGCTGCAGTTCCTCAATTTCAAAGCACACTTACTGTTGGTCCCCATCCAGAAGTAACAGAGCAGGATTTAATCCAGTTCTAGCAGGAAGAGGCTCCAAAGGCAGCATGATGGGCACTGCGGACAGGAGGTTCTCACCTTCCCTCTTCCAGATGTAGAACCACCGAGCAAGGGTGACAGCCCCAACACATCACATATTTGTTTTTTAGAGGGAAGAAATGCTTTATTTTTTCCAGACAGAAAGTAAGTGGTACAGTCCAGTCTAGTCCTGTCCTCTGCCAGGGCCACAACCTTGACTGGGCAGAGATCAGGCATAGTACTGCAGATTGGCTTTTTTCTTTGCTTGAACCTCCAGGATTCCTTCCATGTAGTCCTCGTGGGTGAGCTCTGTAGCTCCACGACGGAGGGCAATCATCCCCTGCCCAATGACACAGTATTTAGAGAGAGCATGTGAGCGCCACATCAGTTCAAACTAATTACTCCACGCTAGCTTTCACATTTCCCTCCTACCAGTGCTGGCTGCTGTAGAGGAACACTTACCGCTTCAACGCACACAGCCTTGCACTGGGCTCCATTGAAATCATCTGTGCAGCGAGCCAGCTCCTCATAGTTCACGTCGGGGCTGATATGAGCGGGAGAAGGGAAAAAAAAAAGGTCTGAGAACATGTACCAAATAAAAAAAGCAAGGTATAGAGCTTCCTTAAAACCCAACAGTGAGCTCTCAAAAAAAGAGAGCGCCTACCGCTCCACAGTCCTGAGGTACCATCATGAGTGACAAACATAGCCCCAGAAGGCCGTGCCTCTTCCATACCTGACATTCATTTTGCGTGAATGGATCTGCATAATTCTGGCTCTGGCCTCCTCATTAGGCATTGGGAACTCAATCTTGCGATCTAATCGTCCGGAGCGGAGCAAAGCTGGGTCCAAGATATCAACCCGGTTGGTTGCAGCAATCACCTAAGAAGAAGTAGGGTCATCAGTCTGAGGCAGCTGGAGGACAGGCCTCTCCTCCCCAAGGTCCACCAGTCTTCCCTGGACATTGTTTTCCGTCCCCTGCCAGAGCGCCCTGGACCTCAGTAGCATTTTCTGCTAGATCCCAACCTTGACTTGTGTGTTGGGCTGGAAACCATCAAGTTGATTAAGCAGCTCCAGCATGGTCCTCTGCACCTCCCGATCACCAGCCTTCTCACTGTCAAACCTGAGGAGGAAACAAGGGTAAAACTATCAGCGTGAACCTGACCGTTCTGCCCCTATGTTTTGAATCACATAAAAAGACCGGATGACTGCAGTTCACACTCCTTAGCCAATGTCTTCCAAATTCCTCCTTGAAACTACAGGAAGTCCTACCTTGATGAGGAATGTGACTAGAATAACTATCAGCAGCTAAGCCTTATTATGTCCTTAGAGATGAATGGGGCTAATGTTGTCCAGGCCCGGGTAGTAAATGAGGGTGAACATCTCCATGTGCCTGAGGCAGTTACCAGAAAACAGTTTTATACGGCAGAAGACCGTCAAATAGATCCCAAGTCTCAAGAACTTCACTTGAGCCCAAGGATTGTAGCAACTGCGATCTATCTGTGATCGGCTTTACACTCTGTTTCCGAATATGCATGCTTTACGCTTGGCTTCCCTCACATACACAGGCAAAGGGGGCTGCGAGGCAGCTCCCAAGAGCTTTACAACACAGCCTACATCTCACCTTTTAGTGCCAATGGCATCCAGTTCGTCAATAAAGATGATGGAAGGAGCTTTTTCCTTGGCGAGGGCGAAAGCATCGCGTACCAGCTTAGCTCCATCACCAATGAACATCTGCACAAGTTGTGGACCAGCAAGCTTCAGGAACGTAGCCTGAGAGGTGAGAGGGAATCCTATGCCTCATTTCTCAATAGGATCAGTTCTGAGTACTACAAAAAGCCCTTAATTTAAAACAACCAAGCAAGCAAACAGACATGAAAATCCCAGCCTTTGTAACACCAGTTTGCATGTATGACCCCTCTCCCCTTCTTTTTCAGGTTCTATTCTACAGCAGCACATGCTTTCAAAGGTTCCTTTTACCTTGGTCTGGGCAGCACATGCTCGAGCTAAAAGAGTCTTCCCTGTTCCTGGAGGCCCGTACATAAGGACTCCTTTGGGCGGCTGTATACCCAAGTTTTCAAATTTCTCCTTATGATTCATTGGCAGAACAATGGCCTCCACGAGCTACAGCAAAATAAAAATACTAATTAATACATAAACCCGTTCTCCTCCACAGACCCATGCTGCCTGCTTTGAGCTGAAGCTCTGAGCTGAAGTTCAAAGACTGTTGTCCTCAGTCACATCAGAAATTAAACATAAAGTATCACCTCTTGGATTTGTTTATCCAGCCCCCCGATGTCACTGTACTGCTCTGTGGGTCTCTCATCCACCTCCATGGCTTTCACCCGTGAATCATATTCAGTAGGCAGAGTCTCCAGGATCAAGTAAGAGTCTTTGTTCACCCCCTGTAAACACAAGTCCTTTGCTTTTAACAGGCCCTTCAGATAGCAATTAATAAATAAGCAATCAAAGATTATTCACTAGACCTCAAGGATGCAGGAATAAGCAGCTTTGACATCAGCACTCATTAAATCACCACAGCTTGGCACAGCGGACAACACCACAGCTCATCTAGCACGTTTTTCAAAAGAGGGGTCCAATTTACTTATGTTACAAAAGATTGGTTTTAGAAAGCTTACTAGGCGATATCTAAATTTTCAGCACTTAACTGTAATTAACCTAGAGCAGGGTACATTTAGATTAGACATTAGGAAGAAGTTCTTTACAATGAGGCTGGTGAGACACTGGAACAGGTTACCCAGAGAGGTGGTGGAGGCCCCATCCCTGGAGACATTCAAGGCCAGGCTTGATGAGGCTCCGAGCAACCTGATCTAGTTGAAGATGTCCCTGTTGACTGCAGGGGGGTTGGACTAGATGACCTTTAAAGGTCCCTTCCAACCCAACGCATTCTATGATTCTATGTATAAAGAACACACACGCCCCGAACTTCTTTTCTATACTACAAAGATGACCGAATCCATAATATCTTTTTATTAAAATTTTAGTATGGAAATTGTCTTGGAGTAATCTGGACAGGTTTGTCTCCTTTCAAAGGGGCAAGATGTACATCATTTTCCGGCCAGCATCATCTCTAACAGTCACAACAGCGTCACTCACCACCAGGTCTCCAGGCTTCAACTTCTCAGCATCAACCAACCCAATAACAGGCAGGAAATACGTCTGTAGGAAAGAAATCAAAGTAAGCAAAACCAGCCGTACTAGCAGCAGGTCCTTTTCAGAACTCCCCACACCTAGCTGGGCGCATGGGTCTCACCTGGCGCGTAGAGGTCTTGATCACAGCACATTTGCCCTTTCTCTGGGAATCCAGGTCGATGTTGGCCCCATCCTCCTCCTGGTCGTTGGGGTCAACATCCAGTAGCTGAAAACCAGAGTGAGACATTTCATGACAACGTGACCAGGGTAGCTGGATGACCCCAGGATTAATGCTTCTAAATTACATGCAGTATGAGAAATAAAACTTCCCATCATCCAGAATCCTAAAAGTATTAAAGCCTTCCCATAAAAATTAATTTCTCCCTCATGAAGCAGCACAGAACAGAGCATAGAAAGACACTATAACATTCAGAACAAAGTGGTAGCTAATGGCACCAATTTATCCTCCCATTACCGCAGCTCACATTAAGCCTTATGTTCATTAAGTTTTAAAACACTAGTACAAACCAACTCCCTTTTTTTTAAAAATAGAAAACTATCAGATTTTTTTTGGCCTATCAGCAAAATTACTGAATTACAAAAAGAATGGGATGTAGTAACAGAGCCGCCGCTTTTCATTCGCTGTGTCACAAGTTTCAGAAAGCACGTACCAAATTTCACGTGCCCAAGCCTATGCTACGCGCGGCTGTGCCAGCCTCTGACCATCGCCACTCTGTTATGTACAGATAAGCAGTAGCCAACACTTAAGGAACGACCCAGACAAGTCATGGGCAAGTAAGCGATGCGCACTTCCAGGTCACAAACAAACCAACAGGAAAACCTGGAAGTCCTGGCTCCAGGAGTGTCTCAAACTACTGATGAGTCCCCCTGCCCTTCTCCCTCCTGATATATACTGGGCACACTTCTCACACTGCTGCAGAAGAGTGCACCACTCTCACCTCAATCACGTTAGAGACAAGGTATGGCAGGGTTTTGTTCACTTTGATCTTCTCACTGTTCTCTTTGATCTTGTCTTTCATGGCCTGAAGCTCATGGGTCACTCTCAGTACTTCACTCTTCATGATCTGGAATCAGCATGCAGAAGACAGAAATAGGAATAATATCAGAAGACTAAGGCAAGACAAAATTGATACATTATTCCAAAAGTAAAACATAAGTCTGAGGAAACAGTGGGTATAAAGGAAGACGTAATATAAAAAGAGAAAAAGCCAGCAAATTAGCCAAAAATAGTTAGGAATCAAGGCTACACAGTCCATTCTTGTCTCCAACTAATCAATATCCCTAAATAATTTCTTCCCAGTGTCACTGGATAAACTTAGCCTAATCAATGGATCAGCTTACAGGGTGCTATATGACCCTGATAAGGGTCATATTAGATAAGGATATGACCTAGATAAGGCAACTGTGTTTTGTTTTTTATTTTTTAATACCTACAGATACGCAGGTAACTAGATATATATGCACGTGTACATGTCTATATGCACCCACATACACACACTTATCTTAAAGTTATGTTTTGCTGGGTTTAAAGAAGAATTGTTTGCTATAACATTGAAGTGATGACATGCAATAGCATAGGAACAAACAGCCAGAAAACCCCTAAACTGAAAGTATCACCGTACAGAATCAACCTACACTGAAAGTATGAGCAGGGAATGGCAGACCTGAGGATTGTGTCTACTGAGAGCAGCAGGACTAGCAGCAAAGCAAAGAGAGGTGCCATTTTTATAAGGCTGATCTGTTCCACAAGACCACAGATAGCAAGGCCTACATATAAGAAACAAACATATGAACTGCCTCTGCAGGGGAAAAATACTTTTTGTTCTCCTTAAAAGTAAAATATTCAACACTAGAGTACTATCCACTACTTGTTCCCCACAAAGATAGCCAGGTCCTTTGGAAAACAGCAGAACCCAAAGGACAACTCAGGTTGAGATGGACCTCACAGTGTCTCTAGCTCAATCTCCTGCTCAAAGCACAGTCAGCTGGGGGCTCTTCTCCCTAGGTTACTCAGGGCTTTGCCCAACTGAATCTTGAAAACTTCTAAGGACAGAGACTGTACAATTTCTTTGGAACAACCTGCGCTCACAGTGACAAGGTCATCTTCATATCCCCGTGGAAACTCTTATTTTTTCAATTTATGACCAGTAATTCATGGTCTGAATTAGCCTTAGCCTAGGCTTTGACAAGATACAAAATCTTTCTATAGGGAAAAAAGAAACAAACCAAACATGTATTAGTAGCATGACAGAAACCTCAAATTCCTCCATCGTAATACAATTTTAACTTTTCTGAGGCTTTTACTGCTACTGTGGTCAATGGCTCCATGTCCAGATGGATATAGGTAACAAGTGGGTGTCCCCTCAGGGGTCTGTATTGGGACCAGTACTGTTTAATATTGTCATCACTGATATAGACAGTGGGATCGAGTGCACCCTCAGCAAGTTTGCAGACAACACCAAGCTGAGTGGTGCAGTTGACATGCCTCGAGATGCCATCCAGAGGGACCTGGACAAGCTCGAGAAGTGGGCCCATGTGAACCTCATGCGGTTCAACAAGGCCAAGTGCAAGGTCCTGCAGCTGGGTCGGGGCAACCCCCAGTATCAATACAGGCTGAGGGATGAAAGGGTTGAGAAGAGCCCTGCCGAGAAGGACTTGGGGGTACTGGTGGATGAAAAGCTGGACGTGAGCCGGCAATGTACGCTTGCAGCCCAGAAAGCCAACAGTATCCTGGGCTGCATAAAAAGCAGCGTGGCCAGCAGGTTGAGGGAGGTGACCTACTACTAAGGACCTCTACTACTCTCTGGTGAGACCCCACCTGGAGTACTGCGTCCAACTCTGGAGCCCTCAGCACAAGAAGGATATGCAGCTGTTGGAGCAGGTCCAGAAGAGGGCCACAAAAATGATCAGAGGGCTGGAGCACCTCTGCTACGAGGAAAGGCTGAGAGAGCCTGGAGAAGAGGAGGCTCCAGGGAGACCTTATAGCAGCCTTCCAGTACCTGAAGGGAGCCTATAGGAAAGATGGGGAGGGACTCTTTATCAGGGAGTGGAGCGATAGGAGAAGGGGTAATGGTTTTAAAATAAAAGAGGGTAGATTTAGACTAGATATAAGGAAGACGTTTTCTAAGGTGAGGGTGGTGAAACACTGGAACAGGTTGCCCAGAGAGGTGGTAGATGCCCCATCCCTGGAAACATTCAAGGTCAGGTTGGACAGGGCTCTTAGTAACCTGATCTAGTTGAAGATGTCCCCGCTCATTGCAGGGGGGTTGGACTAGATGACCTCTAAAGGTCCCTTCCAACCCAAACTATTCTATAATTCTATGATTCTGCTAACTGTAAGGGAAAACACCTATAATAAAAGAAGTTCTGTACTCACCATCCAACAGTAAGTAGATTTATACCCAAGACTAACGTACCCAGTACAGGTGTTTCTCAGTGCTGTCTGGCTGACGCTCACATACATTTTCCTCCCTTTCCTGGTTAGTCCCACAGTTTGAAAGCACACAGTTTGTGATCCCCACTGAAGTGACTGTAGCACCAAATGGTCTCAGGAGAACTGGTTACACCTGAATTGGCTTACATGATTCTGTTTAACAGGGAAATCCAGTCTTATCTAAAGAACTATCCTTTTAAAACTCTCAATGCCTACGCATAATTCTGTGCTGTAGCACATACTTATTCACAGGACAGAACCATTACAGGAGCCAATATGGAATCTGCTACATAAAATGCAAAAAAAAATTAGAAATTTGATTTAATAAAGACAGTTTGGTAAACATTCAAGGAAAACTACACAAAGGGAGGGCACCAATTTCTCACTTATGATGCTTTTACTATAAAACAGAGAAGGTTCCTTTTACTCCTTAATGTATTCTGCAATTTGAAATACGGCACATGTTTATCTTTGCTGTCGTTAAAGAATAAGAAAGTATGTCAGAATTACTTACGGAGCCTGAAGCAATAGGATGAAGTTGCTCTGTAGAATTTATGAAATAATTTATCTCAATAATGCTAACATCAAGCAGTAGAGAAACACTTATACTAAAGTTAAATATGCTCTTTTATGTGGAACGGGTCTATCTTAGTACAGGTCTACCCAGGTCCGTCCTATCTTTGTGAATGACCTAGACAAGAGGATGGAGTGCACTCTCATCACATTTGCAGATGGCACCAACTTGGGGGGCACAGTCTCTGTGCTTGATGGCAGGGCTGACACTCAGAGGGACCTTGGGAGATGAGAGGAATAGGCATACAGAAACCTTACAAAATTCAAGGACAAATGCAAAGCCCCGCACCTGGGAAGGAAGAGCATCTTGCAATGACACAGGCTGGCGACTGGCTGGCTGGGGACCCACTCTGTGGAAAGGGGCCTGGGGGTCTCCATGGACAATAAACTGACCAGGAGCCAGCAATGTGCCCTGATGGCAAGGGTGGCAAACAGCATCCCGGGCTGTGCTAACAGGAGTGTAGCCAGTGGATGGAGAAAAGTGATCAGCCCCCCTTTACCCCAACGCTTGTAAGATCCCATCTAGAGTGCTCTACCCAGTTTTGTGCCTCCCCATACAGCAAAGACATTGATAAACTGGACTGCGTTCAGCATAGGGCCACCACGATGGCCAGGGGGCTGGAGCACAGGCCCTTTGAGAAGCAGCTGAGGGAAGTGGGCTTATTCAGCTGAGAACTACTGGGGAAGGTATCAAGATAACAAAGTCAGACACTTCACAGCAGCGCATGGTGGACAGATGAGATAACAAAGACTGAAACAAGAGAGGTTTAGGCTGTACGTAAAAACAAATCTTCATCCTCATGAGGGCAGTCAAGCAGTGGCACTGAACACCCAGAGAAGTGGCGCAATCTCTGTCTCTAGAGGCTTTCAAAATCCAACTGGACAAAGCCCTGAGCAGCCTGGGTTAGGGCTGACCCTGCTTTGAGCAGCAGGTGGGACTAGACATCTTCCCAAGTTCCTCCCAACCTGAATTACCCAATGATCCTACCTGACCCAGGCCATGGAACAGACTTCCCCCTCCCTGGCCTTGAGCTAAAGCACCCACGGCTCTGCAGAACAACCGTCCCCTCAGCTTCCTCAGGTCCCCGCTCTTTCGGTATCTCTTCCCTTACCTTGGAGGGTTACCGTTCCTCAACCTACTGTTCCCGACCGAGTTAACTGCATCTTATTTTTCACTGCGCTCGTCTCTGCCGCCATGGCTCCGTTAACCCCCCCCCACGCCCCGCCTTCCCTTCCCTGGGCACCAGCAGCGCAGGGCTCCCGCGGGGCGGCCCCGCCGCAGGCAGACGGCCCGGCCCGGCCCCGCTCCCGGCCCGGCGGCCCTCGGCCGCTACCTTGATCTCGCTGTCGAGGAGTCGCGTACGCTGCACGATCTCCTCCGTGGACATCTTCAGCACCTCCTCGCCGACGCCATCCTGCGGGAGCACAACGGCAGCGTCACCCTCGGCCCAGCCCGGCCCCGCCACGGCACCCCCGCGCCCGCCGGCGGCCCCCGGCCCCTCACCTCGGACTCATCCCACACCGACGCCATCTTTCCCCCAGCCAGCGAGCGCGCGCACCGCGCGGCGGGTTCCGGGCGGCAGATTCCGCGCTCCCCGCTCGCCCCGGCAGTGGGGCGGCAGGCAGCGGGACAGGCACCCCGGGAGACCCCGCGTCTCCTCCTCTTCCTCGGCGCTCCGCCGCGGCCCCGCCGCCGCCCGCCCAGCGGCCCGGCCGCTCTAACGAATCTGCCGGCGGGGTGAGTGCGGGAAGTAAACCGCCGCGTAGGTCACGTGCCACCGGCCAAATCTGCTGAGTGATGGCCCCGCCGCCATCTTGGTGCGGGGCAGGGGCGGAGCCGGCACCGAGCGCTGCTCCCGTCCCTCCCCGAACCCTCCCCGTTCCACACACCCCACCCCCCCCCGCCCCCGAGCCCGGCGGCGGAGGCAGGCGCGGCGCTTTCCCGGCCATACGCTTTATTACAGTCCATCCCCGTACAGAGGAGCGGGGGAGCGGGGTGGGGGGGAGTGGGGCCGGGCCGATCCGGAGCCGGCCGTGCGGAGGGGAGGCCGAGGGGGCCCCCGCCGCCCACCCCGGCCCCGCGGACCCACAGGCACAGCCTGAAGGGCCTCGGGGAGCGGCGGGGGGGCCCAGCGGAGCCGGCGGGTCAGACGTAGCCGGGCTTCACCGACAAGCGGCGGCAGTTGGGGCATCCCCGGGTCCCGTTGGTCTGGAGGCACCTGCGAAGGGAAGAGGCGTTTCCGGGGGGGCTCCGTGCCCTGCGGCTGGAGGCTCCCCCGGGCACCCCCCCCCCGGCTATTCTGTATATTAAACTCATAACAGAGCTCCCTCCCGTCACCGCCAAAGATTTGATCTCTTTTTCCACCCATTCCTCTACAAAAATAAGTTCCAGTACAGATGGAGACAGATCCACAGGGGTCATCGGACACCTCTCACCACCCAGGAGTTTGATCCTAATTCTGGTGTCATTGTGAGGCTGTGTTTTTAAATTCTTAATTTTCAGAACCAAGTGTTTTGTTACACTCATGTTTCTTCTAAGAATAAAATGATGGGACAGACAACTTCCTTCCTGGCAGTAGCACAGTAACAGAGTGAACACCTGCACCTCAGTGTACCTCTAGGCAAGAGAGAAAGCGGGAGCAATTCAGGGGAGAAATCCAAACTGCCCCCGGGAGTGAAGAACTGATTTCCCAAGAGGATTTAAACAAGAATCCTAAGCACCCGCAAGGTGAGGACATCGGTGAACAATCACTTAGAGGACAGAAGTGGGAGCGGGGTGGATAGTGTGGCTGAATCTCACCCTTCAAGGCCATGAAATGCACAACACAGCAATAGGATCCTGCAGGGCACAGGTTAGCTGGACAAAGACCTGGGGAACAGCATAATTAAGACTGTCCTATTCTGGCCGTGAATAGCTCTTTCCATGAACAGCTCTTTCCTACGACTGATATCATGACAAGGATCTTTAGTACTTCCAGCTCATTACTTTAAGTGGAAGAAGTGGGAGCAAGGCAGGGCCTGGAGCTGGTTGTTCTTCTCCCCAATGGACTCTCCACACATGCCACAGTACAGCTCCATCTCCTCCACGCATTCATGGAACTTCACTACATGGTCACGCAATTCTCGCTGCTGTCCCTTTGTGCGATAGATCCTTTCACAGAGGCAGTGGAGCTTCAGCAGGCCAAGCTGCACATGAAAGGCAGAAACAAAAGTGAACAACAAGGTGAATACACACCAGTAACCAGAGTGGAAACCACCGCAGCCCCATCAACCAGCTAGAGAAACATTAGCACAGAAAGCTGCCCGAGGGATAGGATCAGTCATAATGACATTTGGTCTCTCAGCACTTCCTGCCATTAACCTACTTCTCTGTATCACAAAAGGGGAGACAGGTTTGAGGTATTCTGCAGCTCTTTCATCAAGATGGTTTTCCTGAGCTATCCATGACATACACGATATTTCACTTCCCTTTGCCTCCAGCCAGCACATAGTTCAGCTGCTGCTCAGGGCAATAATATTTTTCAAGAAGAGACACAATCCTCTAGCACTCTGCTTGTTTAATTCTCCATTTTTACTGCTTCCCACTACCCTTTGTTTCTCCCACTGTGACTCCTCCCTCATTTTTCAGACTTGCACACTGATGATCATCTGTGCAACTGCCCACAACGACATGCTTCACATAAAAGCAAGTCCCAAGCATTCACTGGTTAATACGGACACGTTAATAAGCAATAACAAGTCTGGATATTTCAGTGCTTGCCACTTTAAGTTGCCTGACAGAAGACTACGGACAGTGCTGAGGAGAAGCTGTAGGATCCTACCTTGTTCCCTAGTCCCTCTGCCAGCTCCTGTGCCTTTTCAATGCTTTCCAGAGCCTGTGAATGGAGAGCATGCATCATCAGTTCTCAGTCTGATAGATCAAAACCAGACTTGTACGAATGCCCCATGGGAGTTACTAAAAGAAAGAGGTAAAGAGGGACAGAGTAGAACTTGGATAAACAAGCATCACTGCAACTCTGGAGATGCAAGATAGCTGTCTGGCAGATTTCCCTCCCCTCCCAAAAGTACATCCATAAGAAAAGCTTGCTTTCTGAAAGACCACAAATAATCCAAGAGCTACATTTCTGTTCTAGCCACACAGTACAAAGTAGAGGTATGATGTTGGCAGACACTGCTGTTTCCAAGCAGAGAGAGTAGAGACTTATTTAAACTCATTCACATATGCTCATTGGGGTTGGGATGAATCACAAGCCAAGCGAGCCTTTCCCTCATCCTACTCTATAGGCTCAATAATCATTGGGCAACTCCAAGAGGGGAGGAAAGGGATCAACACCACCAACACACCACGCTCTTCCATTTTTTCCCCTGCTATTCATACATTCACTTTGTCCTACCTACACATGATGTAGGAGTGTACTGCTATCCATATCCATCTTTTTCAATCTGAAGGAAAAGTATTTAGCATAGCAGCTGTTATACCAAATGAGTCCCTACTTTCCCCTAGATGCCACGGTGTTCCTCACTGTTCTCATCAACAGGCTCTGTTTTCCAGAACTACTGAAATCTGCTTCAGATTTGTCCAAGGGGAAGATGATGTCTCCCTTGTGATGCAGTAGTTTTCAGGAGGAACATTATAAAATTTCTACCCTATAATTTGTCATTACTGCTGTTCTAAGAGAAGAGGACTAGAGGAGATGAAAGAATGCACTTTAAATACAGGGGGATGGCATTTGACCTGTGGTGGCTGCAACAACCTAGGATAATGAGCTTGTAGAAAAGGGAAGGCTAGCAGGTACAACATAACTGAGAGCTGTGCCTAGGAAGAGTGACTCTGTACTGGAAAACACTGAAATTAATGACCGTGACTAAGAATCAAAGTGAAGCATATGGGGTCAGGGAAGAGATACTGAAAAGTCCAGGGGACAGTTTGTCAGGAATATGAGGTTGCACAAGAGTTTGGGCAAGCAGGTTGTGACAGCAGCCTGGGAGGATCTGCAATAGTATTGACTATAGGCAAATGAAAGAAAATGGACTAACTGGCCAAGGAGACCAGGAAGATGAAGGAAGCTAGGACAAGAATAGGGAATCTGCAAGTGGAAAGTTAGCAAACTGCTTTATTTGGTAACTGATATTGGGGCGAGTAGCATGAGGAATGGAAACTGGGACTGCCAAGTTGAAGGGCAGGCTTGGGTGGAGTATTCAGGGCTGTGACATTTGAGGAGGTCACATTTGGGACAATGGTGGGTTCCTGACCCACCAGGGCTGACTTCCTCCTAATGCCTGGAACAGAATACAAGATTCATCTATTCGTTCTCTTCTTTTGTGGGTTTTGGTGAGATTAGGACTCTGCACAAAGCCCCCACCAGGCTCTCACAGCTGAGAACTGCTTGTGATATCAGAGGGTGGCAATGGCTGGAGGTGGGATCAGCGGATGCAGGGATTTGATGAGTGCTCTGAATATTCTCTTATGTAGAGGCATACCTGCTGTGTCCTGTCCCATTCCTTTGAATATAAGGTATGAGTCTGGGAAGGGATTACACTGAATAAAGTTTTTAAGTCCACAGTTTCTTCTTCCATTGCAAACATAGTGTTTATTTACTGAGATTGCAAGGTGTATCTCACCCAACTGATTCCCCGCTGTAGGCAACTCAGTTGCTGACAGCACCCTGAACTTGTCTTTTCTGATGGTGACATACTTGATTTCCTAATACCTGGGATGCTTCACTTGAGCTAAAATTCTTTGTGTCTTGTTTGAGTGATAAGAGTGAATCTTCATCATATCTACATCCAAACCAGCATCCTTATGTGGCACTGTGCAGGCATTCCAAGTTGTTCAGCGCTAGTTCAAGGCTAACCTTTGAGCATCTCATTCTGCAGCCCAGTAATGTTTCTGCAGTGCAATCTGCTGGATCTAGTGCAATCTGGATTTTAACATACATACACTGCCTAAGTGTTTTAAAAATAAGTAACGTCACCCCCCTTATACTATATTGACTGGTTGTCTATTCCCAAATGTTTTTCGGCTCTCATTTCTCTGTTTCACATCACCTTTTATGTACCTTCAAAGTTTCTCTAGGAATTTGATGCCACATTTGTCTGCAAAGCACACAGTGGAGCTGTAGAGCTGTCTAAACATCATCACTATCACAACAACGAGCTTAGTCATATAGCTAAAAAGTAGGCAGTGGAATCTATTTCAGAGCATAAGCTGATTGCCTACAATGTCAGGAGCAGGCTTCCTTCCCTCAGTGCTGGTTCCTCAGGGTAGTGCTTAAAGTCGTCAGGACTGACTAATGAGGCCAATCTGGAAGTTAGCAGTCTGACTCAGAATGGGGATTAGTAACGAATTCCTGGCTGAGAGGGACCATTCAGAGAAATGTAACTGTACAAGCAACAGACCCTATTGGTAGAACCAAGGGTTACAGGTCTGTACCATGCTGTGATGGGCATATGGGTCAGAAAAAAGACTGTATGCGCTAATTTTGTCTAACGAACTTCTGTAGAAACAAGTTTGTAACTGACCTTGTCCAGCTCCTTCTGGATCATCCAGCACTTAGTCACTCCTAGCAGCACCTGGATCAGGCCCAGGCGGTTTCCAATCTCTGTCATGATGCTCATGGAAGAATCATACCGAGGAATGGCCGTCTGCAGAAGCAAGGGGGAAAACACATGTTTTGCTATGGCTTGCTTTTCCCACCCTCTTGCTATCCCCTTTGTCCTTCCTGGCAGGAAAGAGCTGTACCTGCACGTCTTTGCGACTGCGGTGGATATCTGCAAAGCACAACAGACACAGTGCTTGCAGAGGCCGGTCACCATGCTGCAGGGCAATCTTCATGGATTCCTGAAAGAAATAGTCTTCGGTCAGTAAGAGCTTGCTCCTTGTTCAAAACAGCAAGGCTGGGACTGTGCACTCCAGTCACTGAAAAGTCAGCTCCAAAGAAACGGCACAATCTTTTTAAGGCAAGTAAAGCCTTGTCCACATATTCCCAACCAAGGGCCATTCACAGACCCAAACTTTTGAGGCTCCCCGGGGTGCTGAAACCACAGCTCTTAAGACTGGGAGGCAGCAGGAACATCTAGAGTCAAGCGCGAATGCCATGGTATCTCTCTTCCTCCCAATCCTGTAGGCAAGATCCCCCTGCAGAGACCTCTGACAGCTCTGCATCTGCCTGCACCCTATACCTCACAGCAGTCCATAGCATCTGCCAAGCGCCCCAGCTTCCGATAGGCCACGGCCATGTGATACTGGCTCATTGCACGGTACTTCAAGCTCCAGCCCGTTCCATAATCATTCACCAGCTCAGCTGCTTTACATGGGAAGAACAAGGCTTTCTCGTAGTCCTGTAAGGCAGACAAGCAGCAGTTACAGCCAAAATAAAGAAAAAAAAAGAGAAAAAAAAAGCAACCATTTTTTATTTACTAACTGCAACAGCTAGCAGATTTCTGTACACCTTTCAACTCCTGCTGTTCCTCTTCCACATGCCGTATTTCACTAGATGTTTTCACTGGATATCAAACTGTGGGAGGTAGAATTGCCATATACTAAATTCATATTACTCTCTGGGTTCAGGACACTGGGGCAATGATACAGCAAATGGATTTTACATAATATGCCCTTGGCTTTACTCTGCAGGAACCATTTACCCTCCTCTGTAACCAAAGGCTGAAAACTTTCTCTGCTCTTACATCATCTCTGCTTTCAACATCTACATGGAGCCCTCACGTTCTCCATATGGTGAAGTCAGGATCTCAAAGAGGCTGGTTATCCATCATTGCAGGAAAGAGGAACAAAGAATCATGGCCTCACCAAATCCACAATAAGCAATGATATAACATATTTTAATTTTTCAGCACCTTCCTGCATTAAAAGTGTTTTAGAAAGAAATTTTATTTTTACAATAAGTATGTAAAACTATAATCTAAATATCTAAAACCATTCTCAAGTAAGTTACATGAGACTGCAGAAATGAAAAAGTCGTCATATTTTCTAATTCTGCAAGATGCACAAAGGAAACGACAACTTTTAAAATTTCCTTTCTCCCTAAAAGTACCCAGCACAATGTTCTTTTCTTTTTCTTTTTTTTTTTGGTATTATGAGGGAAGCTTACTGATAGTTTTCAACACTTCAGTTGGTGAGTCTTCCATTAGTGACAAAAATCAAGACTTTGTGAGGAAAACCTATTTGTTGCTGTTTGTAATAGAAGTTAGAACTGCCAAAGCACCCCCACCCTCAGTTCCTGCCTGGTTTTGATCATAAAAATAGCTATTTGCCCGCAATAGTGGTAGAAATAGAGAATCCATGAGTTCTGGCTGCCAGCCCTCTGATGTGATTTTCTTTGAAGCTAAGTTTGATCTTTTCAACACACAGGAATATTCACAGCTGCTTCTGCTGTGCTGTATAAACATTACACTAATCCTCCCATCCTTACTGTGAAGGAGAATACTCGATGATGATTTTACAATGAAGAGATTTTAGCTTACGACGCTTTCTCAGTACTTCACTTTCTATATCAAAGAAATAAGGTGACATTCACACCATTTCCAGTTCTTTCCTGAATCCATCAGACAATCACCCTCCATCGCTTAGGTTACCGCACCTTTATCTGGGCGTAGAAGTTCCCGAGGCTGCAGCAGACTCGACACTCCAGCATCTTGTCATCATTGTTGTGGGCGTAGCGTAAAGCTTTCTCAAAGCACTCCAAAGCCTTCTGGAAAATGCTGAGGCCCAAGAAGGCATTGCCCATGCTGAGGCTCACCTGGCCATTCAGCTGCAGGCTCACAGTGGTACCCTGCATGTTCAGGCACGTCTTACAGTACGAGATGGTTTTCTGGAATTCACAGAGTTTCTCATTGCTGCGAGCCAGGTTTAGGTAGCTCTCTGTAAGGTAATCCGGGTCTTCCAGCTCCCGTGCTGTGTCAATCTGTACCACTGCAAACTTTAAGTAGAAAAGACAGTGTTTATAAAAGTGTGTGGTTTATTTAAATACAGCTCAAACACCCACAGAGGAGCACCCTGTACTGGAGAAGTGGCTCATCTCTGAGCAGGGCAGGGAAATCCAGCAGCGCGGACTGAGAAACGTCATATATGTTGGGCAGTTTTCTGGTAGTTTAAGAGGCATATGAGCAGTCTAAGAAACCTCTCCCTCTCTCCACACAGTCTCTGGGGCAAGGAAGATGAACTAGTCTGGTGGTTAGTGGAAAAAAGCTGTTAAATGGCCCTAAAGAGAAGCAGGTGAAGCAGGAAACATCTAACACAACGCAGCTCAGCTTTCTTTCACTCGGTTTAATTTATTTCACTTTCTCTGGAATTCTTGAGATATTAAAGTGCTCAATTAATAAAAGAAAGTAAGCTACTTCTTTCATCAATTTTCTTTACCAACAAATTGCAGTCTTGACAGTTTTTGCTCGATAAGCTTCAGGATTCGTTGCATACAGTTCTCTTAAATGATTTGAAGTCTCTTTCTTTTAGACTGCAAACACTTCTGAGCAGTGGCTCTTCTGTGTTTTGTGATGAACCAAGCCCATTGCTGGCTTGAATTAATACCAGTAGCAAAGGTAAATATTTAGCTATTTCCTCAGTATGTGTTTTCATTAGAGATTATCAGTTAGATTTATGGATAACAATTGCTAAGGGAATCAATTACTTCTTTTTTGTATAGTGGCAATACATAATAATTTAAGCTACTAGAACATTTTACATTCTTCACAAAATAAAAAAACCCACCCCAACCATAAATTGTGTATTTTTGGGTATATATATTCTCAGTTTCCTTAGCACTTCAGGAAAGCTGCTATGTGGACCCTGTGATGTGCATTAGCTCATGCTTCCCCACATTCCCTTACCTTTGTACAAGTTCTTCATTATTTCCTGATTGCCACAGCCTCTTTCCTTGGTGTGAAGTAATTTTTCTCTCCATAAGAGGTTGAGCCATCATAGCCCTTCCTAAATCACAGTTAATTTCATGCCTTTAATTCAGACCCCGTTTCTCCTGTCATTTCCTCTCTCAATGGTTTATTGCTAAAGTTCTCCTTCCTCTTGATCACTCAGGGTATAAAATCAGTTTCACTTATGTCGTTTTTCCTTCTTAATACTGGGAAGAAGTAAAATTCACCTACTCTGATCCCACTTGCTGCTCCCTTCTCAGGTAAGAAATTAAGGTTCAAGTATACTGATCCCACTCCTTTGCCTGTTTCTTTTCCGTGAAGCCCTCAGTGTTTCCTTCAGGTAGCCACATCTTACTTCTTTTGCTTTTCTCTTCCCTTATCAGTCTGTTGTTTCTGCCATCATCTAATTCCACATCACTTATCAGAATTGTTTTTCTTCAAATGTTTTCCCAGGATATTAATAACCCTCTTTTCTTCTTCATCCTAAGTATTTGGTTTTAAGATAGGGCTTTGACATGTGCATGGGTTTACTAGTAAGATATGCCTCCCCCCCATTCTAAACAGAGCTAGCAAAACCATTTGAATGTGATGTGGGTACCCCCTTCACGTTTTGTGCTAAATGCTGAATGATTACCAGGCTAGCAACCAAAAACATCAGGACAAGAATATCAAGGCCCTTTAGCAAGACCCTATTTCAGACTGGGATAGTTTCTTAACACTATTACAACATCCTCTTGCCTTGGTCTTCCAGATTCCTGAGTCACCCTCCCAAATAGTGCCTGCTGCTCTCTGTATGCCTCCTGTTACTTCTCAGATCCACGCCATCAGCTTCTTTTTGTTCATTTAATCCAACACGTTTATCCTCATGCTCTTGAAATGTAACTTCAGCTTCTTTTTTACCACTCTTCCATCAAGCTCGATATCCTTCTTGGTTCTATACTGTCCTGACAATTGGGACCCCCTCTCTGACCTCAACTGTCAGACTCCTCCTGGAACGTCTCTCAACCCCCCTGCCAAAAAAGCATCCTTTCCCCTCTTAAGTAGCCCCCTTGCAAACAAATAATTGTAATAAAAAGCAACATAAGATCTATATTAGCTATCAAACAGCAGTTGAACAACAAGGTAACAGATTTGTCTCCACAAGACTGCTGCTTATTCTACAGAATCCACTTCAAAATCTTTTTACACTGACATACACACTGTAAACAGCTTTAAGTGGAGCAAAGGCCCTGTTTTCATACCTTTTCCTGAAGACTGATAACATGGTGTGCCTGTATGTGGGGAATAAATCAAGAAAGATCCCCATGATTAACTGGAGAACCTTAATAACCTGCGAATCCTGAGGGACCAGACCCAATGAAAAGTAGCATTCTGTGTATCTTGTGGGCTGGAGCTATTGGTTAATACAGTGATTACGGCAACCCAGAATCTGCACTTAATAGCTGGTATGTTCTGCTATATACAAAATAAACCCCCCGATTTCACATTCTAATCTCCAGCCACTCTCCGTAGTAGGTGCAACACAATGGCATGCATTCATCTCCAATTTGCCTTACCTTCAGCATATCTTTGTATCTGCCCATCTCTGCATGAGCAGTGATGAGGCAACCCAAAACCCGAAACCTGCCAGCAGGATCCGCAGACTTCTCCAAAACCCTCATCCAGACTCGCAGGGCCTTTTCGGTCTGATTAGACTGGTAAAGATGGAGTCCTTTCTCTATCTGTTGCTTTGTCTGGTCCTGACCCATCTCCCATGCATTAAAAAGCCTCATACACTAACCTCTAAGGACAGCAAAAAGGAAATGCATAGAAGAGAACACAGCATAAAATGCCCTAATAGAGGAGGGCAAGTTGTGTGCTCAGAAGGCTTGGAGCCATAGAAGCCCAGCCATGGCAGGGGGCTTCAGCTGTGGTAGGCAATGGCAAGAAGCGGTTGCTCAGCACTGAAGGTAGAATCCCAAATCCACTAGGCAAATGTCTTGCATGCTAGGACTCCAGCAGTGCCTTTGCCTGTCCAGTCCCATAAACAGAGAGGAAAAGCACAACAGCGAGAGAAAGACAAAAATCCCAAGCGACAGGAGTGAAACTCAATCTGAGCAGCCAGTGCTGGTCTCCTCCCCATTGGCTACAGCTGCGCCTGCCAGTCTGGCTCACATGGCTCCCAGGAATGCTAGTCAGGCTCCCCAGCTCCCAAGGTCACGGCGAGCCAACTGCCCACCCCTGCCCACCAGTATGCAGCTTATAAATACCCCAGGGAGAGACAATCAGCCGAAGTCACAGGGATGTCTCAGTTGTCTCCTTCCTCTCTCTCTGGCCACCCCCTTTCACAAGCACTGGTGGCGGTGGGATAGCTTGGGAGGCAGCAGCCTCAGCTTGGACAGTCGCTTTAAGAACAATATATGCCTTAAAAAGTAAGGTATGAACTAGAAGGCTCCAGCATTTACACACATGTAGTATTATACTTGCAACAATGTGCCTGATACTTTGCCAGGCATAAACTTCAGGCTCCCTTTTGAGGACCTCAGCTGGAAATATGGATTGTTTCTGTGGCCAAAGGTCAGCTCTGTCACAGATTTGCTGCAAATATAGCACTGACTACTTAATTTCAGGGACAACAAGAGGCTAACCATCCTGAAAAGACTCTGTTCATGACTGACTGTTGCTCACTGTCACCTCTGACAGTCCTCCAAGGGTTTTCAACAGGTGTCGTCAAAGGCACTGCTGAAGTTCTGCATCCAGAACTTGCTGATCTTTTACAATGAATAACAATAATGACCCAAAGCAACAGATTTCTGCACCTTCTGATTGCATAAGAGGTTAGCCCAACTAGAAGATAGCTTTAACTCTCCTACACACCTTTGAAAGAGTAAAAGTTAGACTGGTTCCTCTAGGAGTCAGGTTTCATGACCCCATTGATGTACTGCATTTGTAATGGGTGCAGTACTGGTTATCTATAGATTTACTCTGTCCTTCAGAAGAAGAGATACCAGACTTGGGGGGTTGGAATGCCTCAGGGACGTCTAATGTTTTTCATATACAGAAGTCCCAGATACCTGTTTTTTGTGAGCCTTTTACAGGCCAAAGAGAAGAAACGACAATCCAGCATTTTAAGAGACCCACATGCAGAACCAAGCATGTCTCCAGCTGCCTCCCTGCTTCTGTGTGAACTTGGTGGCCGTTCTTCCCCATGCAAAGGAAAATACCAACAGAATCATCTCACAGGCCACCAGTTGGACCATCCTGGCCTATGTCATGGCTCCCTAAGGAAACAAAACCCCAAGGGAACCTTCCTGAGGTAATAACATTAAGGAAAGCAGAACACAAAAGAATAAGGAACCACAGTCTACCCAGATGCTTTACATCATAGCAGTCATGATCTTAAGAGATCCTGTCCATACCTTTATCCAAAATTTGCTCAGAAAAAATCTTTTAAAAAGAAAAGAATTTTAAATGGTAGAAAAGTCTTGCTACAATCAGACCGCTTCTCTTTTGTGAGCTTATATACTTTATGATATTTGCATTATTTAATGTAGCATCGTTTTTCAGAGCAGTAATGTGCTAGATGATGTTTCAGCATAGACTCTGTGTACTCTCAAACTTTGGAAGTAGAAACTGGGGAAAAATCTACAGAAGGCTGAAGAAAAATAACGCTGAGGTACAGCTGGTTAATGTGCAAAAATCACTTCAGCAGCACTGTTAAAATTATTGTCTAGGTACTTTATAGATTTTAGGGCACCCATTAAAGTCCGATTCAGAATTAAAAAACAGTCTCTCCTCCCTGCAGTAATTCTTATGTGTCATTAAAAAAAAGGTCTCTCATCCCTGCAGCAATTCTTATGTGTCTCTCTGGAGGCGGGTGGTGGAACGTACACAAGATGGAGAAGACCAGTCCCCATGGAAAACTCTGATAATGGTGATTTCTGGACTTGGAGAAGTTAAGAGGCCAGGGAAAGCAACCATTGTAGTCTGCTACATAACAGAACCAAGCCAGGACTCAAGAAGGGGGAAAACAAAAATCACATCATTCTTTGCTGGAGCAGACTACTTTGCAAAATTAACCTCCACAAGTAACCTTCCTGTAACTCAAACTCATCCTGATGGTTTTGGACCAGTTCACCAAACCACTGTTCCCCTCAATATCCACTCACATGCCACAAAGAATAGACAAAGTGAGAAGAGGATGCTTTGCAGACTGACAAAACCCATCTAACAGGAGGCAAATGATCCGTCTTGCATTTTGTTGATCACACTGTACTTCCTTGCTTTCGAGTTCTCCTACGAAACAGTGCTTAGTCTCTTAAGAATCAACTCACATACTGAGATTTAGTATCCTAGTAAAATAAGGGCTAGATCCATCAAGCTCAAATTGGTCATTTTCAAAAAACAGAAACATACTGATATGGAATATACCACTCTGAGCCCAATGCCTAAATAAGGAGGGGTAAACAGGTAGAGTCACCAAGACACTGACTAGCTGTATTGCTTTGAGAAAATAATGGCAGAGTGATCATCAGCCTGTGGCTCAAGATAGCTCTAGTTTGTACAAGATTCAGGTATAGCTTCTACAGTAAGTGATCCACAGTTTCTTCTCAGGAACTAAAATAAGTAAGCCTGCAAGGTGCACGGAAACACCAAATTAGGGAATCTCACCTGTCATGCAGCAGAGCTATATGTGCAGCGTAGCTAATCACATAGTCACTTCTTCAGAGTGACCACACTGAGCTGCTTGTCCTCCTCCCCACTGCTCTTCATAATGTATCCCTGGTGACTCCTGGCCATATGAAGACAGCAGAACATAGCTGGTAAAGTCAGGAAGAGTGGAGTCAAAACAAGTAGTGAAAGGTGGAGGTGGATATGAGAGGAAAAAAAGTTTCTTCTAAAACATTCAATATCAGGACTTAATCTACAGGTTTGTGTATTTCCTATTGATGTTGATAAATACAACAACTCATGTGAAATGCTGATTATTTTTAGAGATAATTACACTGGCTCTTATTTGTAGTTTAATTGTCCACTGGCTTGTGGTGGCCTTTTAAATTAAAGAAAAAACCTTCAAAAAATAAAAAAGCCACCTACTCAGAGGGATCTAGTATCAGTTCTGTAAGTCGCAACTGAGAGAGCTTTGACTACTTTGATTGCAAGATGAGGCTAGCCAACTTTTTGCACAAGCAGGAATCTTCCATCCTGCTTTTTCCAACCCCTTTTTCTGATTCAGTTGTTTCTCTCCATCCTTCACCTCCGAGACATCTGAACTGAAATCTCTCCAGCCTCCCTTCTCAACAGCTGCAAATTAACTTTGGGGATCCCAGCATACTCTGCAACAGGTGGCTCAGTGCTTCGCTTCGCAATTGGTGCACTGCAGGGAAAGGAATGCAGCACTGAATCCTGATGCTTGCAAGTGCTCTCACATTTACAATCATGTAGGAAGTAATGGGGTGAACAGAGTATGCCAGATAACAGAGGAAAAGGACGCAGAGGAGAAACATAGCTGCCCTGAAAATGCTTGCAGTCTCTGAGACGCGAGACAGCAGAGGGAAGGAGTAACATCACTGAATTTTAGGAGCTTTCAGAAATGTGTCAAAGTCATGGCCATTGTGGTACTTTCCTTCTGAGAAAGGCAATATTAGTGTCAAACTCATGGCAAGTTTCTAAAATAATTATACTCTGCCTACCCCAATTTTATTTTTTTTTTTAACAACTCAATTTTATTTCAAATGATTAACGTATCTTGAGTTCTAAAAGCAAAGCAGGTAACTTTTGCTTATCACAAAAACTGAGTAATCCCAACCCATTTGGAGTTTCCCTGGGGACTGCAGATACCTTCACGTTGCAGAACTAGGATAGGTTCAGCAAGCTTGGCCACGTTCCTGGAAGGGGTAAGGAAGCAGTGGCAGGTATGGGGCTCTTTGGAGCAGTATGAGCTATCTAATGCCTATCTAATCCCTCACACCACTATGCACACATACTGCTCCTGTATAGCTGAAGTCTGGTGCTATGCCGAAGTTATTTAGCCCTTGAAACACTGTGAAGCACAGTGCACAGACAGGCAAGTGGCTATGGAGCACCAATTCGATGAGGCTGGGTATGCCTACACCTCACTATCCAGTGTATCACATATTTGCATTATCCAAGATTCCCAGCTTTTCTATATCTAATGTCTGAAGGGGACTTGACTGCCAAATTAAATGAGACGAAGGCTAAACAACCAAAAAAACCCCCCTTTTCCATTTCTACTCAAAGTAGCTCATCTACATAGAGGTAAAAACGGAGGGCTATATTGTACATCCAGAACAAGTGGTACTGGGCCATGAAAATCTTTGTGGCTCACAGCTAAGGAATCAGAAGGCAGTTCTCTAGTCTTTCAACTCGTCTTCCCACACTTGGACCCAAAAAGAACCTCAAGTTTAAGACACAAATACAACACACAAGGACTCTTCTCAAACAGTTTAATAGCAAATAAACAAAGGAAGGTACCACACTTGGCATATACAAAATGACTTGTTGTCGGTGTGTCTGTGCAATTAAAACAGCTTTAAGTTGCCCTTTGGGACAAAAAGAAAAAAAATAAACACACACACAAAAGGAAGAAAATTCCTTTAACACATACTCGCTCGTTCCAAACTTGTAACAAATCTTTTCATTTTTAAATCCACTACACAAACTCTGTGATCAGATCAGAAAAGCAACGCGTGCTCCTCTGTTTTTTAAACCATTAAAGTAAAATCCGTAATTCTCTACAGAGTACAACACAATTTCACACAAAAAGACATTTTGTTTTGCAAATCAAAACAAGAAAAAAAAGGAACAGCTCAAACAAGGTAAAGAAAAGCATTTCTACGACTGAACCACGACTTCGAGTTGATTAAATCCCGTTACTGCAGAACAGACTCTACATTTGGTCATAGTGGCAATTTGTTTTCTCGTCACATTGTGAATCACTTTACATTGTTTTCTAGTAGAAAAGGCAAAAAACTGTACAAAACCCCTAGTGTTAAATACAATGTTTGTACCAATAAAAAAGCCCACAGGTTTGTCTCCAAAATGTAAATTTTCTTTTTAAATTATTCACAAAAAGCAGCCAAAAATCAGAAAGGCAGCTGCTGCTCCACTGTCTCAAATCCATTAAAACCACCACAGAACAATTAAAACAACCAAAGGAAGAAAAGGAAAGAAGAAAGGAAAGAAACATCCAACGTTTGGCATTTTGGTTTTCTTCAGATATTTTTCCACAGGTTTCCCCAAAGTTCCTTATGGAACCAAATGCGCATGTACAGAAATGTATTGGCAGTTACTCAATGCACTGCAGGGCATCGGTGCCCCCCACTGACACACAGCCCTGTGCATTCAGACTGTGGGACTAACAGTAGCCAGCCCACAACCCTACCTCCCCAAAAAATCAGTGTCTATCCTTTTTTCATCCAGCCTCACGCTTCACTCCCAGGTATATATACCATATCCAAACACGTTCTGTCTTAGAAGCAGATTAAGGACTGTCTACACAAGTCTAGCCAATATCTATTGAGAACACAGTATCCTCAGCCAACTCAGGAGTAGGATAGAAAAAAAATCCTTTTGCATTTTGCATTATCCCAAACACTGGACAACAGTAAGATTTCTATCCAGTCAAACACAATTTGTTTTCTCAGCAAAACCCTTTCTCCCGGGATTTCATTCCACATTATCTTCTACTATTAAGATACCTACACTAGCTTGCTTCTCCTCTGATTGAAACTTCATCACAGCATACACTCTTCAGGTGCCTTCATCTAGATGCTACATCCCAGTTTCTACCTGTGCAAATGGTATGTAGGGAAGGGGGAAGCCTGCTACCCAGAAAGCAGTAACCTGTTCTAGTTCACCCTGCAAGCCAAGAAAAACTGCTTAGCTCATTACCCAATTAAAAACTAAACAAAAACTAAAAAATCTCCGTAGAGATTCCCCAGCTAAGGCCCTTGAGAAGAGAGCTGGGGATGGTACCCTGTTCAGGTAACAGCTTCAGAGGCTGTTGTATTGTGCTTGTCACTTGGGAAAAGAGCCAGCAGCTGTAGGACCAGGTTTACAAATGCTTTCTCTGGGATATTTCAAACACTTTATTTAAAGAGCTAACCTAGACCCTTCAAGGATCCTGCCACCAAGGTACGGCTGATGGGCTGGACTTCACAAAAATGTGCCCTGAATTACACAAAATGCTCATAAAGAGCGTTTCAAAGAAGCCCTAGCTTCAGGTAACTTTGGAAACAGAAACACTGTGAAGTTCCCCAACCTTCCTGCTCCCCAGCTATCCCCTTCCACCAAAACTTCCACTAGAGGAAGAGTACAACCAAGCCCCCTGGGAGCCTCTGACAGCACTGGAGATGGAACAAGGTCCAGGTGCTCTGTCAGGCAGACAGTCTAAGTGCACAGGTAGATGCCCTCAGGTGGCTTCTGATCAGATATTTGTCATACCAAAAACACCAATTTAAAGGATACCTTTAAAACCCATTAAATTGCTCAGTTTTTGCACAAACTATAGAAAACAGAGAGGTGAAGGTGATATATACGAGGGTGTGAAGAAAACAGCAGGAAACATGCAAAACATTTCTGGGCACTATCTTAGTTTGAGAGATTAAAACAATAACATCACATTTTGCTGAGGAGATTGTAGTTACAAAAAACCAAGCATGCTGGAGTTTAACAAAATACAACATCAACTTTGATCAAATTTTCACTGCAGACTGATAATTGCACAGGGAAGCAGGGGGAAAAAATAATAAAAATAAATCAATAAATGTCAGGGCAAAAATGTAGCTACAATCAGAAGAAAATGTAGTTCAAGTGTTGTCTGTTGATGCCACTCAAGTCACAAGTTTGAACTCATAAACACACATGCTGTCTCCTCAAGCACAGAAACCAGATCAGCAAAATGTGACTAGGAAGTCTCCCGAAAGATTGAGTCACACCATATAATTGACTTTTTCTTTGAAACTGTGTTTTTAAAACTAAGCACACAGAAAAAACTAAGCCTAGAAAGTGATTGGTTGTATGTTCACAGAAATACAAATACTCCACAAGGTATGCTAGCAAGGCTGCTCTGAAGACAATTACAAAGAATCAGATTCACAAAATCAAGTGGTTATCTTACGAAGGTCTAGAAAAATAGAAATTCTTTTATATTCAAATGCAAATTTAAATATTCCCCTTCAGCAGTCTTTCTAGCAAAACCAATTTGGCAGCACAAAAAAAAAAAGAAAGAAACAAACGTAATAAAAATACACATCAGCATCAAAGGTCAACACAAGGTCAAAGGTGAGAGTTCAAGCATCAGAGAAGCTGAAGAGACAAGGATTTGGACGATGTACTTGAACGCCACATCGACATGCTTTAGGCACAACGATGAACAAACGGCAGGAATCTAGAAAAAAAACAAACCAGAAAGAGGGAGACCCACTGAGTTACACAGAGCAGTACATCCAAACACGGAGAGAGAGAACAAGAATGGGCACTGTACAATGACATCTCCTGGGGAAGGGAGTTGACAGGGAAGGGCAGCACATGCCAACAATGGACAAGTAAAAGTCGAAGTACATGAAGGACACCGAGTAAACATCAAACTGCCAGAAACCAAATGGAAGCAGAGGCCTGGATTTCCCTCTCAACACCCAGGCTGTGGAGCACTCCACAGCCCAGTGACACATTGATTAGCATGCATTCACCTTGCCCCGTGCCCAGTGTCTCCACTAGCTCTGCTTAGGAGAAGAACAGAGCAAGCTCCCTCCCCAGGAGACTGGCTCCAAAAAAATATGGCTCCAGGGCTAACATTTGCCCACAGAGACTAAGACCATGAGAGACAAGACAGAGGACACAGGGGATTCACAGGTGGTTTGACGGCTGAGACTTTTCTTGCATCCTAACATGGGAAGTTCTTAGGCAGTAGTAGCCCAGGAAATCCATGTTCTTTCCTTCAGCTACAGTCCCTTCTCATTCCCTAGGAGCCCATGAAACTGGGGGTAGGTGATTTGGAATGGGGGCAGGGGAGGAGTGATTATACAACACAAAAACTCCACACATTAGAGAAGAATTCCTTAAGACTTGACTGCAAGTTAAGACTTGTCCTAGCTGAGCACTTTTCATACCATTAGACCTGCACAGGGGATTTCCATTCCCAACTTTTTATATAAACAGCCCCCAGCTCCCTGACTTCATGAGGAGGGGATTCTGGACTCTGAGAAGCTCTACAGTCACTGTTGCCGGTTTGATGAGTAGAAAAAAATGTGTTTCCTGAAGCTTTCTTGAAGAGTTTATAAATAAAATAATTCTTATATTAAGTGATATAAATACGTTTGTGTCCTCCCCTCAGCTTGTGAGCTGCAAGAGACAAGAACATTTTTGGGAAGACTGTGGGCAGTAGGGGAGAGAGGAAGCGAGTTTTTTTCTTCTTTATTCCTCCCTCCCCAGCCCCCCCCCCCTTTATGTCCTGTTTGTGGCCTTATTCTTCAGCACATCTCAAAGCTGCTGGTTAGAGACTAGAGCAAGGTGAGACTTGCATATTATCTTATAGCATTTATAGCACGTTTAAGAATAGCAAGTATTATATTCTAGTTCCAAAGCAACAAGCAGCACATTGTCCAGTAAACCTGCAACACTCTACTTACTACATCTGCTGAGACTAATTTGCTCTTCATACTTTCCAATGCAGGTAAAGGACTTAGTGTGGAGTTTAAACCAACTCCAGCAAACAGAGCACAACGCAACTCTTGCAGTTATTTCTGTAGTTCTAGACATACTCTAGATAGTTTGCAGATAGCTATAAGATTTCAGTCCTAAACCAGAAAGGCAAATTCATCATGAACTGAGACATGAGAAACAAGAGGCATGAAATCAAGTGACACCTAAGCATGCACCATAGAAATTCTTTGTGTGATTTGTTTGGGGTTTTTTTGATAGAGATTTTTCAAATATTTCACTCAGCAATTTTGAGGGGAAAGACTAAGTTTCATTAAAGCCATGAGGAAGGACTGGCCTACAAGAGCAGAGCCATGGGATGCCAGATAAGAACGTAATGACTTAGGGGAAGTTATTCCAGTTTGCCCTTGTTTTATTCTTACAACTGTGTTAATTGTGCCTTCTGTGTTTTATCTTTTGTGGTAGGTATGCTCAGGGACTTATAACATCCTTATGTTTAAATGTTTGAAACAGGAAGCTCTCAAAGCATTTTACATGTTCATAATTGCACCCTTGATTTGCAATTTGCTTTATCGAAGTTGCTTTTAGGTATTTCCAAATGAAATAGGAACAATTTCACTCTGCTTGGCTGTTCTTCCCTAACTTGCAACCATTAACAAGAAGAAACAATTCAGTTAATTCTATCATGCAAGCAGGATCTATCATGCTATGTGACCTTCAGTATACACATGAAAAGCTCTTTCCTTATTTGCCAGATGTATTTGCCAGTGAGAAACTTTGAAGTGCCCATTTTCCAGATAGTATCACCCACAGCTAGTAAACTGCCTCATCATTAAAATATAAAGAGATATTTACCATGACTGCCTCAGATACTTTTGAAAAATTCCAATCCTTGTTCTGACTAGGATTAAAATTTCATCACTATATATTAAAGGCATTTTCTAATAATGCAAGCTTTGTATTACTGGAAGAAAAAACCTAAACTTCCAAGAGATATCCTATTTTGGACTGCTGATTATCTACAGGACTGAAGAACCTATTATTTCATTTAGTCGATACTAAGTAGCATCAGACCAAGACATCAATTGTTCATAATACTTCCATCTTATTACAACACATCTAGTAAAATCAGATGTCTTCCGAGGCAAAAATTAAATCTATGAAGTAGGCTGTTTCCATCTCATTTCTAAAAATATGTAAGTACTTCCTGGTGGCACATGTAATATGGAATTCCATTTCATCAGAAGTCCTACTAGGTTTTTTTGTAGAAAATTCATATTCTTTGGTTTATGAGCATACAGAATACTTTGTCCCTGTGGCTACTTAAGCCAATCCTTCTGCAGTGTATTTGAACTCACCCAAGTCTTACCCTACTATCCAGGAAATAAAGCATTTGACACTGATTTGATTTGCGCTTGAATAAGAGCATGACAGCAATGAAAAATAAAATAAAATTTAAAAGCCCCAAGTCCCCAAAAATCCCAGACTTCCCTGACAATGAGTGAAAAAGAAAACTGGCTTAAGACTGGAAGGCAAGAGCCTAAATCTCCAGAGTCAGCAGCAGCCACCAGACAGACACAGAAATGTTGACTTTATCTGATCAGTTCTGTTATCAGAAAAAAATCTGCTCAAGTCACAAACTTGATACATTTATTAACTTTGGCAACATATACATTGATACACCAAGAAAGGGAAATCTGAAACAAATACACAAGAAGGGCAGCATCTTCAGCTGGTGAAAATTTATGCAGCTCTACTGAAGAGAGCAGAACCACATTGATTCAAACCATCTGAGGATCACATCTAAAATTTAACCTGCATAGATTTCTTTTTTTCTTTTTGGCAATACTTATAGTTATGCCAGTAAGGCACAAGAGCTAGCCCAACTTAGGTGTCTTAAGGTGATTATGTCCGGGAGGAGTCACTGATCAAACTAAGCCACAGTGTAAACCAGTGAATTTCCTAAAGTCAACAGGAGTTGCACCTATTTGCAACAATGCCAAGCTTGATCCATAAGTTACAGTACTGAGGACACACTGTTGGATGCAGAAGCTAAAATACCTAATTTTGGGCAACGGAAATGACTAATAAAGAGGCCAGAGTATCAGATTAAAAGAAAAACAGGACAAAGGTCTCAGATAGTACAGTGGGGTAGGGTGCAAAGAAGGTAAGAGTGACTGTAGAGACCCCAGAGCGCAGTGCTCTCCTCCACTGGTTCACAGCGTTCGTCTTCCCCATTTAGCAGTTGCTGGGCTGCAAACAGGCCACTGAAAATCAGTAGTTTCAATCATGCACATCGTTATGTGTGTAAAACAATCACATTCAGGATTCTACAAAACCCTGGCCTTTTTTTTTTTCCAGTGAAATAATTTAGGTAATAAATATTCTCCACCCTGGAGCGGTATAAAACTTCTATAAAAATAGAAACAACATTCTTGGTTACAGCAGGTTGCACTTGGAGCAGTTGCTCCCAACTATGTGTTTTTTTTTCTTTTTTTTTTTCTTTTTTTGAAAAGTATATTATTTATAAAAAAAAAAATCCCACTATCACCCTGGAGGCCTTCACACTCCAACACTCTTTTCTCAGAAAACCAGGACACATCTTTCCCATCGTGCAGAATTCAAGTGTACATGGTTCACTTAAGTGTATGTTCACGTTTCTAGAGAGATTCAAATAATTAACACAGAAGGGTACCACATGCCAGCATAACTGGGAAATTTGGCAATCTGGCCTTTGAACCTTTGCCACCACAAAGTGATTTGAATAATACTGATAGATTTACCTGCCTGCCATCAATATAGACAGACCAGCATCAACTGATTTTCAATTTAAGAATGGAAAGGGCTCTTCTTGGATGCTATGGGTCAGGCCTTGTACTTCTGAGGTTTGAGATCCCGGGGAACCAGTCCCTGGGAATGCCCAGCATCCCCAAAAGACCACCGCACATGGGTGCAGATCCTGAGCACGATCTCAGGTTTGATGGGTTTAGTGCTCCTCCTGCTGGAGCAGAACAGAAAGTCCTAACCCTATGTCTGACCCACACGCTCACTATTCAGCAGCTTGCTCCCAGACTGCAGTGTTAGCTGGTGCCCTGGGAAACAGCATCACAAACCAGGAATACAAAGAAAACAAGGAAAAAGGAGAAAATATGAGGTAAATGGAACTTCTGTTAAAGACACACAGAAATTGTAAACTTCCTCTTGTGACAGAGGTGGATTTTGGTAGTCATAAAATGGGACTCCGATTTCTTAAAACAACTCAGGCCAGAGTGTCAAAAGTCCTTTGAGCCCCCTAAAACCAGTGTATAACAAAGGCCCTTAGCAATGCATTAGCAATTTCACAAGTGTGCAGAAAAAGTGTGGGTTCACTGAAGGGGTGTGTTCAATTTTCCTTCAATGTAGAAGATAACAGCTAGTACCAAAAAAACAGAATAAGACTGAATGGCTCAATGCTCTGCTCTGGTTCCACAGCTCCTGTGTTAGCCTGTTTTGCTCTGGTACACACCACCTTAAAGGAAAACTGCAGTATATAAGAAATACTTAATTACTAGACCAAATCACCGCACAAATTGTTCTGTGTTTTGTTTAAAAAAAAAGAAAGCCAGGAAGTTATCTTTGCAACACAGTTAAGACTTGAGAAATCAAATGCTATGAGAACACGTATGAAACAGGAGCCTCAAGAGCTGTGTTAGGGTACCTCCGGGCTTTGTATCTCAATTTAACAGACATTTTAATAGAGAAACAAACAGCACTTACATTATGCTTATCAGAATGAATTCAAATTAATATGCTGCAAAAAGGACATTATTCCACAGAAATGGGAAATGTGATGAACTGTTAAGAAGAAAAGTTGTCAAAAAAATTCTGCAGGCTACCAGGGATCAAAAGTTTCTTGTTTCCAGTCCCAGATGTATTCATACAGACTAAGCTGTCTGTCTCTATGCCTTTCTACAAAACCTAGATAAAGTACATAGGATAAGTTTTCTTAAATATGGAGAAATTCACTGCATCTCATTAATATTCAACTGTAAATGGACAGTGAAATTTTCTGGGCAGGGACATTATCTAATAAAGTGCTGTGTACATTCACAGTGCTATATAAACACTACTTTATATACAGCAAAAAAAATAATCACTGCAGTTTTCCTTTGGCTTGTTAATGTGTTCACCCTTCTAGCCTGTCTCTTCCTTTAGAGATGATTTACTATATCTCCACCATGGCATACAGTTAAGGAAATTTCTAAGAGTGGATGGGGCATGACAAAGGCTACATGGAGCCAGTTATTTGCTCACCCAAACTTTGATGACTCAGTTCTCCTTCCCCATCTTTGTTTTCATCAGCTGTTCTGTGTTATTTCTGCTTTCTCTTCTCCTCTCCCCCATGGTGGTGTGGTATCAGTTCTGATTCCCCTTCTCTCTACCCCAAGGCAGTGTGGTGTCAGTTTCTGATGCTCCCTTTAACCTTCCCTCCCCACCCGCAAGGAGCTGGCATTGGTCCTTCTCAACACACACTGGTTACAAACACAGCAAACTTTAAATAAGGAGGGGGGGGGGAGGGGGGAAGAAAAAAACACCTCAGCGATATGGCACCTAAACTCCAAAGTAAAACACTGGAAACAAAAGCACAAACTTGTCCTCCATCCGAAGCACGATTCTCAGCAGAGGCTGCAGCCGAGTCTTCAGGGGAAGATGTGCCAGATAGAAGGCATGGATCAGCTTCCAGGACTGTAAAAACACAGCCTTAGGGCTTCGAATCACTAAGCGCGCTCCTCTCCAACTTACCAGAAGATCCTTCTCACTCCAGTCCCGGAGGGGAGGGGCGCTCAGTATGGCTTGCTGTCATTCTTAGAGCGCTTAAGCTGTACTTTCAGACGCTTCATGCCAATCTGAAAGCCGTTCATTGACTGAATGGCAGCCTGTGCAGACACAGGATTGTCGTAACTTACAAAACCTGAAGAAAGGAAAATACATAATTACACCATGCCAAAGCTGTCCACAACAGCTACTCACAATTGGAAACGCAGGTACTCACGAGGTAGAAGAGGCTTGCACAAAATGCCATTTTCAAAAGCTCACAACTGTTCTAGACTCTTCATAAAAACTTCTTACTAAGGGCTCTCAGACAAAGCATTGCTTTCTGACATATAGAACTTTGCCCAAAAGATATACAAAGCTCAGGAAATTAAAATTTCTAGTCTTCCAACAAAAACGAGTACTGCTGTTTGTTTTATAAAGAACTCATACCTGGGAGAAAACCAAACCTGGAAAATGTTAATCTATATATGAAAGGTCATTAAAGATACAAGGCTGAAATCACACCCTTGGCATTATGGGAATAGATTTTTTTGGAGTGAAGTAGCTGTCAAAGCAGTGTGGCACCTGTACTGCTATTATGTTTAGGTTTCTCTTGGACAAAAGAGCATCCTCAAAACAAACTTCTCCAGATTTTTGAAAGAATCCATTTTGAATAACTCCAGTCAATGGCTGGCATCACTACCTGGGGAGATGATTCCATATGCAGGTGTTACAGCCTGATCCTCAGCATATTTTCTGTTCTTATAAAGCATCAGATTATCCACGTTTTTTGCCTCTATTACTAAAAAATACAGGATATTATGTAGGCAACAGAACTATCAAAACCATAGAGAAAGGCTCACCTCTCCTATTCCACCACCACAAATCTCCATCTATCAAAAGAGTCATGAGATCTTACAGCACTACAAAAATGCTTCAACTGCTCGCACTGGGGTTTCAACGTGAGGAAAATAAAACCATGAATCTTTCAGTCCACATGCACAGCCTCCTACTACACAAGCTAAGCGAGAATACGTTTTTTGCCCTTTTGGCATCACAGACTTTATCAGTTAACTGAAAATAATCTATTTGCATAGTAACAGTAGCACGACAGGTTGATTTACAGTTTTAGGATACACTTCCCACCCTGATGTGCCTCCCATCTAAACACACAGGAAGCAGAGCAAATGCAACCAAAGTTAGGTAATAAATAAAAGCTGAAAAGATTTTTACTATTACTAAGTTTTCAAGAATTAGGGGGAAGCTTTAAAAATTGCCTTCAGCGCATTTACAAAACTTCAGAGTCAAGTGCTTCTGCACTACATGGTAGCCATAATAATTATATATAAAAATGTTAATAGAAATCATTCATAATGGTAATGTAGTAAGTAGCATATACGGCAATGTAAACAATTAGTGAAAAGACAGAAAGGGTGAAGAGGAGGAACTATACCATGATTACAGTCTGCAAACATGAATCATAGTGAATTATCTAGGGCCAAAACAGTATAATGAGGCATAGCAGTATGAAATCAGGGAAAAGCAAAAAGTCAAAATGAAAATCAAAAAAATACAGTTCAGTGCTGGAATAGTTCAGATTGATTTTTTTTTTTTAGGAATATAGAGAAAGCGTCACTACTTGACTTCAAAGCTAGACTAGAAAATTTACTTGAAAAGAGATAACTAGAAAGAAGACACCTTTCTACAGGTAACAATTAGACCCAACGTACCAAAACACTTGCTTAGATTGGTCTGCTTATCAATGAAAACCTTGGCAGAGACGACATTTCCAAATGGCATGAACATCTGCAGCAAATCCTGATCCCCAAACTCCTGGGGGAGATGGTAGATAAACAGATTGGCTCCCTCTGGACCTTCAAACAACAAGTAGGAATATAAATTCAGAAAAAGCATGGATAACAGACTCACTACACAAAAAGAAGGTGAAAGAGCCATTCAAGCCAAATTTTCTAGATAAAACAATGAAACTGCTGTTCCCACTTCTGTGGAGTACTTGATTCCAGAATAAAACAGCATGACCCTTTCCTGGTTCTGGTCATTCAAATAATTCTAGCTCTTTCTCACTATTTCCACATTGTACCAAATTGGTTCACAGATCTTTGCTGCAATGAAAGCTGAACAGTAAGTCTGAGCCTCAGACGCTGACTAAACAAAAATGGCTATGCAAAGCTTGTGGCCCAAAGAAACTAAGTAAATCTCAATACAAGTAATCACATTATTTGAAATCTGACAGATTCTTTTCTAAACATCATCCTACATTCTGCTGAAAATTTACTCTTGCATTGTTCATTACACTACATGTTAAATTGATGCTGAATATGAAGAGTGAAGAGACTGGCATTAAGTATCTGTGGGAAGAAGTGAAGGACCAAGAAAAAAAAATTAACATAAACCACAACTGATTCTCTGACAGTGGGATATATCAGGCCGCAGACTCATACTCTCCTGTTCTCCAAGAAGATGGAGGAGTACTATTACTAAGCATTTAAGACTAGACAAATCCCGGGAAAAGCTTCCTGTATAAAAACTACTTTGGACAGCCCTTAAGAGAGACACCTCACAGGTTTTCTTTCTTTCTGTTCAGTAACTTTAAGATTCTAAAAAATGCCATCAAAAAAAACACCTCTGCAGATAAGGTCTGAGCAAGGGCTGAGCTTGCCCTTTCAAAAACACCTCTCAACTTGTTTCTACAACTTTCTCCCTACCTTCTTTTTGACTTCCCGCTGCACCGATACTCTGCTGTGTTAAGAGACTCTGGTTATAGAGTGTGGGCAATGCAGCAGCAGCATATTGCTGGATTCCAGAATAAGCCTGTGTGAGGGCTTCCATTGTGCTACCTGTCCCATTTGAGAGACCACCACTGCCAAGTCCTCCATTTAAGGCTGCCATTCCTGTATAAGAAAGAGAAAATAAAGATGACTGAGCACTTCCACTGAGCCAGACTGACTACCTTTCAAGTATTATGCATTATTACAAAAAGCAGGGAGCAGGAAAAAAAACCTCACAGAACTAGCACAGCCTGAGGAATGATAATCAGCTATTCCCCCCAACCCACCACAACACATAGCTTACCTGCTAAAGAGCTAACGTTGAGGCCTGCTGTAGCCCCTGCCAGTGTCTGCAATGCTCCAAGAGAAGCCATTGGATTAACAGAGGAGCTGCTACTGGAGCTAGGTGAGGAACCTGCTATTAAAAAAGATAATTAACCTTAAGCAATAATTCAACTTCTTCATGAAGTTATTTCCGTAGAAAAGGCTAGTAAGGAACAGATCAAAGCAACACAGTATACTTTATGTCAGAAAAAAAAAAATAATCCCAAACCCACACAACATGATTGATCATACTGCTTGTATCTCCTAATCCCTTCCTACATTTTTGAAAAATTTCTACTACTTCGTTATATTGCCTACCTTTTGTAGCAATAATAATTTCATTAAGGATAAGACACCTAAGATTCAGACAATATACAAATATTAGCTAAACTCTGTACCTCAATATAAGGTGACCAGCAGCAGTGACTCTTTCCTGCTGCCTAAACTGGGTAAGAATCACTTTTTATGTATTAACTTCTATCCTTGAAACATCACACAAGGTGAAAGAAACCTGAAACACAGATACTAGGGACATTAAGGAAAGCTCCAGTCAAACTGAACATAGGGTTTTCCCATACTGCCAGAACAGGAACAGCAGATGATCAGATTATTCTGACACATGAAATGATTTTCCATTAAAAATGCTGCTGCATCAGCTGGGGCTAGGGCCAAGAAAAGTCTTGGAATTTCCATCCAAAATACATAGTCTATCCTCTGTTGACTGTGCCACTAACATCTTCAACCATGTTTACTCAGTAAGAGAAGTCCACAGATACAGTACCTAGCAGAATAACAGCTTACATAGCCCGCCAAATTCTACAACAGGTAGTCTGTTCTACAAAAATAGACATCAAAACCATGAGAAAAAAAGTCTGCTAAGCTGGTATATCAAAAGAAACAGAAGTTCAAATTAAGGTAATCTACAAAGATTATGGACATGATAAAATAAGAAAAGAATAGTATTTTTATGATTATATAGCAGTAAATAAGAAAAGCTATGCATACTGCTATTAACCCAGAAGTTTAAATTTACTGCACAAGATGCACTGGAAAGTACTTATGGCTTCTACAAGTTAAAAGATACTGAAGACTGGTGCTGCAGAAGCATCTTGTAGTCTGCTTTCAGGAAGAATTTATCTGTCTGACCAAGTGGGTAACAGAAGAACTGAAATTCAGGCATCTTCAGTTTCCTTCGTGTTTTTGTGATTCTCAGTTATGCTGTGTACATACATTGAAACTTTTAAAAGAATCGTTAGCATCTTTCAAGCAGATTCACACACACACTACCTATTCACCACTTCAGATATGTGGCACAAAGTCTCTGCTGGAGTGGAATGTGGTAACTATTTAAATGTAATACAGCAAACTTGCCTAACAAGCCCCAGCAAAAGCTGCTCAAAGCCTAACAACAGTAGTTGTACCTAACAAAGGCTGCATGAGAATTCAGGGAACTGCACTTCATATCACTGCTTAGTTTTTGTACTGACGGAGGAAATGACAAACCTCCCCTAAGAAAAGTTCTAGACAAATTCTCTTAAGTCAGAAACTGAAAGACAATGTCCCAAACTATATTTTAAGATGCCTACTCTGAAGAAAAGGAGACACTTCCTGTTTTACTATCAGTAGCATATTAAATGTTGGAAAAATACAGAGAACAAGTCAGAGTATAACCCTCAAGTTGGTAGAAAAAAATAGCACAGTTGGCTGAATAAAAGCCAGCGTTCAGAAACGATACAGCTGCTTTGATTTCAGAATACCAATTGTTTATGCAACACTTCATTGCTAATCTACATAATTCAAAAAGATACTACATTTGACAGATGAGAACACCATTTAAAAAACCCACCCACAATAAAATAGTAGTGGTATGGGGAAAAAAAGAACAAAGCCAAGGCTAGAGAGCAGTGTAAAAGAGAGAACAGATGCCCTCCCTACTTTAAAAAGCTTGTGATTTTAAATAAATTCATGTAAACCACTACAAAAAGGTGAACACACAGTTATTTTAGTTTAGCTGATTTTATCAGAAATATCTTTAAGCAAAACAAGAAATGCTTTAGTACTGAAAATGCCAAGAAAATTTAACACTGGTTTATTTTCTTTATCATTTGTATGTAGAATTGCTGTACTGAGTCAGCACCCCATTTCTGATGATGACTAAAGGCAGATAAATAACAGTAGAGCAGAAATACAGGGCAATTACAAAGTAGTACTTTCTAGGTATAGTCTATACACCAATGCAGCAATTTGCAAATCCGGGAGTTTTTCAGCCCAGGGCAATGTCTTTTTATTGAAGTTAAGGATTTAATTTATTAATTTCAGCGCATTTTGAACACTGAACTGTTTGACTCTACTGTGTTCTAAGGCATGAGTTCTGCAATTTAATCATGCACTATGCAAAGAAATAGCTCTTTTTATTTCTGAACTGCCAGCTGACAACTTCACCTGATAACCTGTAATTCTTGTCTAGAAATATCTAACGACTGGTCTTTCCCTATTTGTCTTCATCACAACACTAATATACTTATATACTTCAATCATATCCTCCTCCCATGTTAGTGTTCTATTTTTTCAGGCTCCCTCGTTCCTTTTAGGGAAGGAGTTCCACAGTTCTAAGTCATCCTCTCTCTGTACTTCTGTTTTTTGTGTATTATTTCAGACCAGAAAACTGGCAAACCAATATGGCTTTATACATGTTCTTTACTCCATCCCTGATTCTTAACATTGTTTCTGTGCAGTTTTTGGTGGGTTGTTGGGGTTTTTTTGCTTGCTACTGAGGTTATGTTTTCTTATATCTATCTACTAAGTTATGTATCTAGTAAAAAGGCTAACTCTAAGATAACCAGCTGAAAACACTTGCAAATGTTTTCAGAAAATTTGAATATGTAGTAAAGAATAGCTAGGAAAAACAAAGGACAAGGACAACTAACTACTTGTGGAGGTAGGTAAACTGAGAGAACAGTAAGTTTGTTCTAAATCAGTCATCTAGCTTCCAAGCAATAAACACTAAAATTCAGACAATGAATCTGTCTGAACTGTACCAGAATTAATTACGCTAAAAGCAAAAAGACTATAATGTCCCTGAAAACAATTTTGCTGGAGGGACACCAAGGCCAGCAAAGTCCTCTAGTCTTTTCTGCACCTTTGATGGTTGCCTTTGAAAGGAGGAGAAATGGAAAATACATCAACTTTTGCAACCATTCTATTTTGCTTTGGAGCAGACAATTCTTATTGACGGCCAAGTTGAAAAGATGGCTGACAAGACACTCCAATCCTGAAATACTTCTGTAACGTTTTCTTGAGCATCCCTTTCACAAGCTAGCAGTTTAAATGAGTTTACCTAAGGCCATAGTCTCTGTAACATGGATTACCTATACGTGGATGCAGCAGCACTCTGTCCAGTTCCAAAGAGTAGCTGCTTTATTGCAAGGTTGAAGGTTTTGCTCCATCCTATTCTACATCAAAATACACAATACCTAAACAAAGTCACCTAAAACGAGCAGGAAGACAGCACAACACTTAACACCTCTGATTTCAACCATTCTGACATGTAACCTATACATAGTCCACAAACTCTGCACTGTGTGGTCTCCCAAGTTCCCCAAATACCAAAGATGTCAGTGCAGATAAAAAAAAAAAAGGTAACCATGCATAATGGTTCGTCTGGATTTTTCCAGGGTTCTTCTGGATTATGCAGTTTGAGGACAACGTAGAAGAGATATCCAAATAAGCATCAGGTCAAAATTTCGAAAACAGATGGACAGAAGTCAAGCTGGTAGTCATCTCATCTGCAGTTAGGTTTAAGAGGTTATCATAGTAGATGTTGTCATATGTCTCACAGACAAGGAAGGCGTTTACTCATACATGGTACTGAACAGCTATATACCGAGTTTTTTCAAGGTCCAGGTATGGTTCAGGAGGGATGCTCTGAATGCATGCAGTCCAACAGCCTTCTATGTGAATACATACAGTGTAAATGCACACGTAAATATTAACTAAAAGAGAATTTCAAGTTTGCTTTTATACAAGGTAATTGCTGGTTCAGAGCAAAGAGTTAAAAAGCTGTATAATTATACGAAGTATCATGAGATTGAATGCTGTCTGTACACATTGAGGCTTCCCCTCCCCCCAGTTTAAGTTCAGTTTTAAAAAGGTGAAGTATATTCATACCTCCAATGAAAACCACTGAAACTGTTTCAGAGTTTGATGTCAGTGACTACATATAGACCACACATCATCCAGAACTTTTTATTTCTTTTGAACAAAGTTAATCTCTACTTTTTAAAATTCTACTTGAAATTAAATTTAAAGAGCAATACAGTAGTGACTGCTTCGTATTACAAGCCTGTGAAAAGTGAACTGACTGACACACCTGTATAGGATATTAATTCAAATGACCCATCATGATTACTTGATTGTTGACACATAATCATTTATTGATACAACTGGCAATTAGAATGCTGTTTGGATTGAGCAGAGAAGGTACTTAATGGACTGCTCCCCACCCCCTAGCCCCTCCACCAGCATGATCAAAAGTGGAACAGAATCTCGAGATATGTCTATCATCAAGGGAAAAAGAACCTGCAGAGTGCTGTGAAACAGCCAAAACTCAGGGAGGGAAAACTAATCCCAAAGAATCACACAACAGTAGCATAACTTCAGTGGAAAAGGATGTTTGTGGATCATCTAGTCTAATGGTCTGCTCAGAGCTGGTCTAACCTCTTGAGTTAGGTCAGCCTGTTCAGGGTTCATTCCAATTGCATTCTCAATCTCTGAAATGACGGAGATTCCACAGCCCCTCTGGCACCTGGTTCCTGAGCTTAATCACACTCACCATTAATTTTATTTTTCTTTTATATCCAGTCAGAACTTTCTCTGTAGCAACTTATGTCCATTGCCCTTGTCCTTTCACTGTACACTTCTGAGAAGAGGCTGTCTCTGCCTTTTCTATCACATCTGGCATTTGAATTTCACAACTTGCCAATTCCTTTCCCCACCTCAACAAATCAGAGAACAAACTTGCTCCAGTCAGTACATGAGAAAGCCAACAAGGAAATCTTAGTTCAAAACATCAGTCACAGCAAACGGCAACCTGGCAATTCCAGCTCTGCTACTGCATGAGGGAACATGGGAGAAATTCCCAGATATATTCACCTTCATGCTTTCTCTATGATGAAGAGCATTAGTGGGTTATAAATGCAGCTCTTCTATAGCATCAACTTTTTTTTTTTAATTATAGAATATGATAGCATAGCTGGGAGTCAAGATAAATTTTGAAAATCTAATCTTTTAGAATTGCAGACCACAAACTTTTCATGTAAAAAAAAAAAAAATCCCCTTTCCAGCAACAGAATGCTCTTTGAACTGAATTCTTTCTGGCGGATTTCTCCAAGTAGATAACTGTGCAAAGCACTCAGTTTAACTCCTGATCATGTGACATAAGGTTTTCTAAACAGCTTTTCCTTGTAATCTCTTTATAATCTTTTAGTCCAGCTCCTTGGTCCTCCTATGCAATACAAAAAGCTACGTATAAATTTAAAACACCCCTAACCCCCTTTAGTCTTTCACAGTCACAGGTGAGGACGTCAACTCTGTAGGCTGGATTTCAAAACTGGATAAGCAATTTGGCTTTTTTATGAGAAACAAAAAAGCCAAACCCAAATCCACATACCATGCTGTAGATGCTGGAAAACTGACACCCTGAAAATACAGGATCTCCCTTCCCATTTCAGTATTTAGAAATAACTGAAAACAGGATAGAAATAATCACATTTGTGGTAAAAACTGAGCACATCTGATGTAAGTGCAATCTAATTTATTTTTTTGTTTTGCTTGCTTGTTGCATTTAATGATCACATTTAACAGTAAGACAGCAGAAGAACGCTACTTGGACGTTCTAGCCTCTCTGAATAGCGTACATAACCTAAAGCAAAGAAAACCCAAACCAACACAAACAAAACCAAAAAATCCAAACCACAAAAAGAAAAATCCAGAAGAGAAAGATACTGACTTCTATGTGCAACTCATACACTCAGTTCTAGATAACCGCTTTCCAATGAATGTGCTAGGGGTCTATTTATTCTGCTTCTATAAGGTAGTTGTCTTCATTGACACCAGAGAAATCTAAACTGTACTGTTTTAGTGCACTGAATGCCTTACTGATGCTTAAGGCATCTCTGCCTAAAATCAGAGAAACCAAATACGTCATGAGATTTCAATAACGTGACTGGAAAGAGGTCACCTACCTTTCTGCTTCATGATGACCTCAAAAATTCTTTTACTCTAAATTAATCTGACCATCGGAGGAAGGAACACAGCAGGTAAGAAGTCTTTGCTTGTGGCAAAGATATCTACCCTAAATAAAGGCCACTGAATCTACCTGTAAAACTGCTTGTCTATTAAAGAATCAACATAAAAGTGACAATAAAGGGATATACAAAACAGGTGACATTATCCTGAAACGACTCCTAAGGCAACCCACGTCATAACACAGTAGAGCATAGGCAGTCTCTTACCTGAGCTGGTGAGCACACTCAGGGGACTGCTAGAGGAAGTGAGTGCAGCGGTACCGCTCGGTGTATTCTGAGCTGCACTGGCCGCAGCTGCTAATGCAGCCAGGTTCTGTAATTGCATCGCATTCAGTCCTGCAACACATCGAAGAAAGCACAGAGTTTCTCCTATAATAGTCACCGTCATCCAAGCTTAACAGATCCAGCAGCCTCAGCACATCACAAGGGAGTAATGAGAAGGAGCTTAAAAAGCAACAGGCTTAATACTAGTTACTGATCTTTTCTGCATTGTGATTCCTTGTTGTAACTAAAAAAAAAAAAATATTTTTGTTTGCCCAGATAGATGAGTTTTGGTAAAAGACCAGGTAGTCATGATCCCAGATGTAGATTCCAGAGTACAGAAATTTTCAAGCAGCGTTCTCTCCAGTCACAAAGGCACAGCAGCTTTAACTGAGAGTTAAGCCAGAGTCTGACATCTGTAAGCTAGAGAACTTGTCTAGACACCAGGCCAATAAACTCCTCTTCTCTGGTGTCCCTCCACTCTCTTTGTACGGGAACAGTAAAAACCGCAGAATTCTTTCAAGAAGGCCTACACACCATGGTGGCCATAAAGTCATACCTTTAACCCACCCACCACCAGCTGAGCATCATCACATTTTGTTTGGTCCCCTTGGCAGCCAGGAAGCAACAGCCAGTTGTGAAACAATGCTAGGTGTCAACTTCTGACCACAAGATCAGACAACATACTGATCGTAGACAATGGAGGCTAGTCATCTGGTCAAACAAAAGTGGTAAGGAAGATGGGAAACATCAGGCATGTTGTGGGTAAACGTTCAGGAATACTGTAGGAGGAGGAAGGTATCCTTGTGTTGATGAATTTTTAACCGTCAATTTACTTATCTGACTCACCTTAATTTTTCAGTCATAGCTTTTTAATGAAACCATTCGGTCAGTACTAACAATGGTTTACCCTCCTTTCCTGCCATGGGATTACCATTGATATCCATCATCTTCTGAATTCTGTATTTTAGCCATCCTTTAGTGGGCTAGCCCCATTCTTCCAATTTTGCCTCTCTTCCCTCTTCCCTTATTTCCCTTTTTTGTCTCTACTTTTGCTTATTCTAACAATTCCCTCCTCTTTTCATCTGACTTCAGACAATTCCTACTAATTCTTCCTTACAAAATTAAAACTGAAATTAAATTAATCACCATTCATATAACAACATGGAAAAACCCTAGGTAAATGTGGCACCTAATCTTTTGGATGCTTAGTAAGTATTTGGTGACAAAGCACAACCTCAAATAATTAAAATCCCAGTTTTGTAATCTAAGAATATAAACAGACAACATAAAAATGTAAGTGACAAACCAGTATAAACAATTTATTTTGTAAAAAACTTCTACTACCTTTAGCATAGTTCATTTGGGCTTTTTAAAATCTTTTTCAATTGTTTTCTCTTTGTGACAGGGTTTGTTTCCCTAACCACATTTAGTGCCTGAACCAAGAGGATTCTGCCTTTGTTTAGATTATCAAGGTGCCACTGTATCATAAAAGCATGAAGTTAAAACCAAAAAGTTGTATTTTTGGTTTTTATTGTGCTACAGAGGGTTAAAAGTGCAAGTGCTAGAGCTAGTGAAGAACAGAGCAGCTTGCTTTCTTTCTGAAGCAGTTTGGCATGTACACACTGCACCTGTCCTCTTGTCATCACATTGTTTTCCCATCTGCTTTCAAACAGGGTTAAGATTAAATTCTTAATATTTACAGTTTGGAATCTAATTACCTACTTAATTTTTCTATCCATGAATTTCAAGAAAGGAGATCAGCTGAGATATTAACAGAACTTTGAAATTAAAACTCTCTCTGTGAAGAATCAGACTTGAAATAATTCTTTCAAAACACCACCATGCAACATGTTATTTATATGTCTGAGTTCCCAATTTTTAAGATGTTTTTTTAAATAGTGAAAACAGAATTACTCTGGAAACTTCAAAGGCAACCTCAGCTAGTTAGCATCTTCCCCAGTTCTTACTGTAGTAACAATTAACATGAGCTGCTGTACTGTTTTTCTCCTTTATTACTACTTGCTTTTAAACAGACACAAGAGGGGGAGAAAACAATATCACACAGATAACAAGATCTATTATAGATCACCACCACACAGGATATTAGTGAAATTCATTTTTAAAAAATTGCTTTTGGCAAGAGTCTTAAATCTAAGAGCTCTGAAGAGATTCAACATGAAAAAAGTACACAGAAAAAGTTAAGGTTAGAATCAACCTCAAGTATAAATCAAAGCTCTTACAATCAAAACAGTAACACTTTACAAAAGTTTCAGTTGTTACTGATGGGTGTACCAACACAGCTCAGATGTAGAAAGCCACATTATTTTCTTAACACTTTTAGATTAACCTCTGCACAGACAGAGCATGTAACATTGTGAACTACCGTAAAACTCCAAGAGGCAATTTTGAAGGCTTAAGAAGTTCAGTATTAAAACCAAAACTATAGCAGAAGGATTTTTAGAATGCAGCTACTGGAGTTACTAACATATGTCTTATTATTCCCTGCACTGTGAAGACAGAAAGGACAATCAATTTGCAGCTCCAGTGCTGCCATATTTAGTGACTATTCTGACTAGCAGTCCACAGCAAGGAATTTGGCTCATACCTATTAAGCTGATTTTTCCCTAACAGCAATGGTGTAATCAATTGTAGTTCAAATGAAGGAATTAAAGAACCTGAATGAAGGGCTAGTGCACATTCCTACCAACGTTGCGTTTTCGACTTTGATATATTTAAGAACAAAGAATTTTAAACGGGAAACTTAAGAGTCCATTATCACTGAAACAAACGCATTAGCTTTTACTTCAAAAACAATTACTTCACATATGCACCTGTTCGGATGAAAATAAATATCCAAAGCCATCTTGTTGTACCCATAAGGGAGGATGATATTAAATGCCAGAGGTAGAGGAGATTACCAGCATACCACAACTTACCTTGGGGACAATGGCTAACTAAGATTAAGAAGGAACATCCACACTTGTAGCGGAGTATTCCTGCCATTCCAAAGGTGGGTAAACTCAGGACTACTTATTTCAAATGAGGTTAATGTGTCTACAGCCTTTTGGCCACTTTCTCTACCCTCCTCCTCTTTACTTTGGCACTGATTTTGTCTTCTAGTGGCAAAAACTCACCTCCCATTGGGTGGAGGCTGCTCAATGTGTTCAGGTTCCCAGATGACGCAGCTGCTGTCTGCTGAAGGAGCTGCAAATAAAGCTAGACATTACACCAAAAAACAAAACAAGAGTGAGAGTGAGGGCTGGCTCCGCTTCTGGGAGAAACTGCATCACACCACAGCCAGAGCGCCGTCACAAAGGGAATTCCCACTGCCCATGCACCACATTGTAGCAAAGCATAAAGAAAATTCCCCTTAAACAGTACAGCCAGAGCACCACCATAGTGAAAATCCACATGGCCCATGCATCATGTTGCAGCCAAAGCAACAGCACAGTGCTTTCCTCACTCAACACAATCAAAGTTGAGGGAAGTTTATAGCTAATACACCAAGACAAAACCAGTAGAATCAGTAGTGAGAAAGAACTCCTATTCAAAGCACCTTAGTCAGGACTGCTACCCTTAAGGATAGACCAAGGATAGTCAAGCCAGACTTAACAGCTGACGTTGCCAGCACAGGATAAATGGCAAATGCCATACCAAAATCAAAGAGCCACCGAGAGAGGGAACCCCCTCCACTTTCCTTAAGCACAGCAGACAAATTTCAAGCCCCAGCTCAGAAGCTATTTAGAGGGATTTCCTATTCCTGTCTCCATTAACAAGGTGGTGTTGTAAAAAATTCTAACCTACCAAACCTAAATCAGTGGTAAAAGAGAGAATGCCCCCACTTGAACAGTACACCATACCAAGAATGAGATGAAATTTTCCCTTTCTGTTCCCTAGACTTTATATTGCATGAATACAGTTCTCATAGCTACTCTGGCAACCTGAGCCAGAGCACATCAGTTTATGACAGGTTCACCCTTTAGGGACCCAGCAAAATCAACTACAAACAAACTACCTGCTGTTGCACCATTTTTGCTAGAGAGAGTAGTTTCTCTCTATTTTCTGTGTTTTTTTTTTTCTTTTTTTCCTTTTTTTTTTTTTTTCTGTGCACAGTCAGCTGCCTGGTGCTTCCATACCAATCACTTTTTCTATTTGGACAGCACCAAATACTGTTCTGGGTTTCACTGAAAGGGGATGAGAGAAATAAAGGCTAAAAAAGGAAAAATGGAAGAGGAATACAAGACCTATGTCATCAGATAAACATGAAAAGGGCATTTATATGGGTAAACAGTGAGGCCATAACATAAGAAGAAAATCTTCCCAGCACAAAGTCATTCTACAGAAGACAGGAGAAAAAAAAAAAGTTTCAGTAGTCAGGGCTACAGTGACTGGGGTTGAAATCCTCACTTAAATAACTTAATTTCAGCCTCCTCATCCACAAAATGGGGATTAAGAACCCTGCTCCTATCTATCAACAGCCCTCTAAAAATGAATACATTAAAAACTGCAAGACAGATGCTGTAGCCCCTGAAGAGACGAAAAGAACCCAAATTAGAAACTCACTGCTAAGTATTGGGGTCCAAGTGTGTTGAGACCAGCCAGGTTTCCCCATACTGAGGCAGCACTGATCTGTTGCATTTGTTGCTGGAGTTGCTGAGCAATTCGCTTCTGCTCTTTGTCCTTCTGTGTGTCTGCAAATTTTACCACAATGGGAGAAGAGCAACCCTGCAAAGAGCAATTCAAACAATTACATACTTGCTATCCCCAGCGGTCACAAAAATACTGCATTAAGACCCAGTCACTGGAAGCATTCCCCTCCCCTGACTTGCATACATACATACATATATATATATATATATATATATATATATATACATATATATATATATATATATTCAAACAGCATGTTTCATTAAAGGTACAAAAATCTCATTTGCTTTTGATACTATTTTATATTTCGGTATTTTCTCTGAAGATGAAGTTTCTATCTTGAGCTCTAAAAACAGGAGCAGAACAAACAAACATCCAGGAGTAGTATTTGCGAAGAAACACACATCCTTTTCTCTGCTCTCTAGTTCTCCAGACTCCATAGTGACTGCCTGAAAGACTACATCTTCTCCTGACACCCACTAACTTGGTTTACCTCCATGGTTTGTGCTTGGTGCATTGCTTTGATTGCTGTTTGTGCCATGGCTCTTGTTGTAAAAGTCACAAACGCACAACCTGGGGAAAGAACAAAAAGGAACCGAGTCATTCACTACATCTGCAATTAGTGGGATGAATAAAGAAATGAAAATGCCTATGAGGCAGGGTTGGCGGTGGTGGAGCGGGATCACAGAAAGAGCTGAGTTGCAAAAGACAGCATCCAGCAGAGAACCTTGAACTGTCAGAAAAGCTTCCTGCTTACCTCGGCTCAGGCCATCTGGGCCCCGTAATATCCTGCATTCTTCAATCTGCCCAAAAGGGGAGAACATCACTCGGATATCATTTTCATTGCACTTCTTGGATATCATTCCAATAAACAACTTCCTATCTTCTACTGCTAAGAAATCAAAGGATAAGAGTATTACCAGCAAATATGCACTTACTAGATCTTATTTTGTCAAGTCTTCTCCATCAAATGCAGTTACTTCCCTTGTATTTAGGGTAGGGGCTTGTCAAAACCAGATTCCCAACAATGGAACGTCTTCAGTTTAAGAGTATGCATATGAGATACCTCAATGAACTTAAAGGATGCCTGTTTTATGATGTTTTATGTTTACATTTTGCTGACTGTTCTCCCTTGCAAGCCTGCGAACTGCAAGAACGTAAGGAAAGGAAAAATATACCAGATTCAGCATTTCCTTGTATCTCCTACGTTCAGTTCACGGTGAGTGAGAGAAGACTTGTATGTATTTTATTGGACTATTTTAATTCCCTCTCCTCTGTCTTTTCTACCTTTAGACTACCAACATACCTAACTGTATCTAAACAAGCAAGTGAGCTGCAGAAAGCTTCTTTCTAGCCTCCTTATCATGCCAATCACTTAAATTTAGATCTATTTCCTCATGCTCCTGTCTCAACAGTGCAAGCTATAGCAGTTGCTAAAAGAGAACAGTTTTAGCTCTGTTTCAGATTCATCCATTCTCATCTGTACCAAAAGCATGAAAATAACACCTCAAATCAGAACGATGGACTGTGTGCTACTGTATCTTGCCTCTAAATACTGATGGTACTAGACACATTAGAGTTGAAGAATACCTTTCAGTGTGCAGACTATTTTAAAATAAATGGTCCACAAAGACATTTCTCTTAACTTCTCAGTTAGTGGTTACTAAAGTCAGTTTAAGGACACTTAAGGGAGTGGGGTAAATTCGAATCCAGAGCAGAACTTTATACCTCTCGTTTTACTTATTTAAGGATGATAATCACCTCTGAAATACTTGCTTTTAAAGGATGAAGCAAGTTATGCAGAATACCATTTGGAAATAAAAAACAGTTTGCAAATACAACATTCAGCACGATATAAAATATAATATGATGAAGGCTGTGGCACAATTTGAAGCTTCAAGACAGAAAATCTCCTATTTAGTGCCACGGTGTGGGGAAAACAACTTACTTGCTGAGTCTATGGCGTTGAAGAGGAAAGTTCCAAACTATTCCAGCTGACATAACTTTGACTATTAAATGTTAATATTGTACCCAGTCCACTTCCAAGCTCTTAGAACAGAAAGCTGCTTTCAAATCCTTTTTCAGTCTGTTTTAGTTCAAGAGATTCAAAATCCCTTTTATAAAAGGCAAGTCAAAATATTTTTAACTGATGCTTTCTTATTTGTATTTTCACCTACAACTTTTACTAAAACTCATATAATTATATAATAGCCTCAGAACTGTCACCCTAAAATTCCATTAAATACTTTTTTCCTTTTTGATAATTTTCCCAGGATATCTGTGTGTGCATGTATAATGCAAGATCAATTTCAGTTTAGAGAACCTATTTTGTTCTCCCAACAATACTTCAAAAGCATTACTGCTTTCTAGATATATTTACACATAAACATATTCTGTATACACATGGAGGAATCTGCAGGTGCAATTACTCCTACTATATGTTATCTCATCTTCTGTTTTCAATTATTTCAAGATGTAAGTTTTCTGGAACCAGGATTATATTCTCCATGATGCAACACTAATTTTATAGTAACTATGGCAAATGAAGAAAGTAAAATTCAGCCAAGCCTAGAAAGGCTGAAACTATATAACGATAAACACTTTCTTTGCTTATCTTGGAGCAATATATATAGACACACACAGATTGAGCATGTACATATGTACATATATCAGCTCCACATGGAAATACATGGATAAATGATCATTTACCCAACTGTAGATGCTAAATGTCTTAACCCACCTGAAATATCCAATCTGCAGAAATATTCAGTTTTTTTATCTACTGATCTGTTGTGAATTCTCAATCTCCCTTGTAAACTACAAGAAGTTTTGACTCCCACTGTAGTTGCAACAGGTTTTGCTTCAATTTGGTCAAGGACTCAAAAAACCATTTTGAGATTTCACAGAATCATAGAACAGTTTGAACTGGAAAAGACCTTACAGATCATCTAATTCCCAGCCCCTGCCATAGGGACGGATACCTTCCACCAGACCAGATTGCTCAAAGCCCCACCCAACCTTGAAGGTGGTGAAGTGGCCTTGAACACTTCTGGTAAGGGGGCATCCACAACCTCTCTGGGCATCATGTTCCAGTAAAGAATTTCTTCCTAACATCTAATCTAAATTTACCCTCCTTCAGTTTAAAACCGTTACCCATTTTTCTACCACTACACTCCCTGACAGAGAATCCCTCCCCACCTTTCCTGCAGGCCCCCTTTAAGTACTGGAAGGCCGCAACAAGGTCTCCCTAGTGCCTTTGCTTCTACAGGCTAAACAACCCCAATTCTCTGAGCCTGTCCTCATAGGGGAGGTGCTCCAGCACCCAATCATCTTCATGGCCCTCCTCTGGACCTGCTCAAGCAGGTCATAGAATCATAGGGTTGGAAGGGACCCCTGGAGATCATCCAGTCCAACCCCCCTGCCAGAGCAGGGTCATCTTAGAGCAGGTTGCACAGGAACACGTCCATTATTTCTTGTCCTGTTGCTGGGCACCACTGAAAAGAGCCTGGCCCCATCCTCCTGACACCCACCCTTTAAGTATTTAAAAGTGTTGATAAGGTCCCCCCTCAGCCGTCTTTTTTCCAGACTGAAGAGACCCAAATCCCTCAGCCTTTCTTCATAAGAGAGGCATTCCAGTCTCCTAATCGTCTTGGTAGCCCTTTGCTGCACCCTCTCCAGCAGTTCCCTGTCCTTCTTGAACCGGGGAGCCCAGAACTGGACACAGTACTCCAGGTGCGGCCTCACCAAGGCAGAGTAGAGGGGGAAGATGACCTCCCTCAACCTGCTGGACATGCTCTTCTGGATGCATCCCAGGATGCCATTGGCCTTCTTGGCCACAAGGGCACATTGCTGGCTTATGGTCATCCTGTTGTCCACCAGGACTCCCAGGTCTCTTTCCACAGAGCTGCTCTCCAGCAGGTCAGCCCCCAACCTGTACTGGTGCATGGGGTTATTCCTCCCCAGGTGCAGCACCCTACACTTGCCCTTGTTGAATTTCATAAGGTTCCTCTCTGCCCAAATCTCCAACCTGTCCAGGTCTCTCTGTATGGTGGCACAGCCTTCCGCTGTGTCAGCCACCCCCCACCCCAGCTTTGTGTCATCAGCAAACTTGCTGAGGGTGCACTCTGTCCTCTCATCCAGGTCATTGATGAATATATTGAAGAGGACTGGACCCAGTACTGACCCCTGGGGAACACCACTAGTCACTGACCTCCAAGGGCCATGTCTGTCTTATGCTGGGGGCCCCAGAGCTGAACATAGCACTCCAGGTGAGTATGAGAGCGGAGCAGAATGGCAGAATCACCTCCCTTGACCTGTTAGCCCTTCTTTTGATGCAGCCCAGGATACAACTAGCTTTCTGGGCTGCATGCACAGATTGACAGCTTATATTCAGTTTCCATCCACCAGTACTCTGAAGTCCTTCTCTGCAGGGCTGCTCTCAATCCCTTCATCACGCAGCCTGTATCCATGTTCACGATTGCCCTGACTCATGTACCAGACCTTGCACTTGGCCTTGTTGAACTTCACGAGGTTCACATGGGCCCGCCTCTCTAGCCTGTCAAGGTCCCTTTAGATGGCATCCCTTCCCTCCAGGGTATCAACCACAGCACTCAGCCTGGCACCATCTGCAAACTTGCTGAGGGTGCACTCGATCCCACTGTCCACGTCCCCAACAAAGATTTAAATCACCTTAGTACAAAGAAGAACTCACTGGATGTTTCCCTAATTGACAACATGCTTCTACCACAAGCAGCAGCAGTGGGAGATACTGAGTCATGGAATTTTAGAGACATCACTTACACTACCTACTATATTGTAAACACACCTTTTTTTTAATTTTTCTTAAAAAAAAAAAAATCAGGTCTCCAATTCAAGCAGACCTCATCACAAGCTGTTCAACAAAAGGAAAATCCTCAAGCTTCCCTATTAGCACAAATGATGCCACCAAACTCAGACTCTAATAAAGCTTACCATTACTCTTTTCACTGTCAGCTGGTTTCATCTGGATAGGATGGTGCATCTGAAATGTAAAAAGATTATTTAATCCTAGATGCATTCACTGCATACTGTATGAAATACATCCCATAAAAATTGTGGAAGAAAGAAATGGTAGCCTAAATTACCTCTACAGAAGCGCATATGTAACAATACATACATTTCTAGAAGAAAGAAAAACTTTCCCAATGATATGCCATTATTCATCCTCACAGAGCGTTACAGGAGCCATGCCCACCCACTTCACTACCATATTATTCTCTCAAATGTTCCAAAATTCCCTTAAGATCTGTTATACAAATATCTCATTACATTGCTCTTTTGAATAGTTCTTTTAAAACATTATTTGAGGGCAAGATAACGTATGTTTATACATCAGTGGTGCTAGAGCTCAGAATAACACTATGGAGTTGCAAAGAAAGCATAGTTCTACTCTTACCCCTGGGAGGATCTTCATGTTGTGAAGAGCATTCTGTGCTTCTAGTGCAGCTTTACGGGTATAAAATGTAACAAAACAGCACCCTGCAATTGGAACAAAAATGCTAGCCAAGAAAGAACACTATGCATCTTGACATGCTGTACAGAAATTGCAAGTCCCAATTCTATCCATCCAATGCAAAACATATGACAAGTAGAACAGGTTAGACAGTGAAATAGGTAGGTCCTGCTGATTGTGACTGTTTAAAAGACTATTTCTTAGTGCAATAAAAAAGGATATATTCAGCACTGACCCCAACATCACCAATACACCTTTAAAACAAACATTTAGATACATCTGCCAAATAATTGTTGGCTACTTCCATTATCAAACTCAACAATTCTTTGCTAGTACCAAAAACTTACATAGTTCCACAGGAAATAAGATAATGCATGTAACTGGACTGCAAATCCAGGTACAGCAATTGGTTAGGATTTGATGTACACAAATGACTAAGACCTCAATTTTATATTTTATCTGAAACAGTGACAATTCCAGCAATATTTTGATCATATCATAGCATCACAATGATGCTCTGAAGCAACACAATATACTTTGCAATTATAATCCATATTCTTCAAGCATCTCCATCACTTCTAAGCTCTAAAAAAAAATAATTATTATTTTCCTCAGTTCAGCTAGTAACTGCATCACAGTCCAAGCATAATTAGACACATTCACTTAAAGACTATAAAGACTGGGCTTGCATGCATACTGGTCACACAGAGCTCCAACACACAGGGATGTCTGAATAAGCAAACAGCTGAGATAACTATGTGAAATCAGCCGAGAACCCAGGTCTCACATGAGAAGTACAGAAGTTCTCACCTTTGCTTTGAGGAGGGTTTTGGCTCCTGTCCCTCAAAACATTGATTTCATACACAGCACCATACTGTTCAAAAAGTTCTCTTAGATCCTTCTCACACCAGCTCCGTGGGACTTGACCCACAAACATCTTGATAGCATCTAGATCAGGTTGGTCTGGGTGATCCAGTGTGCCATTCATTTTCTTTGACCTATGAAAAACAAGAAGTAATTTCTGGTTTGTCTGTTTCCACAGATTATAGATACTATTGCAGCCAGAAGACACATGCTTACAGTGAGATTAAAAAAAAGTTTCTACACATATATAAATGTATACAATTAAAATATATATAAAGAGAGACTCTTGAACATTTCTAATTCTGCATACCAGAGAATATTCAGAAACATCATTCACGTTCATTGGCAAGCTGTGTACTTGGAAATCAAATGCTCTACACAGCTGTTTAAAACTTCTCTTAACGTTTATTTCTATAACGTAGTCAACATCTGGGATTCAGGACACAAATCTATTGAGATGACGGAAAAATATCACTAGCTCAACCATGTAAAATTTTACAGAAAAAGAAACCAGAACAGGAAGGAACCTAAACACAGTCTACCCACAGACTACTGAAGTTATCAGTGACCACTGAAAATGAGAGGATAACATTTTTTTGTTTTGCTTTTAAATGTGACTATCTGGGAACTGTTTCCCAGGGTGAAGATACAGTCATGGCCTGGTATACCAAAGGACCTATCTCTGGAAGACTGACTGTAACGACATCCTATTGTAGCTATAGTCATTAGTAGGTTAAAATTGCTGACCAACCCCTGCATAATCTAGAAAGGACATGGGGAGTGGAATAGTAAGTATACAATGATTCCCCCCACCCCCAGACTCTTTGTTGAAGAATACAGGTGGCCTTCTCCCAGAGTACGTGGCTCTTTAATCTCTGTTTTTTGTTCCTTTAAACATAGTTTTTGAATGGCTTATTAACTGCACATTACAGTAAACACTGTTCCTCTGACTGTCCATCTGCAATCATATTCCCGCATGAATAGAATTTAAAAATAATAACAAAAATTCCAAACCAGGTAATGTTTAGTTAATTTTTCCCCTCAATACACTGCTGTTCAGAGCCTAAGGAAAAACTGAAGCCAGGGAAAGCTCACGATTTTATAGCTGTATGAACAGACCTCAGAAACAACAAAGCTTCTTACTAGAAGGGAAAGGAATCATTACAAATCCTTTCACTCCTCTCTACCTTTCCACTCAGAAAGGGTCAGCACTGCTCCAAACAGCCAAAGCAAATACCTTTTACAAAGAGGTAAACTACCTCTTTTCATTCAGTGTTTTTTCACTCCAATTGAGAGCAACTGGAAATCATTTACCCTCTTCCAATAATAAATTTGAGCCCTGCCTTCTATGCCATGGCTAGCTTAAAAAGCATAGCATGGCTCCTGTTAACTGGCCAACTCTTAACATGACCTCAACAGTATTCACGGAATCTTTCATTCTTAACTAAAAGGTTTAGTGTGGAGTCATTAGTAGGGCCGAACAGAAACTGTTCTCCCAACAATTGATTTAAATGCCTGATTTTATAATATCAGCACCTGTGGCATACTTTAAACAGTACTGCCAAATAGCTTTATTCCTCCTTAGCCCTCATCCACAAAACTATCAGATCATTTTCCCTATCCAGAATCCAACATCAATTGTCTAGGCCCACTAGGATTTCTTCAAGAAAACAAACTGCAGGCTCTCCTATCTCTTTCCTCCCCCTGTCAAGGGCAGTGCATCAGACAGCAGAGGCTTCAGAGACAGCAATTCCAACTATCACTTTAGTTATAAACTTAGACATGAAGACAAAATACTTACACAGGGCTAGCATTCAAGGAGCAATGGTCCACCATCATCTCTGGGAGAAAATCCAACTTGAACGCAGCCATCACCTCAGTCTGTGACAATCTACTAACACTAAATCAGTGTATTGCCTAAGCCCCAAACAACGCCACTTCCAAAAGTCCTGCAGATCTTAACACTCAGCCACACAAAAAACACTCAAACCACAGAAACAGAAGCTCAGGGAGACCAGCAATAGACACCACAGAAACAGGCCGGACTGGGAAAGGGACATGGAATCCCAGATTAAAAAGGGGATGTGACCATGTGAAGGGAGGCTCAGCTTGATACACAATGAAAATGCTGATGCACTGGGCTTGTTTTGTGCAATTTTCCCTGGCGAAGCAGTACTGAGTGCACTGTCAGATAAACAGGGTGTCAGATCCATGAAGATAGCAATGGGTAACAGAGCAGAAAGAATACAAACTCCAGTCTTTCCATCCCCAACTAACTCCTTGCCTCCCAAAATGGCAGTCCGAGAACCACTGAGGTTCAGACAGACACTTCCCATACCACCAATATTAAGGTGTGAAGTCAAGAGGTTCCTTCACCATAAACATTTTAAATGGCTGATCTCACTCTTTTCACCTTTTGCACTACTTTTGACACTCTCCTAACTTCTAGGGAGAAAAATGCCGGCTAAAATGTTTCCCTGAACCTGCCAAAAAACCAAAGTTAAAAAGATTTGATTACTGAAAAATTCCTTAACTACCACAGAACATCAAAACATACTCCTTTTATAGGAGCAAAACATAACATAGTTCCAGAAACAATACTTTGCCCATCATGCATCTATAAATCCAGAGATATACAGAGCCTACAGATGATAAAGAATAGGAAAAACACAGTGATTTGATGAAAACTGTTTTATAATCTTTGAAAACACAGATCAGAATGCCTCAGCTGCTTCATCATTGGAACAGGAATAATATGTTGCTCGAGGAACTGAGAGGTGTATTTATATGTGAGGTACGCTTATATGTATTTATACACACAATACAGACCTCCAATACACAAACTAATGGTGAGATAAACTGGATAATACTGGATGCATTGGGAGATGCAAAAATATTTGATTGCAGAGAGTGAGTGCTGCAGACGCAGCTGGGTGTGTCCAAGCACTCCAGGAGGGATGATTAATTCAAGTTGAACATGAATCCAGATAAGCCTTACATATATGGTTGATACAACCACAAAATAAACTCTTAGAGCATCATGGAATGCATGCTGTGGCAATTCCTTCTTGTCTGTCAATGACTGCGACACGTACTTCCAGTTATTTAGATGGGCCAGTGCATACAGCTTTCTTTATGCTTGCACAGTTACAGCATGTCAATTATTTCTTCATAAATAAGCATCTCCAACCTCTGAACGAAAAAACATTTCTGATCTTCTGCCTACAGTGAGGTTAATTAAAAGGTTATTAAAAGGAGTTAGGCCTCACAATACAAAGAGATCTGCATGTTACTGCAAAATAAGAGAGGACATGAATTTAGCACACATTATTAGCACATGCATTATTCCACAGTAAGTACTTCATGCACGCTTTTACTACGTGGTAAAGGCAAGGAAGCTTATTCTTTAAAGAAAAAGGTGGAAGCTACCTGCTAAGCACCACTGTTAAGAGTATGCAAATAAGCACTAGAGAGCACAGGTCAATTTATTAGCTTTCAATAAATTGTTCATATCTACCTTCAGACATATCCTACAGGCTCCCCACTTCAAAAATACCATGTTGTGTCAAACACGTCATCTTCAAATATTAAATTGTGCCGGAAGCCCACTTTATGGGTTGCTCTAAAATGAGCCCACAGAGAGAAACACTTCAGATTTATGTCATTAGAACAGCAGAAGATATGGTGAGGTTCTTGCCACTGTTCACATAAATCTATAGACCATCACTGTAAATTCTGGTCTTACCTGTGAAGACCAGAATTCATTCCTCCTGGTCTTCCCGTCATCTTTAGCTTTTCTAAGCAGCCAGTAAAATACCCCAGCAGCCATGCTACTGTAGGTTCGATGAAAGACAATGCTGGCAACACATACTCTAGAAAATGGGTTTTAAAAAGGTTACTGAGATTGATTAGCTTACTGAAGAAAATCATTAAGTCATTATGATTTGATTCTACACCCACCCTTTCCCTCATCTCTCTGCTTCTCAAAATGGAAGTCATATCTGCTTGTTCCATTAAAACCAAACTGCAACGAGTTGCAGCATTGTCATGCTGTTACACTCCGTGTCAAATTCAGTCTACTAGCTTTGATAATTAAATGCACAGGTTTTGTGCATCCTGCTACATATTAATTTTTAATTCTTGTTATACTTACTCTAATTTCCCGTGTGATGTTCTCACTTCATGTAATGAACAGTGCCAAAAATATTTCACATGCTGCTAAATACAATTTGGGAGAAAGGAAGAATCAATACTAGAATGGCGAATCTGAAGGCATGTTAGACAGGACTCAGTGCCCCAGGGTACCATACTTCTGCACTAATGATGGCAATTTCAGTGACAAAATACTAGTGTACAAACAGGTTTGTTTTAACATTATTTAGCTGAAGGCATCAGCTATCGAAATTAAAAGACTTACAGACTTCACTTGTGAAAATATCAAAGTGGAAAAAAATGGTGTTTCGCTACTATACAGAAATAAGAATTAAATTGGGAAGCAGTGTTTCTTTGGAATTATAAAAACCACAAAAGTCATCCCAGCCATTGCTCACAAAGAAAGAAAGAAAGAAAAATAAGAGAGCTAAACACACTTATTTTTTGCTCAGATGTCAAATTCCTGCTGGCTTCCAGATCCATTCTTTGACTGTTTCTATTCAAAGGATAATAGAAACAATGTCTGAAATTCCAAGCTCTATGGACTGTAGCTACACATTTAAATGTGGTGCTAATCTGACAATACGAACATTAAAAAACACTGAAGCCCTAGATTATGCTGCAGAATATATTGCTATATATGCTCCCCAGAGATTGCAGAGTATAAATGCTAAAAGTTTTGCTTTTCTTTTTGAGTGTACAGAATTGCATCCCATCCTGGGGTACAAAACCTTAAAAAAAAAAAAACCCACAACACCCCACAAAACAGAAAACCTGTTTCCTATTTTCTTTCCTAAGAAAGCCTTGTTCATTTCAATGAGCAATTAACTCTGAAAGCTAACGATAATACCATCTTTTATTTTATACAGTCTGAACCTCAGACAACATACACAAATCTGAAGCTGAGGGACTACTGGGATGGTGAGAGCAAACTATGGGAAAGGATGCAGGCTATAGGGAAATCAGACACTGTGAAGCTTTGAAGGAGACAGGTCCTAGAATAAACTTCCCCTTGTATTATTATCTGTGCATCTCCAGATCCCTACAGTGTTGCTGAATTGCAGTTTTGTTTTTAAACAGATAACCCCTAGGTTACATGCATCAAAATACAGTAACTAGTTGTCAATATTTTGTTGTTTCATTGTTGATCATGTAAGCATGTGGTGAGAATGTTTTCTGCCTATGTTGAAATACAAACTGTCTTCCCATGCCTCACTGGATACAAAAAGCCCCTTACCTAGTTGCCAAAGTTGCAGTATCTTCCCTCTGCCAATCTCTATGACAGTTATGCACTGTGGATACACAAATCTGACACATTAAGAATGTTGAATTTACGATCAAAATACATGAAGCTCTGGGCTGACAACAATTCAGATTAAATTAACTGAAAAACATTCTTATTTATATGAAATTTTTGTAGAAGTTTACAGGTGGAGAAAAAGGCTAGGTGGGGACAACAATTACTTTTATCTCAGAAATAGCAAAGTTTCATGGTGCTCTTTCACGCATTTATCTGACAGCATTTAATTCCTCCCTACTCTCCAGACCTAGATGGATTTTCACAAATTAGGTAAGTAAATTTTATTCTAAAAATAGCTTATAATAAGCTTTTTTTTTTTCCCCCCTCTCCCCTTCCTCAAAATATTTCTGGGAAAAAAACCCCAAACCAACGTTTGAGATAAATCATTACAGTCTTGACCTACTTCTCTGACTTGCGGACAAAGTCCTGCTTACCCATAGCTTCTACTCCAATTAATTCTGTGAAAGCTCAAAAGGAATGAATTCTTAACTTTTGCCTGACTGAAGAATCCCCAAGACTCCCAGCTCTCTGCCAGCAGATGAAGCAGCAAGTCACCTATCCCTCTCTGGCTGACAGGGTGATGTTTGCTCTGCCTAGGCACTCTTAGAAAGGGAAAAATAAAGCATCAACTAAACTTACCCTTTTATTTGACAATAAAGACAAACGATTCAAAGTCAATTTTACAAAACCTATTTTCTAAAATGAGGGAATTAGGTTATTTTTCTGGAAAAGGAAATAGAACTTTGCACTCAAGTGAACAAATTTGTTATTTTAATGAATTCTAAACAGTGAAGCTTATAAGAAACACATTAAGGTACATTTTCTTCTAAATTGTCTACGGGCTTCCTCAAATTCATATGCCTCTTTTGAAAATTTTCTTTCTGTTGTTCCTGCCTTCTTACTGCTATGCAACATCCACTTGAAACAGGATCTACCTTAATACAATTCACAAAGCAGCTGTAGTTTCCTATATTCATATAAGTAAAGCACGAGACTAGCAAAGGCAGATTTCTAAGTGGTAAGAAGGAACACTTCTTAATAAATTAAGAGATAAAATAAATTGTTAGTGATGGTGACTTTTGCAATCCTGTCAAAAGTTGACAAGGTTTGAGCACAACTGGATGCTTGCAGCGATATATTTTTAAACTTCTATTTACTGCATAGATATAGATTTATATAAAAATCCCAACTATTTTGGTTTTTTTTTTAAACAGATATCACATGGACTATATGTATCAAAATACTGCACGTAAGAACTACCACCTTCTAGACGACATTAGGAAGAAACAAGTAAGTAACCTCATCTGTAAACACAGTCTAATCAATAATTATTAAGATTTTAGATCCATTTGTCTAATTTACGTAGTACTAGACATTGTCAGAAGGAAACCACAAACTAGACTGTGTCCAGTGCAGCAGTTCAAGTTCCCCAGTGACAACTTTTTACCTTTCTAAATCAACACATCCAGTGCAAAATCTTCATGTGAAAATAGACAGAGAAGACATTGTTTGGATTAAAACCACAAAAGTGACTGCTTCTCTGTGGCAACTGAGATCAGAATTATGAGGTGGCAAAACAGTATATAAAGTCCCATACCTGTGTAAGTAACCCCTGTATGAAATGGTTCTGAACTAAGCTAGACAGAAAAGACCTATTTCTTGAATATCCTGCTTCAGAGAGGCATCAAGGCCCTGAAAGCTGTGGTAGAAAATAAGGCTCTGTTCCAAGCTTTGTACCAACCTGATGCAAAAATCCAAGCAGCTTCCCTTTGCTGCTTAATTTCCACACGTCACATGGACAAACCAGGATGCAGTGATGCTTTCCTAGGATACAGAGAACTGAAAATACTGTTTGCTATACAATAAACCTATACACTAGAGAGGTAACCCTAAACACAAGTATGCCAATACATACCAAAGCAGAACTAAGAAGAGCTGTTCCTACAGATGTGTCTTACCTCCGTACAATAATCCAATGAGTCTCAAGATCCTTTACTGACTTCTACCTGTTTAGCTGTGCAGACCAAAGCCAATAGCCAGGCTAGTTCAGAGCTACTTGCACACCGATGGGCAAAAGTCAAGAGTTGAATGTTCTGTTTTGACCCCCCCCTCAGTTAATGCTAAATGATTAGGAACTTAATGCCTTGAGACATTTACTGCTCTGACAAATTTATTTGAATACGGACAGTGAATACAAAAGTATTCAGGAAGAAATGACAGTTTAAGGCTTGTGCATTGCTTCCTTTAAAAACAGGCCAATAAAAATCCAACTGAGCGCTCTGTAGCAGGTATCTTTCTATTAGTCAAAATACTTCTAGATTAGAGCACAGACTGCAGAAGGCATCCAGTTCCTCCTGTTTGTTCCCCATGCTGCATGCATGAGTGCAAAGACACTTCAAAAGGCTCCAGCAAAGCAGTCTATAACACTAGGTCTTTAGACAGGCCAGTGATGTAAAGCCAGCATTTTGATGGAAGTACAAACAGTAAAGTCCGGGAATCAACTAATGCTCTGATAGAAACATCTTTGACTTTAATGTAACAGCAAAAACAAGTAAGGAAGACTTATATCTACAGTATTATCCACATACCAACATGATGCCAAACGGTTCTGCTTTGCCTGTCACGTGTTTATTTGTCTGGCCAGTCTAGATGTCCCTCTTGCTTTTATTTCAAAGAACAAGCAATGAAATGAATGCACATATCAACTGTAATAGGTTGTGTATGGCTATTATCTTCCCAAGCAGCTAGTATCTCCAAAATAACTTTTCAAATGACAACTAAGAAAGGAAAAATCTTAGTGACTGATACAACAGCACTCCTGCTCTGAGGAGGAAAGGAGATGGTATTTCATGCACAGGGTAGTAGATTTTTGGAATGCCTTGTTGGCAGGATAGTGTAGGTGCAATAAATTTACAAGCGTGCAAGAATAGACTGGACAAGTACTGCGAAGAGGCCCTGAAGAAGCTACCAGACAAACCACAACAGGTTAGGTTGTCCTCAGTTGAAAACAGAGAGACCGAGAGACCACTGAGTTAGTCTTATGGTGAAAACAAACACTATAGATTATTAGCCTTTGTGAATAGCAAAGACAGGTCTGGAACACTCCAAAGAGCAGTACACCTATGCATTCGTGTTGGGACAAAACAAAAAGCACTATGGAAAAAAAGAACAGTTGTCCTGTTAAAACTACTCAAGAACTGAACTATAGAGATACTAGGTAAATGCTAATTAAAAATGCTCAGCTGTTATCAGCAATATATTCAATTGCTTTAGTAAGTAACAACAAACCCATCCCCAACCCCCACCCAAAAAAAAACTACACAACAAAAACCCAAACACCCCTCCCCAAACACACTTCTGGACTTCAGGAAATGTTACAGCACAGAGAGTAACCAGTATATACACTTTCCCCTCTTAAAGTGTCTTGCAATTGCTTTCAATATGCCATCACATAACCGATGAACAAACTCAATCTGTGGTATACTCAATATTTGGCTCCTTCATGAGGATAACTTACACCAAACGGCAGACGGTAGCTCTGCAATATGAGAGCTTATCTACCAGGAAACAGGTTACAACATCTGTTCAAATCTGAGAAGCCACAAAAACTACAACTAGGTCCTGCTCTGCCAATAACTGCTAGTAAAAGGAGATCTAACAAGAACTCAGAAGCTGAATTATCAGTCTTAAGACCCTCTTATAGCAGATGAATGAAGTTCACAAACTTTAAGACAGTGGCCTCCAAACTTCAGTTTTCCCCTCAGCTCCCTCTGATACACGGCCTCTTCATCTGTTTGCCTGAGAAGGGACACATGAGCGTGCTGCAAATACACTGACAGAGCTGCGGCTATCGGAATTCTGCAATGTGAGCGACCCACAGCTCTGCAGACAATGATCTGCTTCTCTAGGGCAGAACAGCTGCACGATGCTACCCTGAGTTTTACACTTTCTTAGTGCATAGCTGTCAGCTAACACAGCAGCATGAGGCTGCTAACCCAGTGCTTGACCCGCTGCAGCTGTGGCTGCTACTTCAGTGATGATACTACAAAGACTTGCACAGGCATTACCAAAAAGAGAAAAAAAATGGAATAGACTGGCCACAAAACCACTCCCTGATGATGACCTCAAACACCCATCTCTGAACATAACATTTCTCATTCCCCTATGGCAACAAGACATAAGCAAGCTGATAGCCTCCAAAGCTCTCTGGTTTGAGATTACTCAAATATTTTTGCATTATTTTGAAGTATATCACAACTATTATTTCCAGAATCTGTATCTGTTTAATTGTTTTTTTACACAAAGGCAGAAAATCCAAAGAACTTCAAACATCACAATCTGCAATAGTGCCATTTACACAGTGACAGGCAACTTTGGTTAGTATTTACCTGGATTTTTCCAAAGGCAGCCAGTATCTGCCCACCCTGTTTTCAGGAAGAGTACCTGTGCAGCATTGGGATAATAGTCTACTACACTAGCACAGTGAAATAAATAAATAATTATGTCCACATAAGTAAAATCTTCAAATTGAAATTTTTCCTAGAAACTCCATCTTTTCTTTGGTGTTTAATTATCTCCTCCTTATACCTGTTCCCCAATGACACATTAAACACTTCCATTAATCTTCACAGAAAGATAACAAGAGTGGTACCTGGACTGTTGTTTTTCCCTTATAGTGCAAGACATTTTATTTTGCTAGCTTTGGACTTCAATTTTCTAATTGAAGTTCCCAATTGTGACCTTCAGAACAGTGATCCGAAATGTATATTAAATTTCTGTCTTTCCTGTTAAATTTTATTTCGTCTTCCGCATTTCTTCATTTTTTTCAGATTAAGCTAACAGAGAGGTAGACAAAAATCAGCATTATCAGCTATTTCTCAGTAGCAGTAGTGAATTTAAAAAACCAAACCCCCCAAAACCACAACAGAGTACTGTGATGCAAAGACGACAGCAAAGGCCTGTCTGAGAAGACACTGTACGAAAAGCACTAGACACAAAGCAAATAAGCAGATGAACAAATTGCCAAAAGACCAAATCATGAATTTGGAGCAATTAATGCATGACAACCTATTAGAGCATCTGTACTTGTAGAACAGATAACAACAAGCCTTAATGCAGGCTCTCTAGAATAATCCATTTTGGCTCATGATAGACGAGGAGTAGTCATCACATGTTTATCCCTCTTTGCAAGACATTTTACAATAAATAACTGATATGAGTAAGAAGCATTGATATATGAACCACAGGGCAATTGCTTTTAAAGAAGCAGCTTATAGGTTTCTTCCTCTTGTTCTATGAAGACATATAAATGTTAAAAACAACAACAAAAAACTGTAAAAGAGTTAATCCTTTTACCCTTATCTGTAGGTTGTGGGTTTTTTTTTTTGTAAATAGACGTGAAATGTGCATTTCAGGTCCTGCTTAAGCTCTACAGAAAGGTATGCAAAAGAATTTCAGTTTAAAATTATTATTTTTTTTAACACCTGCCAACATGCCAGCAGACACAGTTTGGGAAGCATTTTGAGTTTTTATCATCACAGTGCTAGAACACAACAATGCTTGTATTTTTACAAGACACAAACTATGGAAATCTTAAGTACCTAAGATATCTGAAAGACATGTAGACACTTTGGCACTGTAGACAGAAAAAAAACAGCTCTTGGGAAAGTAGGAAAAGTGGCTTGGTCACAACAATAGTAAGAGGAAATAAAGGCAGCAGAATGACACAGAACAGGAGACAAGGCAGGAAATGAGAGTATAAGAAGTGAGGACATGCATTTCTATCCTGTGAAAAGACAAAGAACTACTAAAAGGAGACAGGATGGAACATTTACAGCAGCAGCAAGGTTTGCGGGGTTTCCCCCCCACCCCCTTTCTTTTTGTTTCTTGACTGAATTCAGATACACAGAAAATATGGATGATAAAACACACTTGCCCTTCAGCGCTTAAATCTTAAGTAGAAGAGAACAAGAACACTAATGCTTGCTATCATGCCCTGAAAGCTTTTTCCCCTCTTTCTCTCCCCAAATGTTGTCTCTGAGCTTACAAACATGACTTTTTTTTTTTTAAATTGGCCAGAAGTTTACTTTCAGGTATTCCAGCTTTTTGTGTAAGAAACAGCAATTATAAGAAACAAGCAATTTTACGGAACAGAATACTTTAGATCTCCTTCAACTTTTCTATTTTGTAATAGAAACACAAGACATAGAAATCTGGTTGCACACAGTCCTGTATTTTTCAGTCTTTTCCTATGTTATAGGAATCTGCAGCTCTGTATTTAGTCAAAAAGATGCACTGGAAACAAACATTTTGTCATCTCTGCAATATTTGCTAGAGAGATTTTTGAAGAATAGACTACACATTTTAGGTTAGTTTTCTGCCACTAAAACAGGGCCAGAAGTTATTCTTCAGCTAAGGAGTTGGAAATCCACTGGGTCCTGGAAAGCTCTGAACAGTCTGCTTGTCTTCAAGCCAAACATGCCACAAAGCACTACAATGGGCAAAGCAACTACATTTACACAGAAAATTGCTGTGTGGTTGCATATTGGACCCAGGGGAGACTACAGAACCAGCTATAAAATTTCAGGACAATACCACATATGAAGATTGTTGTATTACCCTACATGAGAACTACAGTGAATCAAAAATGCCTTTAACTAAAGGTTTCTTGCAAGCAACATACCTTGTGCACGTGTAAAGCAGAACCTTAAAGTAAGAACTGGTGAGAGTTACTTTTTTTACTTAATAAATGTAACACGTAATCTTAACTCAAGGAAATAAACTTCATATTATTAAATGATTTTAAAACCTCTCCTTACTGAAGTGTCTTAGAATAGCAGTCAGACCATTTTAAAAATCTTCCTGAAGTACGATAGAAGCTTTTTTTTTTTCTTCCCCTGTTAAGTTTCAAGAGACCTTTTGGACTAAACAAAGCAATGAGTCAAGTTTCATTGTCCTTTGCAGCCATCAGAACTGCCATGCAAGCCATTTGAGGAGTCCTTTAATCTCAAATTGTTTCTACTGATAGTACCAGATACAAATGAGAATCAATTAATATTATACTATAGTAAAAATTCACTCGCTATTTCTCTCTCATTTCATTTTATCCAAATGAAAGCTTTTTATTGCATGTTACCTGAAGGGAGTTCATACACAGCCCAGACAGCTCCAGGAGAGCACACTATGCAGTTAAAATAGCAATCACTGTAATAACAACTCCTACGTAGTGCATCTACTTAGAACACGATAAAACGTGATTTCCCCTGGCTATTGGCACAAGGCTGCAAAGCTATAGCTCCAGCATTGTTCATGAGCTGAGTGGAGGAGATAGGAATAGGATAACGCATCCCTGGAAAGGCAAACAACTCAAGCTACTGCATACATTCCAGGGTAGACAAGATTAACCGATGCAACAAGGGAAGCTCCAGCATCACCCCGGCACAAAAGAAATGTGATCAATTTAGGAAGCTGTTATTTTGTTATCTTGTCTCCTAATCAAAGTTGAGACCCCTGTTGCATATTTTACACAAACAGCCACCCACAAAACTTCACCAGCTTTTGAGCTACACATGCAGGACCATAATCAAAATGTCAGAGAGTATGTTTCTGAAAGATATCTAAACTTTTCAAGCCTCTAGAGTCAAAAGAGAAACAGTATGATATATGTGCCTCAGTTTTCCTAATCAGCTAAGAAAATACAGACATGCCTGTCTAAAAATTTCCTCTTGAATAAGGTCTAAATAACCATTCGACACTATACTGGTTTCAACTTCAGGAAGAGGTAAGCCAAGAAACAATGAATACTACTACTCTGGTCCAGAGCAGTCCCTCCAAACAAATAAATCTATAACCAAACAAATTTACAACTACTTTCCCAAACTATAAATGGCTTTAGAAGTATTGAGGAAGAACCAACTTCTCTCTTATGGCAGAAGAGCTGAAGTTCCTCCTAAGTAGGCAAATCTACAATCTTTTACTGCTCATTTTAGTCTCCGTGCCAAAGACTTACATTTTGGAAAGGGCTCGGATCCGCAGAAATTTTATTTGAACAGACATGTTTTCAGGTAAAAACAAGGTAAGTTGTTATTCCTCCTCACACAACATATCTGCAGATCTGTCTCAATGGAGTTTTCATTAGAGCTTACCTTCAGGAAAACAGGATCACCCTAAAGGAGCGCCAAGGCAGTAAGAACAATATGAACACTACAGTGCTCTCTATTCACAGGGCATTTAAACAGCACAAAGGTGCTTTTGTCCTCCAGCAGAATATCAGCATGGTGAATGTGGATATGACAAGAGACAACACAGAGGTAGGAGTTCCTCAGTCTTGAAACTGTCAGTGCTCACAAGGCACTTTTAAGACAATAATTTGTTTGACAGAAGAATAACTTTATTCTGCTTTGGCAAAGTACGGCATATAAATTTCTGAACGCAAGAAGCAATCCTGAATCTTAGAGTAAACTCTCTATTCAAAAACTTGCCTGGTTAAAGATAGCAGCTACCAGAAAAGTGGGGAACAAAACCAACTGCTATTTCAAAGGCTGACTGATTCCTTAACTCAAAGCAAAGCTGACTCCTCCTCAATTTTATTCTCCGTACCACACCAGAAGCAGAATGCCAATGAGTTTTATTATGATAGATTTCTGTGGAGTTAATTTATGGAGTTAATCATCCTAAGAGGCATTTCATACTGGGATGCATACAAACAATTTTATATACCATTATCAAACATTCAAGAAAAGACTCAGTCCTCTTTCATTCGTACACCTTTCTACGTTCACATTATGGCAGATGAATTCAACTTTATGTTGCTCTTAAGATAAGAAACCATGGATCTTGCACCAAATGGAAGTGTTCCGTTTCGTGACTTATTTTCAGCAACCATAAACTTGATGATTACTTTGCTATTTAAATAATCTCATTGTTTTGTTACTGAAGTAATCCAAATCTATTGATTCTGGACCTTGTTTTGTAATTGTCAGAATCCCATGAGTTTGAAAAACTAGGTATAATCACAGATCAGTTTGTCTCAAAAGATACAAACTCTTCAGACAAAACCACAAATGTAATGACTGGTATTATCTCTTTCCTATCTTCTGTATGGTCCTAATGGAGCAGCAAATGGGTGCGAGGGGCAAAGTATGGAGCACCAGTCATTTAGGAAAAGAAGTTTGGTGTTTTGCAACATCCACCATGCCTGGAAACCAATGTCCTCAGACCAGTACTTCCAAACATAGAGGTCAATCACCAATTCTCTAAAAATCACTTGGAAATGAAGGCGTTCCTGGATTTCTTAATCCAACTTTAGCTTTTTCTACCCTGATGAGTAACACATGGAGTGATAGGATATCCTGCACTTTAAAGACAAATTTGATCTTTCTGATACAGACATGACTGTAGCAGATGTCTGACCACAGTTGAAAACAAGTGTTTCCTCAAGACAGTATCAAATCTCAGTTCACCCTGGTTGCCTACAGACTAAAGCATGCCTTAAATATTTCTGCCATAGCAGAGGTGATTCATCAGAAGAGCATGATAGTGTTCATCACAACACTTGGAGCATGATAGTGTTAATTAACACAGCAGTTACAGGTCAGTTGTTCTCAGAATTGAACTCAAACTCTTAAGGTGCACAGTTATAGACAGTCTGATCTATTCTTTTGGTAATCCTCTGATCACACAGTAAATCATTCCAAGTTGCTAAACCAGAGAAATAACAACTCGATCACAAGAGCTTTTTATTGTCAAACTGACTTTGTCTAACATGCAGTGAAACCATCACAAGAACCAAGGATAACCAAAGGACACAAAACTACTCAGTTAGAAACTGAATAAGGGAGGAAGAGGGAATTGTCTCAGCTGTATCATGAAACTACGCCCTTACTCGACTTCAGGCATTAAGAAAACTGCACCAGGAGACCCTTACATTTGGCTCCAAGCATTTTCACACTTGACTATGTTCCCATTCTGCTGCACATAACCAAATCTGTCTCAACCCACAGGGAGTTGTTCCACTAATACTCACTTTTAGTGTTTCATGTACTACAGAGTACTTCAGATTCGTTCCGGTCAAGAAATTACTATGAAGACATGCATTTCTACTTTGTAGTTAGTTATGTTTCTAAAATTATTAAATTACAGATGGAGCTAAAGCAGCCTATTGACTTGGTACTTGCAATCCTATGTTGTTAATGCTCCCAATCCCCTTTAACAGTATAAAGGCAGGAAACTGCAAAAAGTTTAAGGTTCAGGGAGCAATGCTCACTGCAGTGGAAAATGACCGCTTTCATCATTGACAGTAAAAACAACTTCTCTCTAAACCTTTGAAAGCAAGCTCCAACATGCAACTGAGGGATACAAACTGTAGTTGGTTCATACCTGCAGCTACGCACCTCCCTCTAGCTGTTCCAGTCTTCACTCTAAAAGATAAGGAAAAAACAGACATTGAGTACTCCAGAGTTAAAATCGGATAATAACAATCACCATAACATGAACTCCATCTTGTAAATGCTGAGGACTCCAAAAGTAAAGCATATTTCTAATAACAGATGTCATCATGAGGTGGTAACAACCCTCATTAGACTCAAATGAAGTTGCACATTTCAAAAATACAGAGAATAAATGAAAGCGTACAAAAGAAAGGACTGCAAACACAACATGACTGAAAACAGAAGTCTTGTAGCTTCCTAATAACATTCAGTGGAATTATCCTACCTGTCTGGCTTTTTGTCTCTCATGACAGAAGCAGAGTTACCAACAGCAGTACCCACAATCCTAAACTCCTATATTATATTATTTTGACAGTAATACAGCATAGATGGAAATGTATGAAAATGCTCTGAATGAGGGAACACAGAGAACTAACAACATAAGGAAAAATATTATTTCTACATCTTAAGCAAATCATCAACCAAGATCCGCACAGACATTCTGTACTAGCATCTCATAAGTAGGGGATGCTACTCTGTGATTCAGGGTTCTCTTTTTGCAGATTCAGTAACTGACCCACAATAAAAGCTAGCGCATATTTAAATACAGATCTTGGACTGTTTTTGTTTTTTTTTTTTTTTAAAGAATTTGTTCTCTGCTTCCTCCTAGGTTATTTTGCAGGACTACACTCATGATAGTTAGCAGTATTTTACAGAAAATCCAGATCTGTTTACTTATCTACAGTAACTGCATCCATCTGCATGAAGAACAGTTATACAAGGCTATTTGAGTTCCCACATTTTGACTGCTTTGCAGGCCCGTTCATAACCTTTGTTCCGTATTCTTTGAGAAGTGTGGATAAGCAATCCGTATCCTTTTCTAACTTGTCTTGCAGTATACTTGGATATTTATCATATGTACTCATGTCCTCTTTTCCAGAGGAAGATCTCTTGAGAATTTTTTTATCCCTATTTAGTAGTAGTTTTCAATTGTTCTAATTTCTTCAGAATTTACTCAATTGATTTAATAAAATATTATAAACTCTAAAGGAATACAGAATCCTAAACAGAACAAAGAATAGTTTTCTTATAATACTACATAAGAACAATAAAAATCAATCCACAAATCCTGAGAAACATAACTTGAGTTACCTGAAATGTGTATTTTCAAAATTATGAATTGTCCTGGTTTGAGGTAAAACAGAACGAACTTCCTGTTCAGTAATTTTACTTCTTAGCTAGGCCTCTTCTAACTCTCTGAAATTAACAGCATGTTGTGTCTACAATGGTTCATTATCAGAGTGATAAGACCGATGTTTACAGTTTGTGCCAAGGAATGGTATGCAGAGAGGCTCTTGCTTATACTTATTGCTATAACAACCAACGTCAGCAAATTTTGTTATTTGCCCCGTTGGAGGGTTGGAAGCGGAAAAGCGTAGAGGGGTCCCACCTGCATGGAGGAGTGGACAGGACAGGTGACCCCAAACTGACCAACAGGATATTCCATCCCATCTGCCCCATGCTCAGTATAAAAGCTGAGGGATCAGAGGGTCAACTCTTTTTCTTCAAGGGCTGATGTCTGAGGAGGACCCTGTCTGTTCATCTGCCTTTGATCCCAATCCGTGGGTTCCTGACTCCATCTGTGGAATACAGTTCCCATCCGTTGCTGAGTCCAGCCTGGGACTTCCCCAGTGCCTGCCAGTGACGTCATCCTGGGAGCTTAAAACAGTTTTGTATATACTGTACCTATTTCATTATTTCCTTTATATTTTATTATTAATATTTCATTAAAGTAGTTTAGTTTCTTCTAAACTCTTAAATCTCTTTATCTCTCCTCTTCCTCTCCATGTAGGAGAGCTTGGGGGAGAGCATCTGTCACCAGCCACTGGCCAAAACCACGACATGAATTTATCTTTTCTAAAATATTACTGAAAACTGACTATTGGTCAGGAAACACTTTACATACTTATTTTTGTTCTGTTTTACAATAACATTCTGAATTACAAAGCTCCTATTAGTGATTCAGGCAAATATGTTACCTGAGGACACCTCCTTCCACCTCACCCACATTCCCTTGCTTTTTTGAAGTTTAATTAAAGAATGTTTGTTTATGGCCAAAAAATGGTCTCAGGTTTCTGCTAACAGACCTGGCTTCAAAACATCACGAAACACAAAGTTTTTGTTTTCTTCCTTTTAAACCCAAACTTTGCCAAATATTTAAGCCCTATGGAAGTATCATAAATGCTAAGTTATATTTCTGTGACAATCAGCTTTCAGAAAAAACTGAAATACGCAGCTCACTGACCTTATAAATGCTTAAGGATAAACTCATAAACAACTTTTTAATGTCAAAAAGAAAATCTTCCCTTCACACGTGTACCTATGTAAATGTCTATAGAATTAATTCAAAAACTTCAAAGGAACCAAAAGTACAGCTAACATAGCCAGAGGAACTCATAACGCTTGGATACCTTTTGGAAAAAATATATACCTCACTGATCAAAGGCAAAATCCAAGACAATAAAAAACTTTAAAAAGCAAGCAGCAAATCTGACAACCACTTGTAGAAAGCCTGGGAGAACGCTCTTAAAACATAAGTGTTTCTCAAAACAAAATTGTTTTAGTTTGGTTCATTTAATTGCATGCAGAATATAAATACACCAAATACTTCATTCAAGTTTATACAACAGACAAAGCTGGCCCAAAGGCCAAAAAGTCTGACAGCTGTATTTCTTCTCAGAAGAAATCAGGATTCTTGATACCTCAGATGAAGTTATATACAGCTAGCATGCTGGTAGCAATGTGTGTAGCGTATCAATTTCTGTAATTAACTGACATGGCAGTAAGCTCTTGTGCAAACTGCAGATTCACCAGAGCCTAACATGAGAAGCTTACAGTGAACTGTTTTCGTAGTTGCATGAGTGTAGGTTCTTAGTGGGGACAGCAAAACAATTAACCGGTGTAAACTGGGACATCTCATCATGGCTTTTGCAAAGAATATTTTTCCTGAAGTTGCACCCCTGACTGAAGTGCTGCATCTGAGTACAGATGTCACTTCCCAATAATTGTGTAAAAAGCTGGGAGAAACACCTGACAATTCCATGTAGAAAAATGAAGTTTTAACACTTAGATTTAACACTTAGCCCTGACAAATCTAAGAGTGACAAAATACACTCTCACTGATGAACAAACAGTTGAAACTTCTGGTATGCAATAGAATATAAATAGAACTGCATCTGGTAATGAAAACAAGTGGCTCTAGCCATTAAGTACTACATAATGGATCTGAGGCCAATAAATCTAATGATACTGCTTTGATACTTAGTAGCAAAACTTCAGTCTCACCAGCACCACCTGTAAGAGAATACCAAATCACTTAATGGATTCTGATCAATGAAATTACTGTCATAGTCAGCACTTTTCTAGGCTAGTTAGTTCTGATTTCTCATTACACTTTCCAGGAATTAATGTTTATGGGACACCAGGATTACCACTGACAATTAAAGAGGCTAACAGCTAAAACAGACCACACAGCTCAACCTCAGATATATCCTGGCGTCAACAGTCTCTCACATAAAAATCAACATTCAGTCTGGACTCACTGTGGATTTACACACTTTTAAGTACCAATATGGCCAATAATAAAAACTTGGAAATATAAAAATAACTATTTCTCTAGAGGAAGTGCAGGAGGGAGATAACGATGCATCAGAGAGTAAAGGAACAAGTGCACTAGATAAATCAAATTACAAATACAGAGGCCTACACAAATTAGATGAAGTTTCAATTACTGTACAGCTTAGGTCACAACCCACAGAAAGTATGTCACCTTCTAGTAAACATTACTTAGGAGACAGCAAGATGACAGAGACAGCAACAACAAACTGCTATAGTGCCAAAACCTCACCAAGGAAGCAGCTATACTTTCTTATCTGAGAAATGCCCTTCTACTGCAATCTTTACACCACCCAAACCTCTCAGCACCGGAAGCTACTTGCTCAACACAAGGCAACATCTTCTAGTCACTGCATCTGCTTGCTTTATTTTTGCAGAGCTGCCCAATACTATTTGCCTCAGTGTTGCCAGCGCAAGTACTAATGTGCATACAGGTTATCAGACAATCTGTACAATTAGCAAGTAGGCCAGCTGAATTACTCATGACAATATGTTTGACTATAAGAATGTAAATTTGTTCAACTTAAGGTATAGTAGGAAGAACAGAATGAAGAATAGAAGAGGTGCGCATTTTGGTACCACTGCAGATTAAGACAAAAAAAGAGAGGGGTAAACATTTTAAATGCCATATTTCAAGTTACTGTAACCAAATCATCATAAAATACTTGGGATGGGATGCAGACCGTATCTGCAATGTCTGTTCCATGCCCTGTCAGCAATTACAGCTTAACTTTCCCAGGATCGATCATTCGTCTTACAACCCATAATGAAAGTATAAAGAGACACAGTTTGAGAATGCAAAACAATCTTATGGTCTACTGTTGAAAACGTGAGACTGGGACTTAGAAGACATGAGTTCTATTACTAACTATGCAACTGAATAGCATTGGACAAGTCACTTTATGGTCCTAAGAGTTTCCATTTATACAGTATTATTATCTTGTTTTCTTTCTGAAAAGATATTTTGAGAACTAGTGACAGAATGTATTCAGTAGCAGTCAGAGAATATCATCACATTGTTACAACTGCATCTCAGCTGAAAATCTAGTAAACAACTTCATGGAAAGTTTCCACAAAAGATTTGTCTGTTAATAAAAACCAACAAAAGATTTAAACTTGCTATAATCCTTCCAGATTATGGCATTAAGGGACTCTCAAAATATCTCAAGAGTTGCAAATACAGAAGATACACACCAATGCAACATTTTATTTACTTTTTGAACGAGGATCCAAAATATTCAGAAAACACGCATTCATGTTTTGCTTTAGGGATACTGTACATGCCACAGGAAGACCTATCAAATGTGGCAGTGTTTTATGTCTTCTTTTGTGTAAAAGATTGAGGCGTAGCGAACAGAAACAATATTCTCAGTTTAACCACTAAGCCTACTTCTAGAAGCAACAATACTAGCTGAACTTTAACAACCTCATCCATCTCGGCCACAAGATTCAGATACTAACACTTTCACTCACCAACCATCAAAGGCAAGGTAAAAAATTCTCAGTAAGAAAATCAACCCCATGCAGTGTTTAGACAGATGCAGTATGTATAGCTCTATGTTAAAATAAGTCTTTTCTGATGGTATCAAGGTACTTACACACCGCTTTCTTTTGACCGTACAAAAGAGAATAAATTCAAATCCAAACAGAGAAGAAAAATGTATTGCAGGTCTCCCCACAGAGATACTCAAACACAGTCAGTATTCTGTGCTATTAAACCTAAAATATTAAAAGAGGACAAAGCGCATACGACCATTTCCAGCATCTACTGCCAACTTCAGAGGGAAAATAATTTTGAGGTGTCCCAATTTTGAAAGATCAGAATTGAACTGGATGCAAAATTCTGAGTAGGCTTGAAATTCTGTATTTACAAAATATTTACATATAAACGTTTCTATTTTATTTCAAAGCAGCACAACTAAGAAAGACTGATTTACCTTAAGCTTGTATGTGTCTCTTGCTTGGCTTATATTAGACAAATACTTGCCATGAACTCTACCGTGCAGAATATGCCATTGCCACGCCTGCAAACCAAAGAGTAAAAATATGCTCAATTTTTTTTTTTTCTTCTTTTGCAATAGGCACATGGTCCAATCCTTTGCAGAAGGAAATGGACACAAATCTCAAGTTACACTCATTTACATCTGCAAAGAACTGGAGTCAATGCTCTATTTTAAGGAATGAATATTGATTCAAGTACTTTTCAACAGCAAATAAATTTCATTAGCACTTCAAGAGATTTAACATTGGGTGTGTAGAGCTGAAGCTTTAAAAAATATTTTGTACTATTTCTTTTTCTTCATCAGAGGGAAACTGGCATTGCTGTGGGAACATTAACTCAGGAATGTCCTGACTTTTGTTCAAAAACCCAAATGAAATAAAATCTAACCATTTCACTGCAAAGCAGTTCTTCCTAAGCTTCTACTCAAGCTCTCTGAAGGTTTCTTATTTGTCATCATTTGTATATACACTTTGGTTTCTTTTTTGCAATATTTACCCCCTCTTTAGTATCTTTATATAGTATCTGAAGCATACAAACCACTGGAAATAATATAGAAAAACCAGAAAAAAAAATCTGCATTAATTTACAGCTTAATACCTACTGAAAATGCATTGATGCATAAACATGTGCAGCACTTTGAAGCACTATTTTTGACGGAATACCATTCATAAATGTAATGTCACACTTAAGATGAGCTTTTCTCTGTCTGAAGAAGCCTAACTTTCATTCTTAGTTACAAACATCTAAAGATCACTAATAGAATGTCTTTCCTACTGATGTCAGCAGCCTTTTACTCCACAAACTACCCTCATGGCCCCTTTTTTGACCCTGAAAAACTCCCTTGCAAGCTGCTTGCCTGTGGTGATTAACACTCACTGACTTTTGCCAGCACAGCTTTGCTTGCTCCTCTCTCGTTCCATGGCCTCAGAAACCCTCCCCGCTGTACGAAGCTGGAGCCGTCAGCCGATCTTAGACTTTAGCTGGGTGGGGGGAGACGGGGGTGGGAAGGATCAAGAGTGTCAATGCACTTTGCCAAGAACTAGACAGACTCAGTACTTGCTTCTAGTTTTATGCACGTATTTTCAGACATTCTTCACTTACACACTTCTCCATCAATTCTTTCCATTCACTTTTCCTGGAAGGCACAGAATGACATCAGATGGTTTCCACCGCTAGCAGGAGACGACTCCAGAAACTTTATGACAAAAACAAGTGCTATAAATACAGATTTGGCTGCATGAGGACTCAAAATAGACATAAAAGCCTCTTATATATCTTCCTGGATTCTCAGGGTTTCTGTACCTCATAGCCAGATTCTGGAAGCACCTTATACTTCCTGAATCAAAACCTCACATGTTAATAGCCTATGTGTGACATTCCTGATGTGAGGACAGAGAGAAGACAAAGTTCACCAATTTTTTCCCAAACAGCAGGCTTCTCTCTACAGCAGCAAATACAGCACATATCAAATACTACGTTCATAAAGAATTACGTTATGACAACATTTAGTACCTCCCTGTCTAGAACAAATGATATGTGCCACACCAGGTAAAGCATGCAAACAATTCTTACTTCTTTTTTTTGGGTTATATTACTAGATAAGACTGCATAGAAGCGCTCCATAAACATTACATAGAAATGGGGCAGAAATACAAAGCAACAGATCAAGACATTCCTACTGTAGATCCAGTTTAAGCCGATGCTCTTGCCAAAAGAATAGAGCACAACTCTTTCCTCACCAGCTATACATCCCCACCTCTGTATAACAAGTCTGAGAAAGGAAATGATCCAGGTGTGATCTAGCCTAACAACAACAACAGGAAAATAATTGTTTTAATCCAGACACGCTCCCTGATTCAGTTCACTACACAACCACACAGATGCTCTTGGCAGCACAAAGGAAAGGGGAAATGCCTGAGAGATGGAACAAGCCTCTTTCAGAGCAATACTGGCATATGCTCATTCAAATTACTTGCGGAACTACATCATCAGATTTAGGTGCTGAATTTCACATAATTAATTCCCTACTGATTAATCCTTTTTAAAGGCCTTGAGTGATAAATGAGGCTTCCACTACTTCTATTAAGAAAACACTTGTAAGAAACATATGCATGTTCTTACATATAATCACCTTTACTCTCCAATTCTTTGTCAGTGGACTGCGTCCAATATTTAGACATGTCACTCCCTATCCTTGATTAAACTATATGATTCAGCTTTTTAAAATCACAAGTAAATCTTTTTCAACTTTCACCTTTCACTTATTCTTCCTGGAGTTTAATACCTGTAATTGCTTTTCAACAGCAATTATAAGTTTAACTAACTTCAAATGAACACTGGGCTTAATTCCAAATTTCTGTAATCTTCCCACATGTCCACCCTTAACCTAACTTTATTATTCAACTGCAAGACTATGACATTAAAAAAAAAAAAGGAGGAATTCTTTTTGTAAAAAATAAAAGCAATAAGGTAAGAAGAAAATAAAAAATTATCCCTTCCTGTGGAATTTCAGGACCTTCAAAGGACGTCAGAGAAAAGTTAATTTCTCACTTGTCTCCAACCTTGATGAAACTTATTCTGTAAACAGGATAATACTGCAGTCAATCCTGAATGGATGACTGGGTATTCTCCCTTAAACTCAAAGTATGTATGGCAAATATGATTTCCTGTCCTTATACATCTAAAGCATTATGTTTTGCTACATGAATCACTTGAACTCCTGGAAACAGGCAGAACACTTCACCTTTTTTGCACTAATGGGCAATAGGTGCTAGACAAATTTACTATATACGTAGCTCAAAGCATCTGTTTTCCAAGAAACACAACTGACAGCTTAGCTTAGCTCTGAACAGTGTCACTTTCTTACACATTGCCTTTAGGAAGAATCTTGCAAAATGGAAGATTTAAATCCCCTAGTGCCATTCTACAGCCTGGCTTTATCTTTCATCTACTCAGTGCACTTGGTGAACATATATTTCTTTAGCGTTCTACCCATTTATCATGACATCCTTCACAGAATGGACAAAATATTTTTTAAACATGCAACAGTATACTTCCAAGAGGCCTTTGAAACTGCCTAATCATATTGCTCCTACAAGACTACAAGCAAAAATTAAGTATGCTACCAGAAAACACTTCAATGTACAGAAATTGTATAACCCCAATCGCTGGCATCAAACAGTACCAAGATTTGCTTTTAATTGGTATTGTAAACTCAGTAACAGTTTAGATTATGGTTTTGCCACTTTGCTCTGGCTAGTATAAAGGAAAGGATGTCAACTAGGGAGTCAGGAAGTGAAAAAGTGAGAAGAAATAAAGGCAGAGGGCTTTAAGAGGATTCGAAAAACTGGGAAACATATCAGGGCACTTAAGACAACAAACTTAACATCCCAGAAGCTGCAAACAATGAATTCCATAGGTTTTCCAGACAACTACTGCAGTGTGTCCTCGTTACACAAAGAATGATCAGAAAACAGACACATAACAAAGTTGCTTGAGTTCAAGAATGAGATGACCCTCTGTCACACATCAATTAACCACAGTTCCCTGCCTGCAGACACAGTGCGATTCAGACACTGCCGGGCAGCTGAGAACTGTCAATTTGCCTCCAAAACTTGCTGCTTCTAAATTCAACAAACACATAGCTTTATCAGGAGGAAATACACTGAAGACACTGAAAATGGTCCTCAAGACCGATTTTAGCAAGATGCTGCCTTCTGTTTCATAAGTGAAGCCATGTTTTCCTCACTCAAATTCCAGAAACAAAAGGCCTGATGCCTACTTGTATAGATATTCAAAAGGCAGCAGAATTTGTAAGTGGACAGCATCCCCTAGAAGACAGAAGTACCCTATAACCTATTTCCCTCTTTCTCCCTCTCAAAAATTTATTGCCAATGTTAATGGCAGATCCAGTTGCTGCCACTATTTTAAGCACCTTTCCGATACTCAAAGAACACCATATCAACAGTTTACTACAGTGTCAGCAGCTAACAGTCTTCCTGCCCTATTTGTTCACCTGATCTACTAAAGAAAAGCAGGGCCTGAATACAAAGTTTATGCAAACACATAGCCAGGGAAGTCCTAGCTACAAGTTTCCAGCTCTTCCTAACAAGGTATTTCCTGCAACCCCATCCCTCAGCACCAACTCCTTATTCCAAACTAGGCTGGCCAGGGTCTAGCTCCTCATTAATCCCCCTTGCCCATAACAAGCAAAGACAGTGCTCAGTTCTTCCAGGACAGGATCTAGTTTTCATTAATCTTCATGGCAGACAGTGACAACATACCTTTTATGGAAAGATATAGGTCCTGGCTAATCACTCCCTAAAGCAGGCAGGGACACTAAAATCCTCACCCTAGAAGACAGCAGCTCTTTTGAAGGTTAAAACTGTATCCTTCTGATGCGACTGCCACCCATTACATACTCTCCCTGCAAGACAACTGCCTTCCCTCCTCCATTCCCAGCCCCTAGACTCCAAATTTGTATAAACTGCATTTCACAAAAAAAGAAAACATCCACAAACAGATCACCTTTCACTTGGAACGCCAGTCCTCCCCAGAGACGCAGAGACAGACAGACAGACGGATGTAATGACAGAGACTGTAAGCCCTGGCTCTCAATTCTGCTCAGTAAATGCCGAATGCACACAAGGCCAGCCACACTGCCTCGTTAGCTAGCATGCTGCTGCTGTACAAATATAGAAAGCAGAAAGTGGAACAACCGTTTCAGCAGAAGAGATTCTACTCCGCTCTCTGAGAGGGAGGAGCAGGGAGCTGAACCAGCTGAACTGCTTTACCCATACATGGTCTCTGAAAGAGACCATTGCTAAGACAAGTTCCTTTACACACACACACCCTCATTCACTGTCACACTGTGCAGAGGGGAAAGGAATTAAAGTGTACAAACTTAAAGGAGTTATTGTTTTGAAATGAGTTCCAAGTCCATTTTGCTTGAACCCACCTTAATAACGCAGAAACGTCCAACACTTTTCGTCCACCAGAATCCGGGTAGCAACTCAGGCACAAGACAAAAATCTCCCTTCCAGGGAATCCCCACATCCACTAGCATTTCAAGAACAACTGATCTGGCCAGGTCTTCCTTGCTGCTTTTGGACACACACATCCACATACTAAGCTCTTAGTTTGACCTTCCCCCCAACCCTAAATTGAATTACAGCAACCTTTTTAAACCCTTCTCCCTTTTTAAGTATTTTCCTAAACCAGTAAGCACGACCTTTCCCATTGCTTGATACAAACTATTATGGTGGCCCGCCATATCATGTCTGCTTTCCCAGTAGTCCTTTTTGCCAGTGTTTAAACACAAACTAAACCTTTTTCTATGCATTCTTCTTAAAAATGGAAGAAAACCACTTCTATGCAGCGTTCCCCTCCCCCTTCACATTCTGGCATGGAAAGGGAGCAAAATTAGTGTAACTGAAAACACGAATCCCTAGGTATTCAAAGAAAAAAAGATAAAATGGCATAGTACCTGATTTTTTTAGTACACAGGTATGACAGTCTGCAACCTTGAAAGCAGTTTCACTTATATATAAAAGTATAATTTTTCATATGAGAGACTTATTACTCTATGCTTCTGCCTATCTCTTATACTTAGTGTATCCCACATTTCTGTGGTGATACAAAGCTATCTTACAGAAGTTACTAGAAAAGTTCTCATGCAAATAAGTGGAAGTTGCAACCTGCAGCTATATCAGGAATGTAGTAACCACCAATTCAGAACTAGGACAAGTGCACTGGTTCAGTAGTTCTGTTAATCTGACTTGCAAGAAGATAAAAAAGTGCTGGTATTTAAACCCACAATCTCAATATTTTTCAAATTTCTCATGACTGAGATAATGGCTTAGACTGAAAATTCAGGATGACACCAGCATACTCAGAATTACCTGTATGCCTAAGCATATCCTGAATTATTTTCCTCAAAAGATCAAGAATATGTGCCCTAATTTTTCTCCCCAGAAAGCAGTCATGCAATGCCTATTAAACTTCGTTTTGTATTAAATGAATAATACTTTAGAACTCAAAGAAATTCTAAAGAAAATGCTGCATCAAAGAAACAGTGTCATAGCAGCTTCCACACTGTGAAATATAGACAGTACCACCTACAGCCTGCCTCTGATAGCGATCAAATTCTGGAACTGAATGCACAATCCAAAATGTAATATGGGTGGCTTTACACCATAAATATCAGAATATTCTCACTTATCTTTCCCAAGTGTACCAAGCATACGATCACAGGTCTCTGAGCAGTCAAAACTGCTTTAGAGAAATAAATATAGAACCCTTATTTTTTCCCCAAAGATTTTGCATATTGATCATTTTCAGTGGTAATATCACTTCTAATGTCACTTATGACTGTGCAAGGAATCTTCAGATTCACTCATAAATTGTGCTAGACACTGTACAGGCATGACACAATGACAGGCAGGACAAAAAAAACCCAGAAGAAATAAAATTCTTCACTAAGTTGACCTGTCATCAAGATGTCTATTTTTTTAAATTATAAGTTTAAATGGAAAAGAGGAATTTTTGGAAGGCAAATAACAAGGAGGCTCACGTGAGTTGGCAAAAACCTTTTGAGATGGTGCTCTGCTTCAGAATCTAAGACTATAAACGAGAGAAGAATTACTTTTCCACTGTGTTGTGCCTACAGGAAATGCAAGAGCTAGATTTGACATTTAAACTATATTCTCTCTTTCTGAAAGACTGAGATTTCCTTGCTTTCTGAAGAATCATTTATCAAAGCTCTATCTTGCAAGATTTTGCAGAGGTATTAAGATGCCTAGTGTCCATCCTGCAAATCTCTACATGTACTAAATTAAGAAAGATAGTATCATTTTTGTATGTAGACTTGGAAATTGTCTGCTAAGCACTTCATTTGAACTACAGACTTCACAAATAACCAACTCCTCTGCTTTGAAAAAAACAGACATGAACATTCTCTTTCCAACAGATTCTGAAGGATTTGTGGATAGTGTGCATGTGTTGGAATATCTTTTGAACTGCATAGTTCAAGGCAAAAATAGACAAGAATATTGATGGAATCAGTGAAAACCTGAATTCTAAATGAAAAGATGTTTGAAGAACAATAGTTTTACTTTGACATGTGAAATACTGAAATCTAGCGGATAAGAACTACATTATTTTTGTGACTGGTGCAGTACGAAACAGCCTGCAGACAGAAGTGAAAGCTACCAGAGAACCATTTTGATGGAGGTGGAAAAAAAAGCCAAGGTCTGAAAAACTCTAATTAATTTCAAGTAAAAACAATGTAAGACATCACAGAACTCCACCTGAGTTCTTAGGAGAATCAGAGAGAATTCAGTTCTGAAAGAACACTCAACATGCAACAAAAAAAAAGTCTCCAAAGGAAAGGCTGCCAGATACCATACCAGCATGACGCTGGACACCCAACAAACACTCATCCTCTTACCCACATACTCATTCAAGATCTTGAGGTGTGCTGGTGAAAAGGACAAAGAACCCTGAGTGCCTGCTTATTTGCATGAATTTCAGCAATATCTAAGCCAGCTATTCCAAGTTATATTTACAAGTAATTTAGTTAAACCAATGTCAAAATCCCAGAGATACGATTTTACATCCAGTTTATACAATCTTAGTCTACCTGGAACTTTACCACTGCAAGCCAAGCCATTAAATGTACACATAAATCTACTCTGAATCAGTACCGACTCATTACCAAAACTTGCAGTTTGTCAGTTTGCCACTAGTACTCTGCCTCTAACAGAGCAGCCAGTAAACCAGTGTATCTTTTCTAAAAACATAACAAAAAAACCAGACCATGATATACTGAGAATACTGAAGATAGAAGGGCAATGTGCATACATGGGACAGAGAAAACATCTTATGGACAATGATTCTGCTTTTGCCATAAAGCTTTCACACACATATACCTGTGCCACAAACTGTATCACCTAAACTGAACTTCTTTACGAATAATTGAAAACTACTGAAGACTTATGTTCAGCTATCTAGTTGCTCACTGTTTGTTCATCCTGAACTCAGTTACCAACAACGTATTTTATTTTAAAATGCACAGAGTTTTATGCTACTCAAGATGTCAGAAAGAAAACTTCCTTTACCTGGGATGACGATTGCGGTCAAATAAATAATCCTGCTGTCTATCGCAGTTCAGGCTTGTGAGCTATTCAACCCTACAGCAAAGCAATCAAAGACTAATTTGTACTGAAGCTTTAAAGCAGTTTACATTTTCTCCCTTGCCCTATGCAAATTTCCTGCTTTGACCTAATGTATATTTCAGCTTTACGTGTTTGAATCTCGCATCAGGTGCAAACAAGATGTATTCAGTTGACCTTTGTGAAGTCTCCTCTTGAAAATGTGAATGCTAAAGTGCTCTCTTTTCGCTGTTATGCCCCAAACACAAAGTGTCTTGGCAGGATAATCTAGAATAGGTGTAGACAGCAACAGCAGAAAAGGTGCTATCTTGCACTTTTTCATATAACACAAGAATCTCTAATGACAGAAGGAAGGGCAATAAAACTACTGGCTACTTTTTTTCCAATCAAGATAATCTCTCCTGCCTCCAGAAATCTTGTAACAGGATCACAACTCAAGATAGTGCGTTGTGATACTTCAAGAGAAATATCCATTAGAGGGCCCAAATAACATTTCTCAATTTACAACTCCAATTATAACAAACCCTGAAGTATTTTACTCTGCTTTGATTTAGACTGTTTTTTCCCCCTGCCAAATAACTGATCAATGGATGAAACTAATAATTTCTTGCCTGAAGGCAGTTACCAAAGCAGTGAATAACTATGCACATAGTCCTGGAAAATGGTAAACTAAAGGACAAGAAGCAATACTGAACATGCCTAGATTGAAATAAAACATTTAAGACATTCATGGCATGAATGAAAAATAAGAATGCAGAAATATAAATCTGAGTCTGTTGGACTACTCCTGCTGTTCCAGTAGCAAAATTCACATTATGACTTGGAAAACCAGACTGTCTCGTGGACGTATCACTGAACAAGTCTCTATTTCAACAGCCAGAACAGTGGGTTCTTCTTGGATACCACAGTAGAGACTAATAATGAGGAAATCTAAAAACCAAGGAGAACTTGTATCACTTCCCACCTAGCCTAAAAAAAAGTACTAAAGAAAGAAAATCAGAGCAGGCTCTCTGAAGAGATTTGCAGCAGAAGACCCAGAAAACAAACAGATGAAATTATGAAACAGTAACTGATAATCAATAACCACATTTCAGAAAGATGCAAGAAACAGTTAAGGAACAACCTGCTCATAACAAAGTTTCCTATGAAGTTCAGTTAGGGACTGAATTATAAGCATTTTATTTAACGTGAGTCTAAATAGTTAAGAACCACATAAACACCAATCTTTTATGAAATTCAACTAATTCAGCATAATATTGTTTACAGTAATTTCAAAAGAAAAGTTACACAATATTATAAATATTTCTCTTATGTCAGAGCATCATAATTTGTTTCATCTAGTGATTTTTCAATTGATGTAAAGGTTACTTGCAGAGGACCTTGCAAATTACAGATTTGTTATTGATGAGATATATAATTATTGCATACCTATGATATAGTCACCTTTCTTGCTTTTCCTTTTAGAGGAGTAGTGCCAGGCAACGTGTCTTCAGAATCCCTACTCATAGCAGATTAAATAAAAGTTAAAGACACCTTCCCCCCACCATGTAACGATAATCTTACAAGTGTATCTAATTTTGGGGGACTAGCAAAAAAGTAGATACGTTAGTAAGTACACAGTACTACTGTGGAGTTCTTTACCTTGTAAAGAATTCTTTACCATCATCTCTTATTGTGAAAGACAGGTATGTTTTCCTTATTATTGTAAGCCACATACTTCCAATACAAAACTACCTAATGCATAAATCTTTGTGGTTTAGTGTTCATGATTTTATGACAGCCATTTTTCAGTTGTTTACTCTTCTACAAACACTGTGCTCCTGCTTTCTTTCGCATGTAAACACAACTTCCTAAGCCTGAATCTATTATTTTGTTTCATATACAAAAAAGAAGCAGCTACATAGGGGCAAGCATGCGACTAAAGAGTTAGAATCTGGGACTGATTTTTCTCTAATGTAACGTTAGAAACCTTGATAGGGAAAGGAAAAACACAGGCATCCAAGAGCGATCATTTAGAAAGGCTGAACCCACTCCACAAACCAGCATATACTTTCCCAGAATAAATATCAGCAATAATTTTGAACAGTAAGAGAACAGTGAAAGTTCTGTAAAAGAAAACAGTTGAGAACAGCAAGCACCTTTAAAAAAATAAAAAAAAAAAATCCTTTACATGATCATATTTTAAAATCCCTATTTAGGGATTTTACTGGTATATATATCTGCATCCATGTCCCTGGGCAAATATAAGAATTGTGTTCTTGGCCAGGGGTCTCTTCATCAGCAGGAATGTCACTGAACGTACTAAACTGCAGGATACGAACTGCACCCACCTTAACATTTCCTATCACAGCGTAAAGATGTAAGCAGTATTTTTAAAGATCTATCACAGGAGTAGTATTTCCAACAAAGCTGCCTCTTAAAGACTTGGGTCCAGACACAACTCTAGGAGTACAGTATCTCACATTATGCAGAGCTCCCAAGAACATAGCTGAGGGGAAGAAAAAAAATATGATGGGTTTATTATGAATATGCAATGTCAAGTCAGTCAGTGCAGTAAAATCTGAGAACTAATCTACAGAAAAGCAGCAGAAAAGACAGCTAAAGGCACCAGGAGATAATTTAGCAGTTATTGCAATCACTAGCACAAAAGTATAAGACTGGAAGGACAGACAAACAAAAAATAAAAAAAAAAAAAAAAATTCAAGATACTCAGAAAGTCCAAGCTCTTGTAGAACAGAAGCAAAGGGTATTTCAAGATGTAAATCCCAACTAAATATTCTTCTAAAACAAGTGAGCTCCCTGTAAAACACACCCAATGACCACAGTCAAGCAGTACAATACAAGAAAGCTGCAACATCTGAAAAACGTTCCTGAACAACTTCTGGCAGAAGAGGATGCTTGTGCATTAAAGATGAAAATGTGTGGGCCACAATTCTTCAGGAATTTAAAGGAGTGAAGGTTCCACTCTTTATTATGGTGCTGGCTCTCCACTTCCTAAACAGCCCTATAAAAATCTCAAGCTACTATCAACCTCTATTGCTTCTTTACTTACTTAACATTCGTTTTATGTTCAATCTCTCATGGTTTTTGTATTTCTCTTGAACTTCGTTGCAGTGGTGTTCGTCACGCCTTCTCACACTTGAGACTGCAAATCCTCACTGTGCTGCCTGTGCTTCTCGCGCACCCGACTTGCCTCTACCCTCTCCGTAGACCAATACACGTTTCACTACTCCGCAAGACGGACCCCTACCATGCCCCAACGACATCTAACCGCACCCCAGGTTCCCGGCACAAGCCCCCGGGCCACTCCGCAGCGCTTCAGCCGCCCATCCCGGACGGCTGACGGCAGCCATAGCCCGGGGGGGCCGCTCCCCGGCCCCCAGGGCCGCCCCAGGCCCGCCGCAGCGCCCCCCCCCCGCCCCCGAAATGGCGACGCCACCTCGGGCTGCGCTCGCACCTGCAGCGCCCCCCGCCGCCGCCCCGCGGCCCAGCGGCACCCGCGGCGCTGTCAGCCCTCGGATCAGATACGACAACCGGCGGCCTCCGGTTCCGGGCCCCGGACGGGGGCTCCCGGCGGGGCGACCACCGCCCCCGCGGTGGCGCGCCCAGGGCGGCGGCGCGGCGGCTCCCCGGCGGGCCCCAGCCCCTCGGTGCCGCGGGGGGAGAGGCAGGCGAGTGGGAGCGAGGCGCCCGCCGCAGAGGCTGCCGCCGCGGCCCGGCACGAGTAGCCTCACAGCGGGAGCCCAGGGGAAAGCGGGGGGGAAGAAGGAGGAGGAGGCGGCGAGCCGTTACCTGCGGATCGCGCTCTCCACGGGCTCAGCTCTGCTCCGCGCCGTCCCTGCCCGGCCCGGCCCGAGCTCCTCCTGGCGGCCGCCGCCCTCACCTGCCCCCGGGAATCCACCCGCGCCCCGCTCTCCTCCCTGCGCCGCCTCAGGCCGGCTCCGCAAGATGGCGGCGCTTCCGGGACAGACCACGGCGGGCCTGAGGTGGAGGGGCCGCGGCGGCGCGCCCGCCCTCCCCGGTCGGCCGGCCCCCCGCGCCCCGCCTCACACCGCCCCGCTCCAGCCGCCGCGCCGACGGCGGGACCCTCCCCGCGCCCCACGCCCCCCACCCGGGCTCCCCCGTCTCCTCACGTTCAGTGCGCTCGTCCGAGGCGCTCCCCCGCCCCTCGGTCTGGCCCAGCCCGGCCGTGCCCGCGATGGGGGTGGCGGAGGCGCTGGGTGCCGGGGCGGCGCGGCTGCTCTTCTACCCGACGCTGCTGTACACGGCGGCGCGGGCGCAGCTGCCCGGGTCCCGCCGGCCCTGGTTCCACCGCATCGACGGCGCCGTGCTGCTGGGGGCGCTGCCGCTGCGGGGGCGCAGCCGCGGGGTAAGGCGGGCGCGGCGGGGCGCGACGGGACGGGGGGGGCCGGGACGGGCCCGGCGGCGGTGCCTCACCGTGACCGTGCCTGCAGCTGGTGGCGGAGGAGAACGTGCGCGCCGTGGTCACCCTCAACGAGGAGTACGAGACCCGCTTCCTCTGCTGCTCCCCCCAGGTGAGGCCGGGCGCTCGGCGGCGCCCCTCCGGGAGGGGTCTCGTGCGGCTCCCCTGGTCCCAGCGGCGCGGGGGAGGCTCTGGCCACCTCCTGCCGCCATCCCGGCAGCCACCGCCGAGTCCTCTGACAGCGAAGCCGTGGCTTCTCCGTCCCGAAGGCGACTGGTAAAACTGTGCGACAAACCAGTGAAACGTGAGGGTGCAAGGTGTGACAGCTGCAGTGGCGAAGAGGGAAGGGCAGCGTTAAATCCACCTACACCGTGCAAATACGAGAATGCCTTTTGTTTCGGCAGGAGATCCCAGCTCCTCTCCTTTCCTTCAACTGAACCACATCCCTTTTCAGTTCCCTTTATCTTCCCGTTTCTGATAGCCAGCACTGAAGTTTTCATACATCTGATTTAAGGGATTGACATTCAAAGGCTGCTTACAACCCCACTGAATTTCCTAACTGTCTCAACAGGTTCTGGGCTTGCTTTCTGGAAAAATACCCCCCAAAAAAGCTAACCGATCAAATCTGCTATGTCCATTTCAGGAATGGGAGGCAATGGGAGTGGAGCAACTGCGTCTCAGCACCGTGGATCTAACGGGAGTCCCCACCTTGGAAAACCTCCGCAAGGGCGTTGAATTCATACTGAAACACCGGGCGTGTGGTCACAGTGTCTACGTGCACTGCAAGGCAGGACGCTCCCGCAGTGCCACCATGGTGGCAGCGTATTTAATTCAAGTAAGAAGGATGCTATGCTAAGTAGGGTTTATTTTCATACAGTCTGGGCAAATGCAGCTGGCCTTTACAGTTTGCTTTTGCTGACGAAGCCTGAGCACGTACAGGTATGTTAATATTCCATGATTATATAGAGTTTGGACTGGAGACCCATTTTAAGAGAGGTAGATAGCTAGGCCCCAAACTTACATTGGTGTTTTGTAGAATGTGGCAAATGCAAGGTAAATGAACAAGCAGAACTTAATGTTTGCTGACCTGCCATCTAAGCTTCTTTTGATAATCTAGTTTATCTTTGCACATCTTGTTCATCTGTGCTTAAGATGCTGTCAAGATAGTGCTTCTTGGCAATGAGATAGTGGTGAAGCTGCCAAAAAGTAGTCTTTTCATTCATCTGTACGGTCCGCATCTGCCAGCTCAGTTATTAGCACTGGCAAAGACGTTCTGATCTTAAGAGAAAGAGAAACTGTTGTTGCAACAAAGCTTTGAAACACATGGTCTGATAGTATCTGCTGCTGGTTCTGGCAGATCAGTCAGACTTCAGGAAGCTGCTTGTTTTTCTGGGCTATTCATATAGTAAGTTCTGAACGGCTTTTGAATGATTCTGCCATTCTTAATTCTTTCCATGGAGGAACAGATTGAGATGGGAATAACAAGTCACTGGAGAGGGTAGGTTCACCAAGCAGATAAACATCCATTTTTGTTGTTCAGATTTTCTCTTTGGTTAACTGAAATGGTGAGCCTTTTTAAGCTCTCCAGTAAATACAGTTTGGGATCAAGAGAAGTGACTACAGTTTTCTGAGTTCCTCTACAGACCCAACTGAGTAAGCAGTGCTAAGAACAAAATTCCACCTATGGATTCTTCTGTTGGTGTTAGTAAGTGCTCCCTGGAAAATTTTCCCTTAGTGCTGAAGGGAAAATTTTCTCACTAATTGCTGAAGTACAATGAAAGTATGTAGTAGTAAGGTTTTAAAAAAATAAAAAAACCCAACCTGTACTTTTGCTATTGTCTGGTGGAACTAGGACAGGAAACTATTTACAACATGATGGCAGCAAGAGTGAGACAGAAAAAGGAGGTCTCAGGCAGCAACCATCCCTCTTTAACTGAGGGACTCATTTCATGAACTTGCATTGACATTCAGACCCCTCTGAGAGGAACATGAAGGAAACAGACTGGGCAAAGCAGCAAGTTTTCTAACAACTCTAATGTTGCCTGTAGCCTCTAGGAAGGCTCTATTAACTGGTGCAGGGATGGAATGGATTTTCACTTGCAGGGTTTCTGCCTTTTCAGCTGCATCACTGGACCCCTCAGGAAGCAATAGAGGCTATTGCCAAGATTCGTCCCCACATCCTCATTCGGCACAAGCAAGTCCAGATCCTGGAGAAATTTCACAGGAACATGATCGCTAGGACAACTGCATAGTGTCAGTAAGAACTATAAAAATTCCTGTCTCAGTTGCTTTAAAAAACCTCATGTTTTAATGATCTAAGGCTTAAGTATTGTACTTCTTGACCGTCAATAAAGAAGTTTTTACATAAATTACAGTAAAGGGGAGGTTGGGCTGTTTCATTAAAGCTTTCTTTCCTTATGGCTAATATCTGAGTTCTCTTGGAGCCCCACAGTTGTTCTCTCCCACACTATCAATGCTAAGCTGAACTGCAATCCACAGGAAGTTCTGTAATATTTGCAGCAAAGGAAAAGAAAACTTTGTCTCAGCAGAGACTTTATTCAGATTCTTACCCAAAGGGCTACAGTGCCAACAGAGAGGGGTAGGAGGAAGTGGTCTTAATTCCATCTTTCACCAACACTATGTTACGATTACAGGTGGGGATTCCCTGTACAGTGAAGGAAGCCAATGCTCATAAAAACGATCTCCCTCTTTATGCTAGGTGATGACAGAGCAGTAAGCAAGTTCCCAGTTTGTTACCACTCCTCTAGGAGAAGTGCCTGAATAATGCAACCCACTAAAGGTCTCGGGGTCAGCTCTGGAATCCGCTGTAAATATTTCTGCCAATCCCTCCTTCTGCAAAAGGGACACAGGAATGTTTAAATGGGGACATCCCTGGAGGACACAGTACACATCTAACTCTGTGACTGACATGGCAGCAACACACAGCCTCCCAGGCAGTTAAAACTAGCAGTCTGGGCCAAGGAGGATATTGTCCATATGCCATAGGATTTGTTATTGGCGGATTGGTTCCAGGCTTAAAAAAGCCATTTGCTGCAGTTTGGGCCTCAAACACAAGCAGCTTATCATCAAGGGATCAAAGTAATAGCATTTAGTCCATCTGAAATCTAAGATGCAGCAGTTCAACTTTAATAGTGCTATGTAAAAGAACAGGCCCTCAGCCAGAAAGCCCGTACTACTTCTTCACAGATATAGAGGATGGGGTCTTTACTGGATGTTGTGAGCTCGCAGTAACTGGGATTGGTGCTGAGGGTGGTGGGTGCCTCTGAGCGGCACAACAGAACACCGCTGCTGCCCTTTCTGTCACAGGGCCTGTTTTTCCCGCTTAGGCCAGGACAAACTGCAGGTTAGTGAGCAGCACTTTGATGCCACTTGTGACCGTTACAACAGAGGTGGCTGGGTTAAGTTTAAAAGTATTTGCATCACCCTTTTTATAGCGGTCACGAAAGACATAGATGCTGCCATTGCAGCTGGCAATTTTCCAGAGGGACGGTACTGAGCTCCAGGCATCTGGCAGGCATAGCCGGGTGAAGCTATCCAGCAGGGGATTATAGCATAGCAGTGAATCCCCCTCAGCTACAATGAACACCACATCCTTGTGTACAGCAGCATGCATGCGCCCTGCAAAAGGCAGTACGTATGGCTTCACGTGGCATTTCTCTGTGTTGGTATCATAACACTGAATTAGCCGAGAGGGCTTGGTGAAGAAGTCCAAGTCATTTTCTTCCCCACCCAGCAGGTAAATGACACCATTAAGGTTTACACCTGCAGCTCCAGAGACTGCCACTTCCAACTGGCTGGTCTCTGTCCAGACGTTGTCTCGTACTCTGTAATATATGACGGCATTAGAGAGAGTGTCCTGTAGAGTTTTCCCCCCCAGTGAATATATTGCATCCTTGCTTGGAACAGAGACAAGGGTGTGTTGGAGCCGGTCACGGGGCAGAGGGGCACACCATTCCCAGTCTATAGTCGCGTTGTTGCACTTCCACATGCGTCGTGGAATGGAGCCACCAACGACGTATAGGTCACTACCGTGCTTGCAGGCAGCGGTGATCTGGTGACACAGGCTGTTCTGGCCACTCACGCTTATGGAGTCATCATCAGCACAATGCAGAGAGACAGCGAGTGAATGTGTACGTGACGACTCCTTTCCAATCAGGTAGATGTGAACGTTTTCTCCAATCACCTGAGAGAAAGGAGGAGTGTGTCAGCAGGACTGGACCTGTTTACATAAACATCAGTGATGCCTAAGACTGAATTTTTCAGCCTAGGACCCACGTGTGGGCCTGAGGTATGTGACCTGCTTCCCAAGTCCTGCCACCCTACAGCATGCAGGATTCAGAACCTCTCAAAGCCTTTTCAAGATACCAGTCATATCTGACATAGCAAAATAGCAACAGACTTCACTGGAACCCAAGCGTCTGTGGTTTAGGTAAGGGCTGGTTACATCACTGATGGAGTTACTATGAGGGGAATGCCAAACTCAGATTTCTGAATGGTCTCTTTGGTAACTGAGCATCTGATGAAATAAGTTATTTGTGGCATTGCTCCAATCACTAGTGAAAGCAGCCTCAGGTTAAATTAAAAAAGCCGTCAGTTGCATTGCTACTTATGACAATGAAAGTATTCCCCACACAAGCACCATGAATTTCAACAGCATTTGTGTTTTGTGACTTTCAAGTCACACCTGTGAGCAGAATACCCTGCCTTGGGAAGTGTGAAACCAGCAAGTGCTACACCAACCCCAGAAAAGAAGGTCTTTTTATACCTTCAAACTCGATCGCAGCGTCTCTGAAAAGCCCGCTCGTTCCTCCTTGTTGAAGTTGATCCAGGTTTCTATGGCAACCGTTGGATTCTGAGAATATGGAACGCCATCTGCGGTTTGGGGACAGAAAGGCATTTATGATATCTAGACAAAGGTATATGTACTCAGGAACATCCTTTTCCTGCGACTCCCTTCCTCCACTCCCACCACAAACCCTACTTTCTAGAGAGGAAAGAAAGACAGGGAGGTTTATAGATTTTGTCAGGCATGATCATCACTCCCAGCCAGACATCTACGTGAAATTAGTTTGGATAAATATCATAAGAGAGAGCTGCCAGATCTTAAGCACTTTGGATGATTTTCAACAAAGGAACCTATGTCCGAGAGAAAGAGGGCAGGAAAGGGAACTTACATGCTTTCTGACGATGAAAAAATATTTTCTTATTTTGGTATTTAAGCAAAAAGATTCTCTTATTTGAGAATCTCAGCAGCTGCCTTTCTTTCTGGCTAGTCCTAGAAACCTATCTAGCAAAAGTCATCTGCAGAATTTTCCTTCTCTGAGCACTGTCAGACAGCTGACCCTCAAGACTGAACATCTGGTGTTGCTGCTATCCTCTTAGCATTTGGAAATCCCCAATGAGCTACTATAGCTTTCCTTAGCAGTGTGACAGTAGGAAACACTCAACAGACTGCATCAGGTTTCAGTTTGTTTCCAGACATAACTGGAAGTTTTGGTTATGCCACAAACTACTGCATCATCATCATCAGTACATTACCTAGAAGATTTTAGGTATTTACTTCCATTTTCAAAGCCAGCAATTATGCCTGTATTCATTGAGAGGCTTCCCTATGAAGGCGCTCTGATTTTGTAGTGTGCTCTCATGACAAAACATGAATTCAGTGATGATGAAGGCATCAAATTCCAACACTTTATACTGGAAGGGAGGAGAAAAAACGTGGAACAAAAGCAGGCGTTTCAACTCTGTTTATTAGTAAAAGGGATTTCCATAAGCTATCCATCACATGTAGTGGTTAAATGGAAAAACTTTTATTTTGAAATGGGTCCTAGAGCGCAACAAAAGGTAAGCTTAATAAATTATTATTTCATAAAATTAATTTTAATCCTTGCCACTGATAGCTTCCTCTATTTAATTCTCCATTAACTAAACAAAGATGCGGGAATTGCAAAAGAAAAAGGTTTTCCCTACCAGGAGTAAGAGTACATTTCAGATTTTAATCCATTTTATGAGCTAAGTTTCAGCATAAATATTGAGTAATGTTGTTCTATATATAGAAAAAGATGATGCATGGGAAAAAAGTTTTATTGAGCAATTATTTTAATTTAGGACCACAAACAGTAAAGATCATAGCCCTAAATCTACCATTATTACCTGGAATCCCATGGAAGTTAAGTGTGATTGACCTCTATGGCTTTATTTCATGATGTTAGGAATTTATTTTTTTTTAATGAACTCACAACTTAGTTTTAAAACTTTACCTAGTAGTTATCAAAATTAATCTAATTTTATCATAGTTTTTTTGAGCTATCAGTACCTATTCTCAACAGGTTTTTGACTGTGAATTTCTTTAGGTGCAATAGAGATGATACGATGCAAAATCTGTAGAGGCTCATATGCACAGCATCGACTTTAAAGGCTATTTTAAGTCTTACGGACAGATTCGTCAGTATTCCAAAGAAGCCAGTCATGGTAGGTTTATTGTTGTAACAGCATATAAAACATATGACACACAAATTATAGTTGTTAACTCATTTACAACATTTTTTAATTAAAACAAGAAGGGGGCAATCTCTCTGGTCCCAAGTCCAGCACATTTGAATGTATGAGCTGATTCTACGTTATTGCGTCCTCTAGCAATGATACATAAACACACAAAAATGGAGTTGTGACTGCAGCAATATGGAGAGGTTTTCAAGTACTGGCTGTACCTACTAGGGCAGCAGAGAATATTTAAGGATTGGTGGCAGCTGGACTAAGTTGTCCTGTGTTGACACATCCTTCACAACACTGAGTCATTGCAACCATTACTGTGGAAGGCTATTACGTTTACAAGAAGGGCAACTACTGTATTACCTAAGATCTTACAATGCCTCTATTTCAGTCAGCTGTGTGCCTAGTCTAAATAATCCTAACAATTATATATAATTGTTAACAACACTAACACAGTATAAAAATAAGCCTTCTAACAAATGTTGAGTTGTTGCATTCCTATGTTAAATGATTATGAACTAAAGCAAAAAAAAAGACTTTCATAACATGCTCATTTCTGCTAAAGCTTCTTTGGTTTACTTTTAAATACAAAAATGCAAGAAATTGTTGGAAGTTACTAAGTTATGTTTAAAAAACCTGTAATACTTCTGACCTGTTGACTCGGGAACTCCTTGGAATTACCAACATCCTCTATGTCCCTTTTCTATAGCTTAGATGCTTCATGTCCAGTAACAATTAATAGTTGGTTGGTTTTTTTTTTCTGATTAAGTTATCCAGAATGTTTTGCTTTGCTTAGCTAAGCCTCTGAATAGACAATGGTTATGAAAGCTTGGATCTTTCCATCTATCTTGTTCAATCCCTAAAAGACTCTCTGAAAGTCTCTTTCTACATCCACAATCTGGCTAGCGCCAAGATCTCCTTACCTGTAAGGATGTCTGTCAATAGGCGGAGAGGCAGGTGTAGGAACTCCTCTGTGTCTTGCAGCTGGGACAAATGTGACTTTGCACAGTGTTTGGCAGCTGTGTAGAGCTCCATGTCACTGTGTTGATCTGCCAACCACATGACCTGCAAACAGTTCCTAACCTGCACTGTACGGGCCAGAAAACGTGAGCACTCTTCAAAAAGGGCAGTCAGCTGGTACATGTCTGCCACTTCATAGGTTTCCTGCAATTCCTCTGCCCTCAGCTTTACAGTCCCATGGTAAATATAGTCCACAAGGAGCTGAAAGACACTCTCGCTAACGTCCTGCAGCTCAATCACCCGGTTGTGGGCCTCCTTTAGGTTGGAAGTGAACATAGAACGAAAAAAGCAACTCTGAGCTGAGAGGACCAAACGGTGCAGCTGGAATTCTTTGCCTTCCACTGATATTGTAACATCAGCAAAGAGCTCATCCTCCAAGCATAATTTCATAATACCCTGGGCCACGCGGCCTGAGTGGGAGCGGTCGGTGAAAGTGTAGTTCACAAAGTAGTTTTCTTCTGCAGAGGAACCTCCAGTCTCTTCTGACGAGTCCATGGTGCTGCAAAGATCAGACCTCCAGCAATCTGTAAAATCACAATAATTATATGGCTTTCTCTCTCCACTAACAAGATTATGCAGTACTTCAGGGTACAGGGAAAAATCAAACATATTGGTAAGAGGCCAGCATATTTTAGACTGAATATAAATAGCGCAACCATAAACTTTTGCTTGAGCTTCAGAATCTCAAACAACAAATAAGAAGTTGGCATAATTAAAATTATAACATATACCAAACTTCCAGTATAGTGAGCATCACACCCCATCAGACCTGGGAGACGCGCATATGTTTTCACCACTCATTTCACCGGCACAAAGAAATGCAGCAATAGTTATTCAAGTGGAAAGTCCAGCAACCACCCTAGGAAACTCACGAAGCCAGGAGAATGTGACAGCACCATAGCTGAGCTAGATGGAAAAAGGATTACAGTATCTGATAGCCTTCTATGATGGCATGACTGGATGGACAGATGAGGGGAGGGCGGTAGATGTGGTCTGCCTTGACTTAAGCAAGGTGTTCGACAGTCTCCCACAGCATCCTCATAGGGAAGCTTAGGAATAGTGGGTTAGGTGAATGGACAGTAAGGTGGATAGATAACTGGTTGAAAGACAGAGCTCAGAGGGTCATGATTAGGGGCACAGAGTCTAGTTGGAGGTCAGTGACGAGTGGTATTCCCCAGGGGTCAGTACTGGGTCCAGTCCTCTTCAATATATTCATCAATGACCTGGATGAGGGGATAGAGGGCACCCTCAGCAAGTTTGCCAATGACACAAAGCTGGGGTGGGGGGTGGCTGACACAGCGGAAGGCTGTGCCACCATACAGAGAGACCTGGACAGGTTGGAGATTTGGGCAGAGAGGAACCTTATGAAATTCAACAAGGGCAAGTGTAGGGTGCTGCACCTGGGGAGGAATAACCCCATGCACCAGTACAGGTTGGGGGCTGACCTGCTGGAGAGCAGCTCTGTGGAAAGAGACCTGGGAGTCCTGGTGGACAACAGGATGACCATGAGCCAGCAATGTGCCCTCGTGGCCAAGAAGGCCAATGGCATCCTGGGGTGCATCCAGAAGAGTATGTCCAGCAGGTTGAGGGAGGTCATCCTCCCCCTCTACTCTGCCTTGGTGAGGCCGCACCTGGAGTACTGTGTCCAGTTCTGGGCTCCCCGGTTCAAGAAGGACAGGGAACTGCTGGAGAGGCTGCAGCAAAGGGCTACCAAGATGATTAGGGGACTGGAACACCTCTCATGAAGAAAGGCTGAGGGATTTGGGTCTCTTCAGTCTGGAAAAAAGACGGCTGAGGGGGGACCTTATCAACGCTTATAAATACTTCAAGGGTGGGTGTCAGGAGGATGGGGCCAGGCTCTTTTCAGTGGTGACCAACGACAGGACAAGAAGTAATAGGCACAAACTTGAAGATAGGAAGTTCCACCTAAACACGAGGGGGAACTTCTTTACCCTGAGGGTGGCAGAGCACTGGAACAGGCTGCCCAGAGAGGTGGTCGAGTCTCCAACTCTGGAGACATTCAAAACCCGCCTGGACGCGTTCCTGTGCAACCTGCTCTAGGTGACCCTGCTCTGGCAGGGGGGTTGGACTAGATGATCTCCAGAGGTCCCTTCCAACCCTATGATTCTATGATCATACTAACAAAGAGCACAGACAGCAGTTCCTATCATCCAAAACCAACATAATGAATCTGTGTGGTGGTATCAAGTAAGGTGAACTTGCTTTTACCAAACAGATGTGCAAGAAGTCTGCCAGACATAACCACCAGTCCTTCAAGCTAACCAGATGAGATAACTGATGGTTATACTCAGTTTGTTAATGCGCCAGACACCTTCAGCATGGAAAATAACCTGTTACATGTTGTTAGCCACTGTTTCCCAACTGGCAAGGAGAACTCAATTTAAAAGATAACACCTTTATCTTTTAAAGTGAGGTACCAGAGATTGTTTGCAGAGCTCCAAGCAGTTTGTGGGTCAGAAAAGCTTCTGAACCAGAGAAAGACCTCTGAAGAAGAGAGCTCTCTTTTAACGTATCTCTTGACAGCATTAAGAGCAAATAGACACATGCCTGCATTCACTTTAAACTTAATTTTACACCTGAACTAGCAGCCATGGTGACTGATATCAAGAATTTCTGATTGATAATTTCTGATCAATTAATACTGAACATGATTTCCAGTGCAATGTTTCCCAAAGATGGGATTTTTCTCCAGGAGACTCATAGTTACTCTTCCATGCTTTATTTTGTCAAACATGTATTTTCTTACAATACCTCTGCTTGATACAGGAGAGCTCCCAAGTTCTTTGTTTACGGGAAGTAGTGCCTACATCCCTAATCGGCTACACAAGTCTGTCCCATTCCTGATGATGGCCTGCCTTAATTATACCCTTATTGTGATTTTACAAGAGTTCTGGTCTGTCTGAAAAGTACCTATACATTAGTCTGTAAGAGACCATGCAATTAGCGCAGAACACACCAGTATGATTTTTCCAGCTTTACCAAGTAAAAGCCTATCCTGCAAATCGGCTCTCACTTCAGTTACAGCTCTCGATCCTTACAGCTGAGGTGCTCAGAAGCCACAGCCCAGAAGTGCTCACACGGAGCACCAGGATACGAATGGATGGATGGATGACGCTGCCCTCCTGGCACAGCAGAGCCAGCCCCCCCAGCACGATTTCCAGAGGAGCGCTGCCAGGTCACGAAGCGGCTAAAGACTACCGTAAACCTCACATCCTTCTTTGCAAACACAAAGTTCCCCTTTTGCATCCATGGCCTCGCCACGATAAAGAAAGAGAGGTGCAGGAACAGCGAAGTGCCCCATAAAGCAAAACCTTACGCTCCATGCCAAAGCAATGACCTGCCGTACGCCAGGCTATAGGTGAGGACGGCGTAACCGAACCCTGGCGCACCTCCCCGCTTCCTCCTGACAGGGCCGCGGATGCCATGACAGCGCCTGGGATCAGAGAACCCACACACCCAACCGACAGCGACTTCCCGCTCCGGGGGCGGGGGGGGGGGGGAGGAAAGGAAAGCCAATTCCCGGAAAAGCAAAGGCCCCCCCATTCGGGCCACGCCAACACCATGAAACCGCCAGTGAGTGACCTCGCCTCGGCAGCGCTGCTCCAGCCCGGAGCTCTGCCAGGGCCCCTCGGGCGCGCACCCGGCACCTCCACGGAGCTCGCCGCCCCCGGGCTGCTCCCAGCCCTCCCGCCGGGCTCCCAGCCCCCACCGGGGCTCCCCCGGCCCCCTCGGCACCCACCTGCGGCGCCTCCCTTCATGCCGCCGCCCCGGAGCCTCCCGCCGCCGCCGCCCCGGGGTACCCCAGCGGCTCCTCTGTGCCCCTCACCCTGCGCCAGGCGCCGCCAAGGTACTCGCCGTTTCCGGCCACCGACCCGGAAGCGTCCCGCCGGCAGCGCGGGGGGGAAGCGCGGCGACGGCGGCGCTTTTCCGCTTCCGGTCCGTGCCCTTGCCCGTCCCTGTCGCGGCGGGGATGTTGGCGGCGGCGGTGGTGAGGGGGCTGGCGCGGGCGGCGCGGCGAGGTGAGGGCAGGGCAGGGCAGGGCAGGGCAGGGCAGGGCAGGGCAGGGCAGGGTGCCCGGGGTGGCGGCGGCGGCGGTGGCGGTGGCGGCGGTGGCGGCGGTGGCGGCGGTGGCGGTGGTGGTACTCGGTCGGGCCGTCGGTGAGACGTGTCCGTTTCTCTCCGCAGCTGGCGCAGGCCCGGCGGCGGCGGTGCAGGCCCGGCTGGCGGGGAGCTCCACCGCCGAGACTCGCCGTAAGTGAGCGGGAGCGGGGCGGGGGCTGCGGCGGGGCCTGGCTTGGGGGGCGGCGGCGGAGGCCTGTGCTTGTGTCCGTGTCCCGCTCCCGGCTGCCCTTCGGGAGGGTCCGTGCCGTTACGCGCCTGTTTTAGCGAGTGTTATGGGAAAGAGGGTGGTGCCCGTCACGCATAAACCTGAATTTTGGGCAAAAAAGCGGCCCCTTGGTAACCCCGCGTCCTTTCTTGTGGGCCTGCCTGCTTGTGCGGTGGAAAGTTGTGCCTGGGTAACAGCTGCAAGGCCCTGAACCTTGAGGAGTGTTTGTAATTGTAACAGCAACAACAACAAAAGCCACGTGGGTTCCTAGGGGGTTTTGATTATGAGGGGGTTGCTTAGATGCTGGCCGATCAAACAAAACCAGGATTATTTTGTCTAGAAAACAAGATCCTTTCTAGAGCCAGGCTGAACGTCATGAGCAGTATTTGAGTTCAGATCGTTCTGTCATCTCTGCCACTTTCTTTTTCATCTTGTTATTTGCTTCTCCGTCACCTTGTTGGACTGTTCCTCTTGCTGTATTTACAGTGTACAAAAAAATTTCTGTGTAGCAGTGACATAAACTTCCTTCCTTATCAAAGTGTCTAGTTCCATGTTCTGTGTACCACAACACGTGTATGTTGCTATGGTCTAGTCTCTATTACAGCATCTAATATATTCTGTTATACGTATATGTTGTGTTTAGCTTTGGATTTACCCTAAATAAACTTTGCAGGTTACTTGAACCTGAAGCTGCCTGGCTTCTGCCAGAGCTACCAAGAGACATCTAGACTGGTTAAAGGGATTTTTAAGTCAGGGGTGGCAGTTACTGCTGTTCTTGCTGTAGCTTTCTGTATTCCCTGACGTAATCTTGGGAGCTTTATTTTTCTCTTTAGCTACTGTCAGACCAAAAAATGAAGTAGAACAGAAGCAGCTATGTGCTTTTGGGGAGTACGTGGCTGAGATTCTGCCCAAGTATATCCAGCAAGTACAGGTAAGTGCTGTTTGAGAAATTGTACTGGGGGGGGAGGGCGGAACGGGACCCAGCAAACACACTACTTGTTTGCTAGCTGTTTTCAGAAGTTATTTTGGGGAAGAAGGGCTGCCAGAATTACATGAAAGTTACCGCTATTATTATGCCCCTTTTTCTGATGTCATTATGTGTCTGCTGTAACATATACTCTCTTTATTTGGGTGTTCTGCTGGATTCAGCGTAATGTTCAGTCCTGTTGGTGTTCGTGCTCATGCCCTTTGCGCTGTTTTCATCAGGTGACCTGTTTCAATGAGCTGGAACTTCTGATCCATCCAGATGGGATCATTCCAGTTCTGACCTTCCTTCGAGATCACACTAATGCCCAGTTCAAATCCTTGGCTGACTTGACTGCGGTTGATGTCCCATCTCGGCAGTACCGCTTTGAGGTAAGAACTCCTCATAGGTGCAGGACTTGGAGAGCTTTTACAAGTGCTGATGGCCGTGGGTGCCATGGCAGCTCTGACCACTTTTTTTGCTTTCTGAAAAGAAAATCCACTCTGAAATGCTGGGTTTCATTTAATCTGTTGATCATAGAAGCGGTAGCAGAACTGATATTGTGTAGGTTCTTAGTCTGGCTTTCCTTTTGTGCTCTGCTGAAAGTCTTTTTTTTTTGTTTTGTTTTGTTTGGGGTTTTTTTGGTTTTTTTTGTTTGTTTGGTTGGGTTTTTTTGTTTGTTTTGGTTTGGTTTTACTAAAGTTCTAGAGACATCTTTCTAGCCAGATGTAAACCGGTGCTCTTCCTCCTTCCACTTAGGCCTGTCAGCTGCTGTTGACACAATTGATCATGTTTTCCTTTAAATCTCATCTATCTTTGTAACAATTTCCCTCTTTAAAAAAACAAAACAAACTATTTAGTTGCTTCAAAAACATTCCCTGAAAGTTGGGACCAAATAGGAGATGAGGCAGATTTTCAGAAAGCTCTCAGAAGATTTCGGTAACGGAACTTCCAGTGACTTTCAGTGAATATTGGAGATTTGGTTCCCACAGATGCTTTTGAATATTTCGCCATATAGCTTTTCAGCTGCAGAAAAATTGCAGCTGCCAATTGAAAAAGAAAAGATACATCTTTGGGGAAACCACAGACTCAGTGTTTTGTATTCTCACCTACTATTAGAAAGCGTTGTTCACAGTATTGTTGCAGAGGCGTTATTTTATTCTAACCTAGGAAGATCCGTAAAAGACAGTGGCAGAAAACACCTAGGGCTCACATGCTGTAGGGGGCTGACTGTGGTGTAGGCAGCCCTATGGACAAAGAGATGTTTGTCTTCCCTTGTCTAACTCTTGGGCAAAGTGTCTTTTGGGCAAGAGAAGTGAATTGGTAGATTTTTTAGTTCCCAGCAAGTAACAAGGCAAATGTAACGTAGCTGATTTATTTTTCTCCCTTTGGTTTATTTGTGGTATTAAATCACTTACCAACAGCCACTCAGAAAGCGAGGGGTTGACAGGTTTGTCTTGTCTATATTAGCTAATCAGATGTCTTGTTGTTTTCAAATATAGCTCCTTCTTGCTTTGCTAATAACAGCTTTGACTTTTAGTAACGTAACTCATGATTAGTCAAAAATCCTGAGAGTTATAAAGAGAGTTTCTTTAACTCAAAGGGCTCCAGTCTCTGAAGAAGTTGAAGATTTTTTAATTCAGGACTTTTCTTTCAAAAATCTACATTCATAGAAATAACAGAAGTATAGACCTTAATGAATTCACCTTTTCCAGCCATCTTTACAGAGGAAGTATGAAACAAGGCTACACAATTTCTTAGAAAAGGTTGGTTTGGTTTTTTTTTCCCTGTCTGCTTGTAGTAAGTATTCTGCTCCTCCTGGAGGTCCTAGTAATCCACATAAGCAGCCTTTTTATTAGTACTTCATCAGCAGAAGAGTTAGAAATTTTCCCTGGTATCCAACTACTTCGCTGAAAATTAAGCGTATTTCTTCCTAGGTTTTTCTCACTGGATGCTGAAAGTAATTGATAGCCGTTTTCTTTGTGAAAGACTATTGTCAAGTGTCCCCATCCCTTCAGTATTCTCTGTTGTTAAGATTTAGTGTCCCTCTTTACTTCAGCTTTTCTTCATCAGTCTTGTTTTCTAAATCTCACATCATTTTCGTTACATTTCTAAGGACCAAAGAGATAAACTATTGGAACCTCGGTTGTACTAGTGTCTTTTAGTGCCCAGCTCTGAAGTGCTGAATGTGATTCTGCTGATAAAAAATATTTGAAAAAGTCTTTGCGTGCCTTTGCTTAGCCGGTACTGTGCTGCGAAGAGATCCATAAATGCCTTCTTTTATTCGGCTTCAGATTGTGTACAATCTCCTGTCGCTGCGGTTCAACAGTCGGATCCGTGTGAAGACATACACTGATGAGCTGACGCCTGTTGACTCAGCAGTGCCTGTGCACAAGGCAGCAAACTGGTATGAAAGAGAGGTGAGTGCCAGTGTACTTGGGAGCAGAGATTTTGTGGAGAGGGGCTGTGTTTTCCTGATTAAACTGATCCCCAGGGCCCTGAGAAAGAAAGGGAGAAGTGTTTCCCTGGCTGCCTTTTTGGAGTAGGAGATAAAAGGGTGTTTGATTTGCTTTTGAATGAGTTCCTGCATCGGTTTCACTGGCACTCCACAAAGCCAGGCATGTAACTGAAATTTTAGGGATGTAATACATGAAGGTTTGTGTTTGGTTTTTTTCTAATCTAATTCAGTTTACTTGGCTCCCTTTCATGTAGGTTTGGGACATGTATGGTGTTTTCTTTGCCAACCACCCTGATCTAAGGCGAATCCTCACAGACTATGGGTTTGAGGGCCATCCTTTCCGGAAGGACTTTCCGCTCTCTGGTTATGTGGAGGTAGGAGATATGCTCGTGTCTGAAGTTATCAAATCTCTCTAATACTCTTACCTGAGTGTCGGTACTGAGATGTGATTGCTTCACAATCCTTTGTCCGAAAGGCACTAAGGGCATTTCACTTAACTGTATTGCAGAGGAGATCTATAATGGAAATTTGAAGTCATTACAAAGTGTCATCCGTAATAAGGCAGCCTAAGGCCAGAGATGTCGAGCAAATTTCATGTGCTGTATACCAAAGACATTTGTCAGGCAGAGAAAGTGTTTCTGCTTTTAGCATGTCTTCTGGTAGATTAAGCTTTCCGCTGCAAGACTGGAGATTCCCAAAGGAATAAAGGACTGAACTGATCTTAATGCAGTTAGAACTCCACTTTGTTGAGTTTTTTGTAGGCCCAGATTATAAAACTCTCATTGAACTGACTCTTGCCATTTATCAAATATTTACCTCTGTATGTCAAACCACAAGTGAAATGAGTATGTTTGGTATCTGTCTGGTTTCAAATGACCGCATTGCAGAAATGGTTGTGTTTGGTGCAGCTGTAAGACTGAGTTGAGTCTCAGGAGTAAACAGTGAGGTTCCACAAGCAACAGAGGGTTTTAAGAAAAATAGAAATACCAGCATATCCTGCAAGCGAGGACCAGGCAGGATCTCTTGAGCTGTGGTTTGGAGGTCTGGACTGGCACAGTGAGGATAAAGGAAGCCAGTCAGAAGTGTCTGGTGCTCACCTGCATTTCACACTGGTTGTCTTTCTGTCCCATGTTCTGAGTGTTATGCTAAGAAGCACAACTAAAACCAAACAAAGTGACGTATTATAAAGGTTCATGAGAGTGGTCCCTAGCTATGCCAGGGGGATGGGCGACCTTATTTCAGTGACTCAGGAGAAATTCCTTTGTCATAGGACAAACTAAATGTATTGTTCCATGTGGACTTCATATGGACTGTAGGCTGGGCACTCCTAATTCGGGGTGGTTAGTCAGGACACCTGTGATATGTGGTACCAAAGAGAAGGGTTTTCCTGGAGAGTCCATCGGTCTTGGTGGCATCTGGAGGGCTCTGGTTTAATAATGAGGAGAGCTGAAGCTGTGGCAGAGGCCTGTGGCCTATCCATGGCACAGGAAATAGGATTGTACCGGAGGGTGGTCTGGGTCATTACTGTGTACAGTTAATAGCAGAGATGCTGTGGGGACTGTATGAAAATGACTGGCCTGTGTCCTTTGCGCTGTTCTAGGTGCGGTATGATGATGAAGTCAAACGGGTAGTGGCGGAGCCTGTGGAGCTAGCTCAGGAATTTCGCAAGTTTGATCTGAATAGTCCCTGGGAGGCGTTTCCTGCCTATCGTGCGGCTCCAGAACCCCTGAAAATAGAAGCAGGAGCCAAGAAAGAAGATGTGAAATAGCAGCGGAATGGAGCGGATGCACAGCACCATCCTTTCTGTTCTAACATAGTATTTATAATAATAAAAATTGATATGAGATTCTTGCCTGTTGTGGTCACATGAATAATGTTTTCAAACTAGATGAAAAGCAGAGGGTGAGGGATGCTAATTTACAATCCCGATAATCCAACTAGTAGATGTTTATCTGCTGCTTGGAGTTCTAAGACACTGGGTTTGTCTTTTTGGTTTGCAAATTGAAGGGAGTCCAGGCATTCCCTGTGGCTAAGATTCTTTATATACGCTGCTGCTGCTAGCTGTCCCTGCAGGCGTAAATCATAACCGGAGCGCTCACTAGGAGCCTGTACTGAAGCAGCTGTGTGGCTTAAGCAATGGGACAGCAGCATTTGAGCTCCAAGGTGGGTGTCGGGAAGACTGTAATAATCTAGCAAACAGGCAAAGATTTTGTAAATGGTTCTAATACAGCTGTTATTATGACAACACAAGATCTACCTGGATCCAGACCAAAACAATTGTGGAAATGTCTGCGTTGTTTCCTTGGGAATTAAGTCAGCTCCTGTTCTGGCAGAAGAAGGAGGAGTTGCAGGTAACGTCTCATGTGCCACTCCCTCATGCTGGCCTTTTCTTCATAATCAAGCAGTCTACTTTCTCCAGCATCTTCAGACTCGAGTCTGCGGTCAAAAATATCTCCTTTCCCTTATCCCATAAACAAAGAGTCTATGCCTTTTTGTCACTATTCCAATTACTTTGAGCTGTGTGATATAATAGCATTACCACTATCTTTGCTCTTGTGGAAAATCTCAGCTCTCTCCAAAAAAGCTGGAAAAATACTGTAGTTTTATTCCACCCACCACCTGTTTAAATGGGATTACATTACAGCAGTCATCAATTAATAATGTTCCTTGTCCTTAGTCCAGAAAATGCATAACGCAGTTCTGCATCAGAAAGCTGACTGACCTCATTAAGATCGGAAAACTATTGTATAAAAGATTTCATAAAATAATTCACAAGCTGTTTGTAGAGATTTCCTGAATCACTACTTAAGCTTTTAAATTGTAAAAGCCCTAATTAAAAAAGAGTATGGGATGGAGGAAGGGATAGGACAACAATAGATTCAATTAAGAAAAAAACGGGACAAGTACTGATTGTGACTAGAACGTGATCTGTTCTCAAGAATAAAGAGCTGAACCGTATGGTAGGAATCAGGTTTCATGTTTGTTTCTACCCCAGCCTTGTAAGCATGGACTTCTTAGGTTCTTTTCTGTTTGGTTTTTTTTTTTTTTCCTTTTAATGTGTTTCAGGCTGCTGTGGCTGGCAGTGTTTGGGATGTGACTCAGAACAGTGTTCTCTAGCTAAAATTAATAGCATTTGCCACTCACCTTAAAAGTTACAGATCTTTATGGGAAAGAGAAGGGAACACAAAGCAGCAGAAGTTTGGGGTTTTATGCAGTCCTTAGCTCTGCTTTGGATCTACCGTCAGTTGAGGTGATTAAATAGGAAACGTACTTTTAGTCCTTCCTACAACATGTTACACAGCTGTTTCTGTTTTCTGTTGCAGTGGCTCTTTTTGCATGCCGATGCCTATTGCACAAGACAGAAAAGTTCCTGGCACCACTTCTGTTACTGTGAAAATTCTTTATAAAGGACATTTTCCGCCCCACGTTCTCCCTCCCCCATCCCAGGTTGCTTGAGGCACCACGCCAAGACTTATGGTATATGTATTGTAAAAAAATATGTGTTTCCCAGTACGGTATACGGTAAGTCAGAAGGCTGATGGTAGCAGGAACAGAAGGAGAACGGCTGTTTAAACATAATGTTTGTGCAGAAGGAGAATTTGATTGACGTGACATCAAGAAATGTTAGACACAATGCCCTGTCAAGTTAGACAACATGCAAGGTTTGCTGAAGAATGTGTGTACTGGAGAAGTAGCCAGCCCTTCGGGGACAAGCATTGGCTCCAGCAGCTCTTTAATATGTGGAATAGTTGCTAACGGACCCAAGTCTCTCCTCATTAGAGAAGCCTGGGAGGCTACAAAGAGAGCAATTTATTCACCCAGACGTGTTATCCCAGGGCACGAGAGGTTACGCAGCCTCACACACTAGAGGTGGAGTTGGCACACTACCTCCTCCGCTGCTCCTGAGCTCGAGGGGCCATTCTTGCCAATGGAACCTGCTCGCTCTGGGATCCTTGTGGCTGGTGGACATTTGCTTCATGGTGAGCGAGGCTGTGGTCAGCTTGGTCAAGCACACAAAACTCTGTTCCAAATCTTCTGTCCCTGCCTGGTCCAGACTGCTGGCCTCCATGCGGCTTCTTCGCCTGGGCTGGGTTTCTCAGCTGTAGGAGGATTATGGATGAGATGTAAGTCAGATGTAGCTGACTTACAGACACACTATTCAGAAGAGAGATATTCTGGTGCTGCGGGGACAAATAGACTTTAGGTGATGACTCACAGTCACCATGTTGAGCTTCCCCAGCTGAGTAGGTTTTGCTGCTGTTTTCCAGAACTCTGGCATTTCTCTCTGCAGCCAAGCAAGAGACTCGTCCTTGAGGATGTGGCTATTGACAGTGTCAGGGTATCAGCCTTCATCACAGTCTGTATAGGCCCTTATAATTGATCTCCGGTCCAAATAAAGATACGGATTTCAGCTGGGCCTTGCACTCCTGCAGAACAGAGGTTATGGGACCACTGAGGGACAGGCTGGATGACAGCATGGTGTCACCCACCACGCTGCATCCGGCGACAGCTTCTCCAAGTTGTGTGAAGCCTGAGGGAGGCTCCTTTTGTGCAGTCGGTGCAGTGGGATGGGGCCCTGCCTGTCACTGTTACGCAGTCCATGGCTCCTTCAAACAGTGGGTGCTGCTCACAAACTGAAAGAAAAAGACAAGGAAAGCATTTGCAGAAGGACCAGCAGCACCATACCTGGAAAAAAGCAGTATAACAGCAGAGGTCCCGTCTGGGTATGATCTGTCTTTCAATCCTACTTCCCTCAAGGTTTTCTTCCTTCTTCCCCTCCAGTGACTCAAACCTCGTCTTCCCCGAGAGCCATGTATGTCCTTCCTTCATCTCTTTCCTCAACCTTCTTCTCATCTTCCTCTCCAGACAGACCCAGGCTGGGGACTGTGGTCTCCTCAAGTTTTGGGTGAGATGTTTGAAGCAAGAAATTTCTCCAATTCTATAAGCAGAATTTTCCTTTTGTGAAGACGCTGCTATCTCCCTGCAGTCCCATCTCAAACAAACCTCTCTCCCAAAGAAGCTCCTCTAGTGCTGTATTAACCAAACCTCGTGCCTCAAACAGCTCCTGCGGTTTTTGATCCCTCATATCTTGTTCCCCTTTCCCGTCTTCCTGCTTGAGGAGGTCATGGCGGAAAGGATGAAACCAGTCGATGCGCCCCTGCAGAAACCTGGCATGATGTGACATTTTGAAACTGCTCCTACAACAGCCGGTATGACAAGGGGGAGGACGGTATCACCATGCAGAGGAGCATGGTTGTGCACGTTCAGCTGTGAATACCTGGCAAGGACAACATCCCTCAGGAGGAGCAGGTGCATCACCTAGCATTGCAATCGTACACGTGGGGAATGTGGGCAGCTCTCAGAAACTCAGGCTTGTTTCTGTGCACTGTGTAACTACTGCTCCTTTACAAACAGCTAAGGCATGTGTTTATCACTCTGCAATTGCCTTTCTGTGTGGGATAGTGAGGCAATTCTCCAAAATCCCCCTAGCTCAAGGCAGCGTCTACCGCTGATGCTTGTCCCCTGCCTGCCATTGTATCAGTCGGTGAAGCACAGCCTCTGAGCTTCCTCTCTTCTCCCTCCCACCAACATGGGTATCCTCCTCCAGGCACTTCACCTGCAAGCTGCTCCTAGGAGATTTTCTTGTTGACAAAATTACGTTATGGCCTTCACAAATGTTGGCCAAAATCCTGGACTCCTCCTTGTGTCACATGCCGCATGCTAAAGGGAAGCTGTTTCATGGCCCATGAGACGCAGTTCTTTTTTGCAGACTGACTTCTAGGACAAAGTCATGTGTACACTGTGGATTGTAAGGCACAAAACAGGAGGCACATCAATCTCACCGCACAGATGGGTCATCAGCGTCTGCCTCTTGAGTAGCACGTGCTTTGCAGTTTAATAAAAGTATCTCATCCCAGAAGAAAGGGATGCGACTGAAGCGTAAGCTGCAGAAAATATTGAAAACTGAAAGAAGCGTAGCCTGACTTGCAGACAGCCAAGGCTATGACAGAAACACGGGTCTCATTTTGATCCAAACGGAGGGTAAGAATGGCTCTGGATACAGAGGGCCCCTCCTCCTGTGGCAAATCTGTGACTCTTCCATTACATGCTGCTTTTCTTCATAGCTGGTGTGAGTCCACATGCTGCCAGGTACAGCTACAGATCTTGGAAGTTTCGGAAGATGTGCTACTTTGCACACTGACAACTTACTAACTGGAACATCGTCTCTACCCTCAGTAAACTGTCTGGTGACAGTCCTCATGACAAACTGACACCCTGTAAGTTGCTGAGAAAAGTATGCGTTTCAGCTTCCCCTCCTCTCTTTTCTAGGCAGACTTCTTTCCCCCTTTAACCTGACAGAGATGGTGTTTTTACTTATTTATATATATTATTACATATTTATATTAACCTTGGCATCCCAGAACCTGTTAGAGAACGTAGGACTATACTGTGCCATACAGAGTAGAAATACAGAACAGCTTGACTGGGCATTAGGCACTAATACAAGTGAGAAGGTGTGCAGAGAACAGATATCTGCTGCAAAGGGAATCAGATCAAGTTTTGTCCGTGTAATTCACAGCATCTAAGGCAGACTGTGCTCATCATAACACAGGAGCTTTGTCACAGGAGAGGATGATGAAGTGCTAAAGCCTGGCTGGCTCTGGCCTTTGCTGTTTGCCAGGTCAGTATATTGAGCTCTCCCTCCAGGAGGTTTGGTACAGAACTGAACAAGTGACATTTCTTCTGCCTGCGTGTCTATTTTGGCTGCTACTGCCCTTTCCTGCATTGGCACAGTCTGCTGGCCTTATCCGTTTGTGAAGTTTCAGGATTGTTTGCACATTTTCAAAGTCAGGAAAAAGGAAAACTGAAAATGGAGCCAAGGAGCTGAGCAGAAGTGTCACGGAGATGTGACAGAGGCACTGTGTGGAGGTGGAAGGGACCAGGAGGTCCTCCCTTCTTCAGAGGCAATCATGTGTAGTGAAATTTATTGCAAATAATAGCTCTGTGTAAAACTTGCAGTGGGAATTCAGTCTTTGGAAAAGAAGCGTAAACAATTCTGCCAAAAACTCCACAACGAAGCCTTCCAAGTTTCCAAAATATGATGGAAAATATCCTTCGAGGTCAGCAAGTTGAACTGCAAGCCCTTCCTTCCCAGGGCTGCGACCAGGAACACAGAAAGATGGATCCGTTCCAACAGAGGCTGCTGGGACCAGCGGCGGCGAGGGAAGAAGCCGCAGCGAACGGCTCTTGCTTCAGGCACGGCACCGTCTAGGGAGAGGGTGGCAGCTGCCACCGGGCAGGGCTGCCATGGCCCGGGTCCAGCTCAACGCCTGGCTGATCCTGTGCGTGTTTGCTGGATCCCAGAGGCTGACAGGTAGGAAGCGCACCTGCTAGCCGGGTGGCTGCTTGGCTCGGCAAGTGTTCGCGCGATGCCAGCGGTGCCACGCTTTGCCTCCTTCTTCCAATGTGGCTAAACGCTTCCGCTAGCTGTGCTGGCGCGGGAGGGAGCGCGGCGGCTGGAGTCCCAGCTGGGGTTGTGCCTGGGGGGTGGGGAGACGCTTGTCCCTGCTTGCGGGATGAAGACCTGCTGCTATGTTTGGTGGCAGGGTTTTCTTGGGTCTCCACTGAAAAAGCCTGCTCCTGTAATAATGCTTGTGGATTTTTCTAGATACTTTTTGGAAAAAAACCCCAAACTGTTGAATGATAAAGTAAATAAGGGACTATTTTCCCCTCTCCAAAGAACATTTACGTTATTATTTCAATATGTTATTTGTTGTGCTGTGTTTAGTTTTTGTTTTACTCTCCTTGAAACTCTAACACTGCATATATTTATAAGAGAGTTACTACTAATAACAGCAGTTTGGCAGCTATTCAACAAATTCGCTGACTTTGCAGCCAATCAGATGTCTCTCAGTAGAGGGATCTGTGAACAGAGGAGGTCAGCTAGCAGGGAGAAGCCCAGCAAAGAAATTTTCAGATGATGTAGTACCCTCACCTGAGCTAAAAGCCTTGCTGGCACACCCATGGAGGAGTAGGAAAGAGCAGCTACATCCCTGCTCACATTCCAAAGCCACAGCTGGCTTGGATCAGGGAGCCTGCAGCTGTGCAAAGAAACAAACCTCCACAGCCTGAGGGGTGGCAGCGTGCACTTCTTCAGGCAGCTCATACATCTCCCTGAAAAGCTTTAATCAAGAATGGAAAGTTGGAAGCGGGGTTTGGTAGTAGTCATCACACACATACAGTATTAAATAGTTTTTCTACTTTTTATAAGCACCTGCTTACCTTAACTCTGGAGTACTGAACATAAATCCTCCCTCTTTTTTATATAAAAAAGCCTTCATCCATATAAAAATGAAGGAGAAAACTGTGTCAGAGAGCTTACTATATTATATGAGCTTTTTTTTTTCTTTTTTCTTCCTATCTCATCTTTCCTGTCCTGAAGGATGAGTCTGTAAGAAGTTGAAGAGGGTCTTGGCTGCACAGCTATGGGGATCAACGCAGAGAAGGGAGAGGCTGCCGCCTCCCTCTCACAGTCTGGGACTGGGGCTACTTGCGTCTCCTTTTTTCAAAAAGAAAGAAATAATGAAGGCAAAAAAAATGCAGAAAGTTAAAGCATCAGAAGTATTAGTAAAAGAAAACTGCAGAATTCTTGGGATTAATATGACTCTCGTATTAATAAACTCCCATTCCTCTGGACTCGTATTCATTATTCCCCAGTTTAAATGATGGTGGGTGGGCCAGCAAGGAGTTAGCTGGACATGCGAAGAGCCATGATGGATCTGACCGAGTTTCTTTTACCCTCACACTCTGCCCCTGCCAGCAGCAGATGCTCAGGGAAGAAGTATAAAACCAGGATAAGCGTCAGGTTATGTTTTCACCAGCAGCTTGAGGAGGGTCCCAGCACCCTCCTTCTGTTGGGCAGCGTTACTTTCTCCGAGCAAAAACCACCGAGCAACCAAAACCCGTCAGTTCAAAACCCACCCATACTTGGTGAGAGGGGCTTCCCTGCTGCCTGTCAAAGCAAGCGCCTTTGCTACTGTATGCTTTAGCTCTGTTGGCAGGATTACGGGTCGTCGCATTGAAAACTCACACTTGCCTCCTCTCACCACTTCTGCTTCTCTTGAAAAGCCTGTTTTGCTCATCAAAATCCTGTGGTCAGCATCTGTCATGTTTGGCAAGCTATGAGTGGCAGCTCAGAAATATTGAAGACATTATTGACAGCCAAATGACAAAAATAAACAGGAAGGGCTGTGGTCTTGTGCTATCAAACTCTTCCTAATGTCTTCCAGATGAACATCCTCACAGCAGGGACGGTGCCGGTGCCAACACACCCCATCGTGGCCCAGAGGACGCCAACGTCATGTTAGAGGTCTCCTGGGCGCTGGGGGCCCGTGGGACAAGGCACTGTTAGCACCTGCGCTCCCACCTGCTTGCACGTAAAAACTCACACGTTCTGCTTGTTCTCATTCCTGCCGGATTTCGGGAGCGCCTGGAAAACGCCTCGGCAATGCCCTAATTGCGTTTGTGCTCCCTCCCATTGCGGGGTGCAGCTAAAGGGGGCTCTGACCCCCTCCACGGCACCTCACAGCTCCAGGGTGGGACAAGGGACACCTGCCCACCTAGGGCTGCTGCACCAGGGTGCTGCGGCGGGCAGGACTGCGGCAGGAGAGGCAGGGCGGGAGGCAAGAGCTGGATGAGTCCCCCAGGGAAACCGAGGTGTGGGGCCGGTCAGAAAAGGGGTGTGGGGCTGGCAGAGAAGGACATGGAGTGGGACTGGGCGGGCCGTGGGCAGTGAGTCAGGGAGCAGCCGCCTCTCGGTCCGTCCTGAGATTTGGCAGCGTTGCAGATGGCTTTACAGCTGGGTTAGAACTGGTGGGGGGTTTGTGCTGAGCTTCCCGTGCACAGGCCGCTCTTCTCTTCCAGATCCTCTGGGGAGGGCTGGATATTCAGGCCAACGGGACAATCCGGCTGCAGGATGAAGAGCTGGCCTCCCTGCGCCCGGCACGGCAGTTCCTGCAGATTTTAGAGGATGAAGTTCCCAAAACACCGCTGGAGATTGAGCAGCATCTGAGATATTATTCACTGACTGATACCCCCTTGCCTCTAACAGAGTTTGATCGTCTCCTTTTCACCAGTGTTTACTGTGCCTACCAGGTTCGCTCCGTGCAAGGTCTGGATAAAAACCTCTGGATTAGGTTTTTCTCTCAGCTGGTCGATGAAATCTTTCGTGATCTGTGCAAGGGGCTCTGCCCTGCAAATACCACCCTTCTCCTGGCTTCCTGGCCCTGGAAGGAGAAGCCCTCCCATTTAGCATCCCTGAAACACTCCTATCCTTCCAACCTGGCCAGGACGAAGAGAGACACTTAATTATGGAAACTACCGTAGTAAAGGACATACCTGACCTCAGCCGCTTCCTTCGTTATTTTGAATGCTTTCCACATTATTCAGGACTTTGTACAAATATGCCCTGCTTTTTGTCCTGCTTTCTGCAGGATTTATAAATCTAAGGATTCATACACAAGCTTTTATATTTAAATGAAATAGGACGAAACTATAAAATGCATTTCCCCTTTCTTGGTTTGTTTTTTTTTTTTTCCCTGTTCATTTTTTTTTTTTTTAAAGTGGGCTGTGCTGAAGGGGACATAGATGTGTCCCCTATAGATGTGTTACATAGATGTGTTATCTGTCTTGATCACTGCTGCTTACTGGGGAGATGCCCTGGCAGTTTTTTTTCCAGGATGTTACACTGATATCCTAGCTGACTTCATTTTAGATAATTCAGTTCAGCCTCCTTATATTCCCGCTGTGGTTTCAGCCAAATACAGTATCTTTTCTCCTCTCCAGTAACCAGCTAAGCAGATTTTCTTGCGTTTTGTGATATAGGTCACATATTTAATTTCAGCTTTCTTCTCATGTGGCATCACATTTTATGTGTCCATAGTAATTTCCCATCTCATGTACTCATTTTTCTTTAAAAATCAACCTGAAAATATATGTATACCATGAAGATTTCTAGTATTTGCGTATCATATTTACATATGTACCCTGCTTTGTGTCAGTTACCAGTTTGGAATATACTTCCTTAAATCTCATTTAAATTCCTAAGGATCGTGACCTAGTTATTTCTTCAGCAGATTTTACTTCTTCTATGAAGTTTTTTTTGTACAGCTATGGCACTTTACAAGCCAAACATAATAAATACACAATCTCTATCCTCAAAATCAGAAATACGATTATTTTATAGAAAGAGACCATTAACCTTTCTCTGTTTTACACATTGCAGTGTGTAATTAAATATATTATCTACTCGGGAAGGTTTTGATTATTTTTTTTTTCATTTCTACTAGGTTTTCTGCTGCCACTATAGATACATTAATTTTGAACATTCATTGCATGTACTCAGATGATGGGTTCCATACTTCCCTTTCGATCAATATACTCTTAACTTTCCATGCTCAACAAAGAAGGCATGTGTGACATTGAAAGTGGGAACTGCTAGCTTTTGACCTAGTTATTCTTTTTCCAAGCTGTTGTTGCACCCAGCAGATGGAGAGGAGAAATGGAGAGGCAGGGATAAGAACCCTGGAAGCAAGATGCTACAGAGAATGGTTTTAGAGGTCAGGTTGGCGCTATGACAGGAGAAGGTAGATTTACGCAGTTCATGAAGCAGGTTGTTTGTTGCTTAGTTTTTGGCTTCTGGGGTTTTTTTTGGTGTGTGTGTGTTTGTTTGGGGTGGGGGTTTTCTATTTTTTTGGTTTTGTTTTTCACAAAGGATGTAGGAATTAAGATTAGCATTTTATCTGAAGTATAACTTCTCCTAAACTCGTGTCCCACCTAATGTTCTATTCTTATGCTGGTTCTTTACATACCTCCAATCTCTACCCTTCATCCTTTTCCCAAATATGCCCCCAGTCTTTAATGTCTAAGGTACGTATAGAGAGATGGAAGCAGGGAATAGCTGCAGACAAGTCCAGTTTGAGCAGAGAATATAATCAAAAAGCTGACCTGGGGGGGCAGTAGCGCATGAAAATATTGTCTTGCTGGAGAATACACAGTCAGAGCTATATGAGAGTTTGGATAAAGGTTGAGGGGGTTGGCTTGGTGACTCAGATGCAAATGCTGTTTTGAATTTGGGTTTTGTTAGGATCAATTTAAAAGCTTTGCTATCTGTTAAGCAGATTATAAATGAAACTCAAGTGATGTCACAAAGTTTCATGCATGCTCAAGATGAAGTACTTTTGCAGTTTATGTATTTTGGGAGACAAACCAGGGTTTAGCTCGACTGAAACAGCACCGATCGCACTACAACGAAGCCTCCAGCCTCCTGCTTTCCTACCACCCTCCTGAATGGATCCCACCATCAGTCCCGGCTGCCCTGAAGGATCACACCAGTGCCCTCTGCAGCCACACCAGTCTCTCTACAGCAGCACTATGGCTCGGCAGAACACAGCGTGTAAGAAAACGCTGGAATGCACAAGCTGAAAATACCACTTAATGGTACCTCTGATCCTGTTCGCACTGGGTTACCGATAGAGCATACGGCAGGTTAGCCATACCCTGGGGTTCAAGGAACTCACTTCTGCAGAGTGTAACGCCCCTGCAGCCAACACTGTCATTGCATGGCATGATACTACTCACACTTACACATTATGACCCTGCTCCTGATCCAAATATTAAGAAATTTAAAAATACATTTTTTATTCTTCTTACCTTGCTTCGGAGATTACAGAGGATGATCCGTTTACAGATTTGAGCCCGCATCTTTTACTACAAGGGCTAAAAGCCTACTTTGTTTCTAAATGCATTATTTTCATTAAATGGAAACTGAGATTCTCAAACACAGCTTCTTGACTTCATCAACGGCAGATTCAGAAAAGCACCAAATATTGTGAAACTTGCAATAAATTCATAAGAGGTACCAACACTCCACACACACAAATGATAAGAAAGAGTGTACACAGACAAATTAGCTCAGTAACGCATACTGCAGCTCATACAATCACCATGCATCTTTCTCTCCTGAACTGGTACCTCAGCCAGTGACAAGCACACAAGTCCCACAAGTAACTACAAATTCCAACCTGAGAAAATTTTACATCTTTTGTATTTTTATTACATTAATTTTCATTACATTTATTCCCTCCCCAGATCTGCAAGGCAAGTCACCGCATCCTTTGCTTTCTGGGTGCTGGGGATCTGCAGTAACATTACTGCAGTGTTTCTCTGATTCTCAGCATCTCACTACACTGCCCCACCCCCGCCCCAAAACTACATCATGCTTTATGCTTAAATCAAACACCAACACAGGACACACACGTACAACCTGTAATGACCTTCCTATGGATGAATGGCAGGCACAGCAGTGGCCCTGCAGACAGGGCACAAGTGTGCAGCAGAAGGAAAGCACTGGACACATGATAGCATGCTCAAAGTAGAGGATGGTATTCAAAGAGGAGCTACCCAAGTTCATGGCACCTTGGCTTTTCTTATGCTCCTTTCACACCTGCATTTAATTATTTGACCCTTGGGGTGAGCTGGCACCTGGAAGCTGCTTTGACTGAGCCTCTGAGTAGATCAGGAAGCCTGTGAAGGTGATGTACTTGCCATGGTTGCTGTAGGCACCGTAGCCATCGTGCTGATGGCTGTAGAGCCAAACGGTGTCCCCATATTGCAGAGGCAGCATGATACTCTGGCTCTGCATCTCTCGCCTCTTGGAGTGGTTGTCATCATAGATCATGGCCTGCACCTCATTGTGGTTCTTCATAAGTTTCACTGACATAGTCTTAAAGGGCATTTTGCCAATGGTGAAGGAGAAATAGTATGCACCAGGTATACGGCATGAGAAGATGCCAGTGGAGGAATTGAAATCTTTTCCAATGTTCACAAACTCTGTGTCAAACGTGATTGGCTCATGCTGGGTTTGCTTGTCATCCGTCCCCAGGAGACTTTGTGAGCGGGCAACAGAAAATGCAGAGCGAGGGTCTTGTTCTCTGTTTGGTTGATCAGCTAACACATGTTGCTGTGAAGATTCATTCTGCTCTCCGGGAAGCTGCTGAACAGTTTGATGGCGTGGTTCCAGCTCTTGAGAGCTAAGAGTATTCTGAAAGAAGGCAGAAGTGTCCGGATAGATTAGGTAGCCATTGAAAGTTGTATAGGGGCCCACATTGCTGTAAAGAGCATACTTGGGATCTCCATGTAAACGTAGCCAAACTGTGTCACCATAGTCAAGCTGCAGCATAGCACTCTGGCTGGCTACCTTCCGTTCCTTGCGGTGATGTTCGTCATACACGATCACTTGTACCTCATTCTTGTTTCTCATCAGCATGACAGACAAGTTTTTCTTTGGGTATTTCCCAACAGTGAAGGAGAAGTAGTAGGCTCCAGGGATCCGACAGCGGAACAATCCAGTCTTGGGATCAAAGTCATTGCCAATGTTCACATACACTTTGTCAAAGGTAATGACCATCTCAGAGCTCCCTTCCATGCTGCTGGTTCTGGCCACAGAAAAAGCAGAGCGAAATTCACTACTGGTGTCTGCTGGGAAGCCATCTGTAGCCAGAAAAATCATGCAGCAAAGGAAGCCAAACAGGATCTGAACCTTCAGCATCATCATTGTATCTGAAAGGAAAAAGAAGCATATTAGTATGAATTCCATTAATTTCCAGCTCATACTCCAGTTGAAACCCAGACCTGAATATTGATAAATAGACATGAAGGTCTATGTCCAAATACTGAGAAGTTTCCAGTGCATTCTCTGACCAGTGTACGGGACCATACTTCATCTCAAATCCCAGCACCATTTTGATGTTTTCCTAGTGAGAGCTGGACCTTTTTCCCCTGTACTTGTAGGAAGAAAAAGAACCTTCTTTGAAAGCCTGGCTATCCTACTGCTTGTCTGCAAAACACTGTGTTGCTCACAATGCAGAGGGATCTCAGGGCTTGCTGGGGCTTTGCCAGAGCTCCCTTTTGTAGTGCTTTTATTCATAAGACCGAAGATGAAACAAAGCCCTACACAGACCCTGTATTATACAACTGAGATACAGCTGAAGGGCAGGGAGAAGAGGACGTACGCTCTAGAGATTCCCATGCAGATGACATTGCCTAGCACTGCACCAGCTGTTTCACAGCATGTGGAAGCTGGAAGCCAAGTAAGCTGGTAGACACCATTATTCAGACAGACTCCACCATGAATCTGTGAGAGTGTAAAGAAACTAGAAGAAGAGGCAATCTTGAAGGAAGGAAGGAAGGAAGGAAGGAAGGAAGGAAGGAAGGAAGGAAGGAAGGAAGGAAGGAAGGAAGGAAGGAAGGAAGGAAGACAATGGAGAAAATGAATGAAATGAAAAAAAGAAGGGAAACAAAAGGTACATAAAAGGCAAATCTCCCAAAGTATAGAATCCCCAAGAGAGAACTGAAATACCAAAAAAAGAGAAATAGCTCCCTATGTGGATAATAGTCTGGAGAGGAAAAACTTCTTTGACCCTTAAAAAAGAAGGATAAGTTAGGAGCTAATGGGATTTTCTGCTTCTAGTTTCTGTGATTTTTTTTTTGGACTGAGGCCAAAAATCATCTATTAGTGCTTTCAGGCTGAAAACAAAACTGCCAGTCATTCCAGTGAGAAGCCTCTCTCTCTGTCACCTCTCTGTGCTTATTAAAATATCATTCAGGCTGGGAGGCAACTGCCTGGTTTGCAGTCTGCCCCATCTGTCACCCCAGAACTGGTGCCTTGCCAGCCTGCAAACAATGATTTCACAGACCAGCAGAACAGGAGCAAAACATGCTAATCATTGGGGGGAGGGGTGAAGGCAAATCCTGAATTAAAAAGGATAAAAGGGCAAATATTTGAATCATCTGGGATGGCCTAGTAATAGAAGTAAAGCAGATGGAATCCACATAGACTGTGAGGTGGCAAAGGGGTTCCTCTTTTGTCAAGATGTGACACCTAGAATCACTCACCAACAGGAATTCAGCTTGACCTACAATCCTTGCTCTTTCACACTTGAGAATAAAACCAAAATCTGAAATGTATCTCTAACAGATATGAACACAAGAACGAGTTAGATTCTCCCTTAATTACAAGAAAATGACATGCTAGCAAAGACAAAAAGAAATATCCATCCACCCATGTCATAATTTTACATTAGATCACTTCTCTCACAAACATGTCAGTATTTTCCTCCATGCCCCTGAATTGAGAACGCTCTTCCTGACTTAGCCTGTTTCTCCTGAACACATCCACGAGACCCCATGGGCTGCACTGAAGGGTGTTGAGAGAGCTGCCTGATGACTTTTTGAGGCCACTCTCTATCATCTTTAAAAGGTCACGGAGATCAAAGGAGGTCCCTGGTGACTGGAGAAAGGCAAATGTTGCACCCATCTTCAGAAAGGACAAGTGAGAGAACCTGAGGAACTACAGGCAGGCCAGCCGGTTAGCCCCTTGCTTTGGTCCCTGGGAAAATCATGGAGTACTCTTCTTGGAACACATTTCTAGGCAAAGGACATCACATTTAGCATGATCAGCTGAGGGCAGATCATGTCTAACCAGACTGATTGCCTTCTTGTGAGAAGTGACCAGTGGATATTGCCTACCTTTTAGCAAGGCTTTTGTTACAGTCTCCCAGATCATTCCTGTATCCAAGTTGTGATGTTACAATCTAGATAAGTGGACTACTAGATGGGTGAAAAACTGGCTGGGTTGTCACTCTCAAGGGCTAGTGTTTAATAATTAATTTCCGATGTCCTCTTTAACATTTCTTACCAATGACCTGGAAAAGGAGACTGAATGCCCACTCATCAGCGTTGCAGATGACACCAAAACAGAGGATTTACCAATACACTTGGAGGCACAGCTGCTATTCAGAAGCACCTAGACAGGCTGGAGGAATGGAGTGAAAGGAAATTCAGCAAGGATGAATGCCAATTCCTGTACCTGGGATAAACTAACCCTGTGTGTTGGTATAGGTTGGCGACTAACTGGCTGGGGTGCAGTGCTACTGAAAAGGATCTAGGAGTCCTGGGGAACAATAATTTTTACCTAAGTTAGTGCTGTGCCCTGCAAATAATGACAGCACACTGGTGTGCATCAACAGAACATAGCCAGTAACCACTGGCAGTGATTATTACCCTTTAGTTGGCACTTGAGTGATGCCAGGAGGGCAGCCAAGATGGCTGAGGTCTGGAGCACCTGCCCTGTGAGGAGAGGCTGAGGGAACTGGGCTTGTTTAGCCTGGAGAAGAGAAAGCTTTGGGGGGATTTAGTAGCCTTCCAGTACCTATGAAGAGGTTACTGAGGTGACAGAGACAGGTTCTTCATTGATGTGCATGATGCGAGAATAAGAGACAATGGTCATAAAATTCAAAGGGGAAGGTTCAGACCACATATAAGCAAAATAATTTCATGCAGAGGGCAAATAAGAATGTAAACGTTTGCCCAGAGAGATTGTGAAATCTCCATCCTTGGAAGTTTTCAAGACCAGACCGGATTAAGCTGTGAGCAACCTGGTCTATATTCAGTGTTGGCCCTGCTTTCAGCAGGAGGTCGGATGAGAGAGCTTCTAAGTCATGATTCCTGATTCTATAACCGATTCCCATAGTTATTGCCTTCTTGGTTGAAAATTCAGTTGCTACTAACCCTAGCCATGCCGCTTACATGGAGACAGGTCTGACAGACAGACTACCTTTCATCCAGCAAATAAATTTAATAAAGCCTTTTCAATGGAACTATTAAGCCATAGCTAATTGCCATGCATCTGCTTCCATGCTGTCTTTATTTTTCCTCACTTTGCCATTTAGTTTGCGAGCTCCTCAGGGCAAAGACTCTCTCTCTTCCCATCTCTGTACAGCATTTGGCTATTGCTGCCATTTAAACAATACTAATAGGCCCTAACATCCCACCAAGAACTAAATTTCAAACTGTCACACGGTGAGCTCAGCCTCTGGTTCAGCAGTATTTTTTTTTGCAGAATGCAGAGTGCTACATCTAGCACGGCAGGCTCAGTTCAGCTTCCAGCTTAGAAAACTAAGCCCTAAAGGCAAACTTATAATGGCTATTAGATGTTTCTGATTCATACTCATCCATTGTTACTCCAATGACCACCGTGGTGTGGCTACATGGAGAACCAGGATGACTGTTACATGGCTGCATGCTCTTGAGACAAGAAATGACAGCAGGGGATTTGGTATTTGCACCACACAAACCAGCCTGGTTCTAAAGTGCTGCTTGTGCTCCAGAGCTCACTCAGCGTATCCGGGAGTCAGGGAATATACTGCAAGCACATCACTGCTGGCCAAAAAAACCACAAAAAGACAAAACAGTTTAATAAACTCTGTAGTGACTCTGACCTTATGTTCCTTCAAATGACCACTATCCTTGTTCCTGTATCAAAGCTAATTTCCCTGTAATAAGGTCACTTATTAAAGGTTGGATCACTCAGTGACAGTTGCAAAGACTTTCTGCTGCTGCAGTCCCTTATTTATCAGCTCTTCTCAATAACTTACAGGCAAATCATTTAAATAAAGCAGTTAATTATGCTGTGTTTCCATTAGCAAGTTGTTTCCTTGACAGCTCCCACTCACCACTTTCAGGACTATTTAGGTTCTTTATCTTTTTAAAATAATCTAGAAAGTATCTAATAACTGCCTCTCACACTAAACCGGTCTAAGAATAATTTGCCATTCATTAGGAAGGCTCAGCTAGCTACAGGGCTGCCATGAACAGAGGCAACTCATGGCAACTCTTGGACTTGAGTATTAGCATTGTGTCTGAAAGATAAAGCTTCCAAAATGCTCTGTTGCTCCCCCAGCAAATGCTTCTGGTGCCCAAGTCTTCTATGGGGATAGCTTTCTTCCAGCAGGGAAGAGATAGCACCAGGGATGTGAGGCTGGCTGTGGACACTGTGATATCAACCTTAAGTTCATGCTCTGGCATAAGCTTTAAAACTGCAGAGTGAGGTGAAAGACCCTGGCTGGAGTTGAAAAGTGGGTCTTCAGCGTGGGCCATGCATATGTCATACATATCAGCTGTGTTATTCTCATTACATTTACATCTGAATCAGGGCCCTTTGTCCCCTACCCTACCGTTATTGTGGTAACACCACAGATGTATGCAACAAAGGTAAGTAGACCCACGGGATAAACAAGGTATGCTACTGCCTTTACACCAGACAGCACTAACAGGGACAGCAGCCCACAGGGAAGAAGTCACGAAACTGAGTTTGAATAGGAGGCACAAAACACATGCTGGAGCTAAGCAGTTCTCAAAGGCACTGACATTAAATTAATGACCTGGAAAGAAGGGGCTAAAATGGTAGCGACTCACATAGCAGAACAGGAGTTGCAAAGCTTTTTTAAAAATTAAAAGGCAGAATTCACCATTTGCATGACCCACAAGACTTTAATAGCTTTGTGCTTGCTGGAGGTGTTTTTTCTGTCCTGGAAATTTTTCTGTCCTGGTGATTTTTTCTGTCCTTTCCACCAGTTGAAAGACAATTAGCTTTACCCTTATACTGAAATCCATGGATTTACAAAAGGACTTTCAATAATAGAAAGGTCACCCCATTTCTAGACTTGCAGGCCAGATCTTCTTGTAAAACTCACAAGGTTTTCTTTTTATTCCAAAATATTAATGAGCTAGATTCTCTAGTCTGACCTTAGGCAAGACTCCTTTAATTTCAGTGGGAGTTTTATCCAGAAGATCACTGAAGAATGAGATATGAAACAAAAGTGAAGCAGTGCAGTTGGATTAACTGTTAGTAAAAGTTGTTAAAATCCTGTAAACTGCAAGAGCAAAGCCCTGTTCTTCCTAGCTCTCACTTTAATAGTTAAGGACAGCTGCAAATGTTTCAATTATTTGAATCAGTGAAAGCCTGTGTAATGAACAGCCTTCCTGGACTATAGTTAGCAGGATTTTTTTTCCCCAGATACCACATACTGTCTGTTCCGCTCATTCAATACAGATTAAGAGCATCAGATAATGATGCAAATGCATCACTTCTTCCAACATCAAGGAGAAATTAATTGTAGCAGATCCTCAAAAGCAAAATCTGTAAAAAATCTGTGTGATTCACTTATGACTTTGGCCTTCCTCTGCTTTTGATGAATGTGGGTTTTTTAACTCTGGAACAATCCTAAGAAGTAAAACTTGCTTCAGACGCAGCATTCAGGATGCTTTTTAGAAACTATAAGCTAGACTTTGAATAACAGAACTGTATGGCATTAATATAGAAAGTACTTAATTTTAAATACTTTCTTGAGTCAAAGGAGTCCTTTAACATAATAAACCAGTTTCCGAGTACTCAAATATCTGTGGAGAGAAAAAAAATTCTTTTGAAGTGCCTCAACTCCAGCCATACTCAGGAAAAGGAAATGGAGAGTCTGCATTTTGGCATAAGCCTCTAATGGTAGCCTGCACTTCAGAATATTAATTAAACCTGCTGTATTTCAACCAAAGCCTTAACAACTCTGATTAAGCTAAAATGATGATATATAAGATGATGTATATTCACTGATCAAAATGGAAACACAATAGTTCTGACATTAAGATTTTTCTTCCTATAACAGCGCTCAAGGAAATTTGTTATACACATTTGAAGTGCCAGGGTGACACACCATGTCTTCTGTTTTGGCTACTATGTATATTTAAAAAAACATTAATTTAGACAGACAAAGTGGTGTTTCAGTGGAGAAGATGGCTGAATAAACCCTAGGCGGGAGCAGGGAGTTATTCTAACAGCCTAATGCTTTAAAATGCAATATAATTTTTTTCACAACCTTTTGTAAATGAAAAAGTTACAGAAATCTAACTCCCCACCACATACACGCTCCTCAAGCAAACAAGACTAAAAACTGTAAAGCAAAGAAACATACTCTGGCACTGATCAGAAGAAGAAGAACAGAAAACATTATTAGAACATTTGAGTTTAAACTACAGTTCATAAAATGTATTGAATACTATAAAGTTGTCCTGCACATGCAGGTAAACCAACTGTTGATAAGCTGTCATTGAAATCACACCAGCAGTAAGTAGTGAAAAAAACTAGCCATTGCTGGGAACGAGTTCAGTGATAAACAGTTTCTGTCAAAGCACAGGACGGAGAGGACTGGAAACCACAGCTTTAGAAAGCCAGAAGTCTGTTGCTGTACAGTGCTTTTTTAACACCTTTAGACATAAAACACTGAGACCATTTTGACAGTTATAGTTACAGTAATGCCAAAGTTAAACTACCTCTTTTCCCACCCCCAAACCTAATTTCCTTTTTTAGCCTGGTTTATGTGTGCATTTCTTTCTCCTGGTGTGCACAAGAGATGCTGAGCCTGTGGAACACGGCTTTGTTGAAGCGTCCCATCTCTCCAGGAGGAAACGGATTGCTGCACCAGAAGGCAGATCACAAGGGCGAAAAGGATTAACAGAGACAGTCTGGCCTGGAACACCAGGAGGTATTTTGACAGGTAAAAGAAAGTAACTGACACTTATGGCAGAATATACCATAAAGATCTCAGTTAAGACAGAGAGAAAGGAAGGTCCCAAAAGGCAGACTCACCAGTGCAAAAGCTGTCTCTAAAGAGAGAGAAAGGCACAGAGACCTCAGAGAATGGAGTAGAGGGCAATTTCACTGTTCCAGGTGGCTGGGCTGGAAACCATGTAGCAGGAGAACATTTTCACAGAAGCCCTGTTGTTTTTTTGCTTTGGCTGTGGAGGTAAAACCATATGAAACCCAGGGACACTGCCAGACAGGCTGCCCCAGCAACGGATCTGCTGGACCGATAGACACCTAATCAGGAAGAATGCTGAGCATGAGCAGCACAATTCAGGCTATTCCAACGGCAAATGGGAAACTATTATTTAAAAAAGAACAAGACTTAGTTAGAGGGATGATTTTATTTTAAACTTCTCACCTAGTTTAAGATATTTAAACTATGGTAGTCTGCAAAGAAGCTGGTAGCCTGCTGAGCTGCATAGTGCTGGACTCCGTAGAAGAGCTCTTAAAAGATGTTTACAGTCTAGAAAACATAGGATAGGGGACATGGGCAATGAGGGGGAGAATCACCTCCCTTGACCTGCTGGCCACACTGCTTTTGATGCAGCCCAGAATACGGTTGGCTTTCTGGGCTGCGAGTGCACATTGCCAGCTCATGTGCACCTTTTCATCCACCAGTATCCCCAAGTCCTTCTTGGCAGGGCTGCTCTCAATCCCTTCACCCCCCCAGCCTGTATTGATACCAAGGGTTGCCCCGATCCAGCTGCCAGACCTTGCGCTTGGCCTTGTTGAACCTCATGAGGTTCACATGGGCTTACTTTCCAAGCTTGTCCAGGTCCCTCTGGATGGCGTCCCGTTCCTCAGGCATGTCATCTGCACCATTCAACTTGGCGTCATCCACAAAATTGCTGAGGGTGCACTCGATCTCACTGTCTATGTCATTGATGAAGATATTAAACAGTACTGGTCCCAACATGGATCCCTGAGGGACACCACTTTTCACCAATCTCCATCTGGACTTGGAGCCGTTGACCACTACCCCACAGTGTCTGACATTTGCTGTTCACTACTGGGAGTGCACAGCTTCCTATTGATATAATTGGCTGAGTATAATCCTTGTATGTTTTATATTGGTATCAGGATAAATATTGGTTCTTTAGTATTATTAATGTTAATTATTTAGTCTTATTCTATTAAATCTGTTTATATTTCAACCTTCAGGTTTCCTTGTTTTTTCCCGATTCCCCTTCCTGGGTGGGGAGGTGTCATTAGGTGAGAGAATAATTGTCTAAATGACAATAAATTGTTGTGGGTTCCTCAAACTATAACAGTGCACTAAACAGGAAAGTCATTTTGACTGTCTCTTCATTACAGGAATGGCAACTTTTGTGTTATACCTACCTGTTGAAGACTGTTGTATATGAGATTGTGGAGGTATTACAAGAGATATTGGAACTTGTAGTGTACTGTCAAGGTTTATTCATTGTCCTCTCTGTAATGGTTTTATGTCCTCAACTTCCTTCTGTGAGTCTGTGCTCCTGCACTTTCTATCAGCCAATATATGATTTTAATTTAACTGCTATGTAAGGTCCTAATCAAAAAAAGGAACAAGTTTTAGATTTTTCTTCTCTGTTTCCTTCTCTAGCTGCATATCCATACTTTCTTTTTCTCTCTGTCACTAGAATGGACTCATAATTCTCATTTTTCCTGGAACTCTGCCTGCAGTAGTTGCTTCCAACCAGTTCCCCCACTCAGTGGAATGCTGCCCTCCAGTCATTGCTCTAAGACTTGCCACACCACCCACCTGGGTAAAGGCTAGAGGGAATATGCTAGTTCTTTCTGTCTGATCACCAAATCACAAGTTAGGATGAGCCTGTGGAGTCCAGCAATCATCCCCCAAGGGAACTAATGGATAGCTGAGTGCCAGCTGGGAATAAATACGAGGACAACAAAATGCATTTTTTGTTTCCTAGTCATGTCTGAGTTCACTGACTGCTAAGATCTGATCTAGCAATGCAACCAAAGGTGTTCACAAGTTGGGTGTCTCTGGTCCCCCTGTTGATTACCTGCAGTTAACAGCAAACTTTCAGTAGGGATGAGATTCAGTTCCCTTTGCTCGATGGATCAACTTGTAACAGTATGTTTTATCAATGGAAACGTAATTGCTTTGGTCTTTTTATCCATCAAAGGCTGCACTATAACATACTTTAAGAAAATGTTACATGCAGTTGACAGATATTTTCTGACAGTAGGCTTTGCATATCCACCTGAAAAAAACTCTTATCTGTACTGCGGCATTTGCCTACAGGAATGCTGCTTTCCTTGTGCATTTTTTTTTCTTGTCTTGACAGGTAAGGCAAGAAAACATGCTGTCTTTTAACATCTGCCATCACACTCAGCCAAAAAATCACCTTAATTTCTTTTCATGCCCTGCTGTTTCATTACTGTGAAGATACTCAGAGAACACTATGAATTGCACTGCAGCGCTGCTCTTCACTGCCAACATGCTGCAACATCTCAATTTGGAAATTCACTGAGCTCTAGTTTAGTGAAGAAGGTGACCAAAAGCATTAAGATCTGTGTATCTTCCGTATCTGTTCTGGCATCTTCCTTCCTGCTCCTCCTCCTGTTGGGTCAGGACACAGGCCTACAGCTGGAGAACTGAAAAGAAACAACCGTCATGCACTCTGCACCAAAGCTGTGGCCAGGATTATTCCAGAATGAAAACCCTGCTCTGCCAAACTCTGGGGAAAGAGAGGTGTCAGTCAAAGTCCACATACACTAATGGATTTTTTTTCTGGTCGTGTTCCTTAATTGTCTGACGTGACAATGCTGTCGCTTTCATAGCCAATCGTTTAAAGAATAATCATTGCATGTAACTACCCCCATTTTAGTCATCAGTCAGTCTTGAGACCCAGGCTCGCCCTGGGTTGTACAGAAGTTCTTGATTAATAATGAAATTCTGCAATACACATAGGGCTCTTTAGTATCAACTGCTTTTCATGAATTATGTTTATCAAATTCTAAACCCAGCAGCATTCTTTCTTTTATGTCTACAGATACACAGTTAAAGGTGGCCAAGTAAGTTAGCAAAGTTAGTTGTTTTTGTGTTTGCTAATACTGACCCTTCACAATCAGCTACATGCAGTTCCCCATTTCCAGTGGTCTTTCCTGCCAAATCTCTTGTAATGAGACCTGTCTGAGGAATGCCTATACATAGCTGGAACCTGGGCCTTTTCAGTTTTTTAGCCATTTTATTATTTCTCAGAAGGCTATAGCTGTTGCAAATGACACATCTCAAGTCTGTGAATTCATAGCGGATATCTTCATGAAAACCCCAGTTTCTGCTTCCACCTTCTAAACTCTGAGTATATTTTACTCCTTGGATTTAATCAGCTTGTCATCTTCTTCAACAGGGAGCTATGAAGTACCTCCCTTAAACCCTGTACAAGTCAAGTTTTCGCAGTTGTGCTTTTGAACTTGGATTTTTCTGTGACAACCTGACACAAAGGTGCTCCTTCCCACAAGGCAGGGTCTACTGCCCTGGCTGGAGGGACAGGGAGAAGCATTTGCTGGATGATCTCCTCAATATACACATAGTTTTACAAAGTTTTCCCATATCTGCTTTCTGGCTTTATATTGTTTCCAGCATTTAAAAAATGCCGGTCTCCCCATAATGTCAGTAGAAACGCTTGTGTGACTATTTCTGTAAAACTCCATCTGCACTGAGAAGCTGCTGGTAAAAGGCTTTGGCATTACCATCAAAAAGCGCTGCTGGACACTGCTGTTCACTCATCAGTTCCTCATTCACAGTGAGAAAGCGCTCAGAGCCTGTCAAGTGTTCACAGATTCCAGACTCATCAGCGTGACTGGCCAGTTTCCTCCTAGGCAAAATCGCCTTTGACAGCTTGAAGCTGCTGCCTCTGATTTTTGCTTATAGGAAAAGAATTTTGCTAAAATACTGAAATAAAGATGGCAGGTTTTACCTAACTTTGAGACCTCAACTGGACATAATATAAAAGAAAAAAAAAAAAAGAATTAACATGAAGGATGTGGCTGCTCTGAACATTGTTATGCCGATGCTTTATTTAAAGCAGGCTTAGATATCATTACATTGCATTAAATATGCAGCTCATAATGACAGAAGTGCCATTTGCAATAGCCTACACAATTTCTTCACAACCACACTGAGAAATTTCAGCCATGCACCCTAAACCCAAATGTTCACATTCATTTCATATTTCAAGCCAGTTCTCCCTCTACTCAAATTCTTTCAGCCCCCTACCTTCCTTCTAGCTACTTCTGTCTAACACCTTTCCTTTTCAAGACAATTATCAACAGCTTCCAACAGGAGATTACCATCTGCAGAACCCCCTCCAGCACGTTCAGTAGTTTTCTGCCCAGCCTCTCTCTGATATCCTCCCAAGTTTCACAGAGAACAACCCCTACACCTTGTTGCCTCCTCCTACTAGGAAAAAGGAGATTTTTTACATTAGCTTTCCTTTGCTTTATCTCCTTCCAGAACCACCTTGTTCCACAGCTGAACCTCCTTTAGCACTGAGTCACAGTAAGATCTCTTTTGAACACCCTTTCTGTCTCCCAAGTAAAGACTAGGTTTCATATACTCGTACGAGAGGAAAAGAAAGCAAAGGGCAGGATGCGAGAAGGAGCGATGAAATAAACTCAGCAATACAAGCTAATGTAAAGCACTGGTCAGTCCTTGGGTGGAAGGGATGTGAATTTACTTTGAAATATCTGGGGCATCAAGTGACTGGCTTTCTAAGCAAATCATTATTTTCCCCAAAGTGTTCAAGCAGCAATGGAAGATGGGGACAGAGGGAAAAGCAATCAGAGCTTATATAGTGTCACAGTTTGTGCTCACGAGTCCCAGAGTAAATCAAAATATGAGGTTTTCCATCAATTTATGGATAATTCCAGTGTAAGAGTGTTTAAACGACACCAGATTATAATGTTAATACGCTACAGTTCACTGAGCAACAGCTCCATGAAAACAGCCTTCTAAAAACATGGCCCAATTCTTCATTTTCTCCTTGTCTTGTTCATTCAACACAGATTCTTTGCAGCTGCTGCTTTGCAGCCTTTCAGTCCCAGAGAGTACCTGTTTTCATAGCAAAAATTCCCCATTGCCTAGCTGGTATAAAAACCACTTCCACTCCTCTCAGTATGTCTTTAACTTCTCTAAGAGCTTTTCTTTTTGTCTGAGTAGAAAGGTCTAAAGCCTGGGGAGAGTGAAAAATCCTTTTCCTTTTAGAGGATTAAAAAAATCTTTGGTTGGACTCAAAGCATGTTCTAGTCAGGATCTTATGTGCAGCTCTCCACTGCAGCATCCAAGAGAGACGATCATTGCTCTCTTATTTCTTTCTACCTGTCTCCTCACAGAGACGCAGCATTTTTTCAGCATGCACAGGGGACCGTCTGTTCCATTTATATTAAACAATGTATGTTAAACCATGAATACTACAGGACCCAGATTTTCTTACCCTGGAGAAATGCCTAAAAACACCAATTGTAGAACTATGCTTTATTTTATTCCTATTCTGAATTCCATTATTTTATTCCATTTTATCTCTAAGAAAGCATTTTTGGACTGCAGTCTTTCATTCAAGGAATGAAATACTAGAAGGGTTTGTATTTTCAGTTCAGATCATTTTGCTACTGCTAATATTCACTCCTTTTTCTTCTTCCATATCTTTGTTTTCAGCACTCATAGACCCAGTCAAGTATCTGCTCCAGGGAACTCAGAATGTCCCATTCCCTACATCTTCTCCAAAAAGGGAGAAGATGTAACCATCATCTAGTACATTCTTACTTTTCTTGCGGGCTCTTTTCAGAAAGAGTTGCACTGTGTTCTTGGTGCTGTGCTGCCCTTGGATATCAGACAAACATCATAACAGGGCCAGCAGACAGCTTTTATTTCATTTACATGAAATGAGCATGTTCTCTTCATAAAATCATAGAAGAATGGTCTAAAAGAGAACTCAAGATGTCATATAGTCCAAGGTGCTTTCCCATGATAGCCTAATTTCCCATCACTCGCCTAATTTCATTCTTCACAGATAATTGTCTAACTTCTTGTTAAAATTATGGAGTCTTCATAACCTCCCCAGACCAAATATTCAAGAGTTTTTATTCTAGGTCCTAGAAAATTATTCCTGCAGTCAAATAATCTTTCTTTCTGCTACTACTACTCTCTGTTCCACCCACCATGAGCACAAAGAAAAGATCATTCCTTCCTCTATTTTGTATCTGAAGACTGTAGTATTCCCTTGCCAGCTTTCTGGTCTTTGGGCTAAATAATTTCACTTATTTCAAATCATCTTGCAGGTCACATTTTTCTGACCTGCAATGAGTCCTGCTGCCCTTCTCTGGACTCTCTCCAATTGAATCACACCTGTCTCAAAGTGTAATAATCAAAACTCCGCACAGCCTCCAAGCTGAGGCTTTAGCAATGCTGAACAGAGCAGGAGGATTGCTTTACATGTCTTCCAGGCTATATGTCTTTTATATATCCTAGCAATATGTTTGCCTTCATTTGCAACAGCATGACATTGACTCATGTTCAGCTTGTGATCTATCATAACACTCAGATTCTTTTCTGCAGCGTTGCAGTCTAGTCATTTACTTTTCTCTTGTGCTTATGCAGTTTGTTATTCCCGCCTTATTGCAGTACCTTGCCTTTATCCCTACCAAATTTCATCCAGTTCTTTTCCTAGCAGTTCTTCCAATTTGTTTAAATAATTTTGAATTATAATTTTTTCCTCCAGCATATTTTAAGTCTCACAGCTTTATGTCCCTGGCAAATGTGATACACCCACCCTTTATATTACCATCCAGGTCACCTAAGAAAACACAGAACAAAAGCAGATCCAGGACACACTGACACAGCTATCATATCAGTTTTAAGCAGCTTGTGGCCTCTCTGAAGGACTGTCACAAACTAAAAGCACATAGATTATGAGCTCTGAACCTTCTGATATTATTTAAAGAAGAACTTCCTGTTCAGAAAATCATGTTTACCTGGTTTATAGCCTCCTTCACTTGCTATGCCCTGTGCCCCACCAAAGCAAATATTTAAACTAATGTGCAACCGCGGTCAAGAATCTCAACTTTTATTAAAAAAAAAAAACCCAAACCAACACAAATTAAATCTCTCACTCTTATGCCACAAATATCTTTTAATATGTAAAATGAACAAAAGCCAATTCTGTTACAACCTGCTGGAATACTGAAACAATGAATGGGAAAGATGTGACCAGCTCTCTTCATGGACTTAGGGATATATTTGAAATGTCATCGTTTATTACATTCTCTGTAGTTACATGAGCAGCACACATGGGAAGAGATGCACCGAGGCAGCTATTTGATTTCAATGGACTAAACATTTTCTTTGCTCCTCACCAGAGAACTGCAGGTTCCTTTACTCAGAGCTCAAATGCCAGCTGTGGTGGTCACAAGCAGGCACATAACACATAGTAAGCCTTTGTGTACATCGGAATAAAGATGATCTGCTATTTCTTCTGAAAACAGGGGCTTGACTCTTTCATCTGGCTGTGGCTCCCATTTCAGTAACCACTACCATAGTCTTCCAGATTCCTTAACCCAATATGGGTGGTTTTCCTGGCATTGTGGCTGAGGCTCTGGAACAGCAGAAAGCATGCATGGGATGAATTAACCAGCTGGAGGGTGAAGAGGGAGAAACAGGACTTTATGAATTTGTACTGTTTCCCAATGGGATCCTAGTAATCAATTATTAGCTTCTGGAGTAGGCACTTACTGCTTGCTCTGTGATCATCTCCCGATTCTGGCTGTGTTACCTCTGCTGGAAACCTCAGACCTTTGATTAGATGCCGCAGGAATTCCTCCTTTGTTCTCTAACCTGTCTGGAGGAAGTATGCAACTAGAGGGAGGCTTTACAGGGACAAGAAAGCTCTCAGGGGGAGCCAAGGGAGTGACAAGAGAGCCAGCAGCGCCTGCAGTTGTGTATTACTGGCTTATCTCATTTGAGCATCAGGAAAATTTCCTTTCCTGGGATAAGGGCAAAGGAAAACATAAAGGAATGCTGAAAGGAAAAATGAAGTCCTGACTTTATTTCAGCTTGGATTTGCTGGGCAATTGGGATCTATACTAAATTTCTGTGTGTCAATCAAGAAGCAAGACCTGAAGCTTTTAACCTCTACTAGGGGAAAATCAGAGTGAGTCTTTTAAATATGGCATGACGAACTATCAAATTGCCAAGCCTCAATGTGTCTTTCAAGACAGTACAAAGATCCTCACCTCTACAGACTAGTCAGTATGCTGTAATTCTAAGGCAAGTGGAGCATCATTTTCCTTAACTGTGAGCCTTGGAGGAGAACATACACTTCATACTTTGGGCATTTAAAAGGACAGGTGAATGGAAGAGTTCAGGAGTTAAACCCACAAAATCATAACATCTGACCTCAGATGCTAGTAACAAAGCCCTAGACGTTGGCATTTTTAAGACTCTAGCAATTTTAAGCCCTATTTTTTGCTCTGTCTCATGCCTTAGAGTCAATATAGAGATGAGTATCTCTTGGAGGGAGATGTTTCTCAGCTGAGAATATTATATTCTCAGAGGTACTCTTCACCTTGGAAATCTACTGTCACTATCAGATTAGTTCATTTCAATGCTCTCTGCCTATAACTAACCGTAAGAATGTGGAAATTGTGGCAGAATGACAGTGATCACTTGGAGGCTCACTGCATGTTCACTTTCCACTAGCGCTGGCCTCTTTTTCTTCTGGTCTTCATATTACTGGGTGTTATGTACAGAAGGTTCAAACTATCATGGCTCTTTACAACTTAGACATACAGTATTTCTCTGTGTGCCTGTGTTCACCTACATTACTATTTGATACAAGAGTGAGTATTCCAAGAACTGGCAATCAACAGTCAGCATTGCTGCTGTTAGGAAATATGTCTATTATTAAAAAGGGGATATAAAAGCTATCATACACCTACTTGACTACAGGTCACAGTACAGTTATGCTGTATTTCCACAAGTATAGCTGCTGCCATTGTGGGTCCACCCAGCCTCCTGTATTGGGAGGATATGAATGGTTCTCAGTTTTTCAATGAGTACTCTCTGGCTAGTGCAACACAATGCACAGATGATCACACTAGTAAAACATAAATAACAAAGGAGATTCCAAGTTTTGCTGCCAAACCCCTGGTTCCAATGTATTTCATTTCTGCATCTATTTCTCCATGTACAAAACAGCAAATGTCTACCACACTGACAAATTATCAGATTCAAATCAACTCTGTCTCAAAGCCACAGGTTCTCCATTATGGAGACCAAACGTACTTTGAAGGTGTTACTTTGTCCAGATGGAAAATGCAAAACTCATTTGTAGAGCCTAGTCCACTAACCATTCAGTACTCTGAATTATGGCTTTTTAGAGGGGAACAGAAGGAATGTTGAGGATAACGCTGCCCTACTGTGAATCCTCATCCTCCCTTGACATACCTTTTACTGCTATAAATTAACCCTTAAGAATGGCTAGACAAGCAAACAGCTGCCATATGCCTAGATAGGACTGCAGCCTCATTGGCAAAGTATTTCAAAGTCTTGTTACACATCATGTCCCTGGAGAAGAGAAACTGCAGAAGGTTGCAATAGCATCAGCATGAATAATTGAAGTACGGCTCATTCGGTATGTGCATAAACTGAAGGGTCACAATGCTGCCTTCTAGTCAGTCAGCAGTGCAGAAACTCACTGAGTGACAGAAACTGGAGATGCTGACCCACTTCCCTGGGAGCTTTTAGAGAGTGGGTTGAGGAGATGACTGTGGGATTGCCAAATACATGAGAAGGATTAAGATAGATTATCTGAGAGAAAATTGTACATTGAAGAATCAGTCGCATATGCTGCTCTTGGAAAAACCCTTGGGACTCAGTTCCCCCGGGAAAATAAAGTAGAGATCCATGGAAGACTAACGCTTATTCCCACCTGCGAATCTAGCCCTGTGGGAATTTTCCAGGATGCCCTTCCCCATGGCCGGCCCCTGGGAGATTCTCCAACCACGGCTCCGTGCTAAACGGGGCCAAAATTTCATACCCTTTCCCACCTGAACTCTAGACATTTAATACTGGAAATAGAAGGGGCGAGGGAGGGTAACTCAGGCTTTCCCCGCTATTGTCCAGCCTCTCGGTGGGAAGGGAGAGGGAGCGCAGCCCGCCCGCGCCCTGCCTGCTGCCCCGAGGGCCACGGGCTCGGACACCGCGGCGTGTCCCGAGCGCCCGCCTCCCCAAGAACGGCGGCCGCCGCCGTGAGAGCCCCGACGACCCCCCTGCCGCCGGGGCACCGCTTCACACCGACGGCCTCCCCTCAGGCGCCGCGGACGACAGGCCCGCCCTCGCCCCCCCTCCCATCACCCCTGTCCGGCCGAGGAATCCCAGTCTTAATCCCTGGCCCTCCAGGTGCAGCCCGGCCCTGCCAGCAGCGACTCCCCGGCACGGTACCTGCTGCCGCCCCGCGCTGGCGGCTCGTCGGCGGCGGTTGGCGGCCGTTGGCGGCGGTTGGCGGCCGTTGGCGGCGCGGGGCTGTGCGCGGGGCCGCGGCGCTGCCTGCGCACTGACAGCTCGGGAACCGCGGCGGCGGGGGCCGGGGCTGGAGAGGGGAGGGGGGCTCGGGCACCCGGGGCTCCGGCGCCGAATCAGTGACGGGAGGAGGGCCCGGGGGCGGGCGGCAGAGGGGAAGGGGAGGGGGGCGGCGGGGCGAAGGGGCTCGGAGCCCCTGTCACAGCCGGCCTCCGTGAGACGACGGCGCCCGCGGGCGCTGAGGGCGGGGGAGGAGTGTGAGCGGCCGGCACGGGAAGGGGCGGCGGGGCGATGCGGCGGGGCGAGGAAGCCGGGCTGGGCTCCCCGCTGCTTTCCCGGGAGGAGAGGGCGCTGGAAGACGGCGCCGTGGGATTATGCACCAGCGGCGCCTGCGGAGGCAGAGGGAGGGCGAGGGGGAGCGCCATAAACTGCTCCCCTCCCGGGACAGGCCGCCGGCGGGGGCTCCGGCCGGGGGACCGGGCGGTGAGGGGGCGGCGGCAGCTGTGTGGGACCGGCCGGGCCGCGGTGGGCTGGCGGGGCCGGAGAGCAGAGCCCTCCGGTCCCGGGCGACGCGACCGGCGGGGCAGCGCTCCCACCCCGGCGGCCCTCGGGCAGGTTGATGGGGGAGCGGTAATAGCGTTAGACTACAGAATGTAACTGGGGGAAACGACATGCTTTTGGCCACCCAAGACCGTGTTCATGTCTGACCTTCTCCTGCTCTGGAGATCTGTGAGTCCAAAAGCTTGTCAATAGACCAACTGTGTTATTTGGTCCAACAAAAGCTCTCTAGAAAGCTTGGCTTGCCTCAGATCATCACCTAACAACAACAAGGCTACTACTTGTTTCTTCGAAGGTCGGCACTGATTTTTGCTGACAGCAAAATAGCGGGTTTTTTGCATTACTGTTCTGTGTCGAAGAGCAAATTTGGGGTTTTGTAAAGCAAGTTTATTGTTTGCCCTGCAAAATCTTGACTTCCATAAAGAAGATATAAAGATCTGAATGTTTAAAAAAAGTCCTAGCTCTCCAACATCAAAGGTCTTTCATTCTCCTGTACCCATCTGCTATGGGAGAAATTTAGATGCCAATGTACTCATCTCAGAGTACAGATGGGGCACCTAGTAATGCTTCTCCTAGAGGACGGTCCAGCCTTTGTTACCCTGTGTTGGCATGCTCTGCTTTCCAGCCTCCACCTCCACTTACCCCTCTTGTGGCGGGCACCAGGACTGTCCACTCTTGCAGCAAGTGCTGGACCTGTGCACCGACACATTTGAATTGTTTTTCACATAACCCCTTTCCACTCCCTTCCTCACAAGGTGTCAGAGCTCAGGTGCACCCCTGTACCAGTCAGGAGGCTGATCCCCACAATAGACAGTGGGAGAATGAAAAAGAAAAAAGAAAAATGAATAGCTTTCTTCAGAGAGGAAGAGGACTGACAGGTGGAATGACCAGGAAGTAATTTCCTTTTTTGTGCAAGGATGTATTTTATGGCATAACTTCCACTTTTTTTCCCCAATAGCATGTCTACTGTGGTGTGCACATCATATTAAATATGTCACTGTACAAATCCTCCCTATCTCTCTACCCACCAGCTGCTGCGTCATCCCTATGTTATATCTTTCTCCTTCTCCCCTCCTACAGGGCGAAACAATGGGGATGATGACAAGCAGAATGAGGCATGAGAGAGTTAGAGACTAACCCTCATGTGGTTCTGGTAACAGCTGTCAGCTGAACAGAGTATCCTGGATGGGCTTGCATCCAGCTGGTACTGCTGGCTAAACATATTTTGTGCTCTCTTAACAGCTTCTTTACACATTTCAAAGGACAGATTACTCAACACCCAATTTACTGCTCCTGGAGGAATAAATGGACCACTGACTCGCAGGAGATGAGAATACTCATCCTGAGCATAGCCTAGACAAATGCATTCCTTTTAATCATCTAGCAATGACAGCAGCGATGAGTAATTTAACAACAGTATGATAGAATTGCCCTTCTAAAAATATATGTTGCCACTGGGGTCAAAGTGATTGAGTACTAAGATACTACAGTATTATAAACTAGGCATATATTTTGCATTGTCCTGTGCGATACAGAGGAGCTGTGCTCTGCTCTGCCTCTGCCAGTTGTGCCTATGCCTCCACCAGTTTTTCTGTCTCACTGGTGCAATACTGCTACGTGCCTTCTGTCTCAGCTGAGGGGAGGCAGAGGGCTGAAAAGTGGACTGTGCTTCTACTCAGTAGCAGCCAGTGGATTTACTCCTTTTCCCTGGAAAAGTATTGAAACAGAGCAGAGGTGCCTTATCTGTGAGTCCCTAGGAAGCAGGTGGGAGAAGGCAGATGTTTTGTGAGGGAAAAGGAATACAATTCCCAAAGACGGAGAAGGGAATAAGAAAAACTGCTAGACCTCCTAGTGCCATCTCATACTGTGGCCTTCACTGTAGGTGAAAGTCTTCCCCACAAGGACGTATCCCTTGAAGCCCCAAGGGTGTACTGGAATGCTTTTTTGGTGTTACTATCATGAAAATTCTCATGACATAACTCATTAATAAATGTCAGCCTTAGAAGTATAAGAATCAGTGTCACAAAATTCAGTTCAAGACTTCATGGAAGAGGATGCTCATATTTATTTTAAGTAAAACTGATTTCAGTCATTTGCACTCATTTACTCCTGTTTCACTCACTCATTCACTTATACTCACAAACACCAAGAGGTGTGTCTAAATGGTCTGCTCAGGACTGTGTGTGTGAATGAGTGTGTGTGTGTGTGAGTGACACAAACAACAGGGGACATTAGCTATTGAGTCCTTGGTATGTCTCTGAGATTTGTCTTGATCAGGCACAACAAACTATGATTTGGACAAGCTCTTTATATCCTCTGGGAGTCAAGTGGTCATTATGGCATCATTATGGCCTCAGTTTTGCATTCTTCATCGTCCCTAATTCTTAGGCAAGGCTCCTGCCCATTGTCTTTGTTTTCTCATTCTAAGTATCTTTGTTGCTGCCTTCCTGTTGAGAGAACAGGAATGGCCCTTGTGACACATTGAAACCTTGTTCCCACCCTCCCGTTATCAGACAGCAGGCTTTCTGCTGCTAAGCCATCTTTGATGAGGCCTTGTTGGAGTGCAGACCTTCTAGTCTTGATGTATGCATATTTCTTATTACCAGCTTTATTGCTGTTGGTTGTACCCTTGGTAATCAATACATGCCATATTTTTAATCCTTAATCTGTACTGTATCACAGTAAATGTAAAAGTAAGTAGTGATTCAAAGAAGCGTAAGGATTAAAAAGAATACCGCAAGAATATATAAAGACTCACTAATAGGTAAACCAACTTATACTGGGACAGTACGAGGCTAAAAGAAATAAACCTATGTCATCCATTTTTCATGTGATAACAGAGAGGTGCCTCAAAATTCTATATTAGGCTGCTGCTCATTTTTATATTTATTACTAACCTGGAAATGGAATGATCGTCTGTTAGCAGATGGCATCACTTGACTGACAATGAAGTCTCTCGACAGCAAAGAAGAGATATCATCAATGACCATCATGGGTGAACAACTAACACGATTTTTTGAGAGTCTACCTGCAAATCCTGTTCTTGGAAATGAAGGGATTTGGTGAGCTTTTTTTTGGTCTGTTTCTTTTCGCAGTCTGGGCTTCTGTGATTCTGAATAGTCTACTTACGAGAGATATGCATGTTGTTTCCTTTAGAAGAATTCAGAGCTTGAGCCTTGGGGCCATTGATCGTGTCAGGTATCTGGAGTATGCTGTAATGGCAGCAATCCAAGAGGGGAGATATTCTGGGTTTGTTGAAATCTGGAGTAGGTCCATCTAGAAAGGTAGGTCAGAGGGAAACTGTGATTACTTCTGTAGAGGAGTAGCTGTATGCCATCTGCATGAGTGAGGAAGGAACGACAGTTGTGACCGGTGCTGAATGTGCTCTGTTTTCCTTTTTTGTTAATTGAAAGAGATTTTGGGTGCATGTGGTGCAAGCCAGCAGAAATGCAGCATGTTATGTTCATGTGACCGAAGTGTAATCCTGGGTACAGTAGGAGCAAATTAATATTCCTTGAATTATTAGATTGGGAGTCATTGGCAGGGCTCACAGAGAAAACGGTCAGCAGCAGGAAACCACAGAAAAGCAGAAACCAACGTAGTTGGCTGGCAACTTATGACACGAGGTGAAAAAACATCTGGAAAACACTCAACTTATCAAATGGGTGTTAGACTCTCAGCAAGTCACCTACTGAGGAACTTGTCTGGCAAAACGTAACAGAATATTGCAGGAGGTATCTGATGGGAGTTCTTGCAAGAAAGTGAGTGATAGCTGCTGGTGACTCCATGACAAAAGAGGAAGATGAAGCCAACAGCACTGTGATAAGAGGGCAGCATGCTGCAATTTTGCTGTACTTGATAGACACGAATGCTGATCTTTTCACCGGAGAAGCAGCCAGGAAGACACAAAACTGACAACAGAAGAAGAAGGTAGAAAAAATATTGTCTGAACTCAGCGTGTGGCACACATAAGGTGTCAAAGAATTTAAAGAGAAGAAATATTTCACTTGTTTATCTCCTAATGCTAGATCCTGAGAAAGAAGGATAGAAAAATATGACAATTCTTGATGATAAAAAGAAATTTGATATAACTGACAATTCTGAAATGTCACAACGATTCTCATGACTGGAATGTTGAGGGCTCACATAACCTATGTAGGAAGGAAGTTGTGGTATAATTTCATGAAATTTAAAGTTCTGCCAAGCATTTCACTATAACCAAACAGGGAAAGAACATAAAAAATCCTCCTGAAATAAACTAAGTATTTTCCCCTATATTTGAAGAAGTTAACACATGTCAGAAAGGTGTACAGCTCTGAGTTCCACTGGGACACCTACAGACACATATACAGGCCTTGGATATACTCAACAACAGATTAACTAACACCACAAACAAATCTACCTAACTCAATTAGGAGAAGCAAACAAGCAAGCAAGCAAACACACAAATGATATTTGCTTTAAAACAGTTTGCCTAACAACTAATTCTTATCCAACTACCAAAGAAGAAAACAACACCTTTCCAGGTATTGTCTTTCCCCTTTCTCTTTCAGTCTTTGTCCCTTTTTCTCACAAATATTTTGGAAAATTTAATCCTTTCACATATCAAAAGGATACAAGTGAATATCATAACCACATCTTAAATGGTTATATTCTATAGTATTGTCCCAGTATCAGCTTCTAAAGGGGAAGATCAGTTAGCATATGCAGGTAGGAAAGATTAACAATACTATTGTACTTGCATCCATTCAGAAGCCTAAATAAAATCCCAGAATTTGTAGATTGTAATTATATAAACAGAGAGGCAATTACTTCCTTAATACATACATGTCTTAACTAAAGTGGTATCCACTGACAGCTAAGTTCAGAGGTTTTTTTTAGTCTTAATCAAATTTGCCTGAAATTATTAAGAACTTATAGATCTTTTTACAAAACTACCTTCTATATCCAAATGAGGATAGTACAATTCTATAGTTCAGGCACGCAGTAAAACCTTATTGAAGGCATCCCATCCTCAGTGCGTATCTATATATCTGTACCTTTGGTTTTCCTGCAAGTCTCTTGAATTATATTCTGAATTATGTGGACGTTTACCCCAAACAGCAAAAATTACTTTTCAACGCTGAACTGTTTTCCTGAAAATCTGAATATTGAACTCTACCTCTTCACTCCAAGAGGCTAACCAGAACAGAAGAGTCAAAGAAGCTGAGGAAAAGTCTTTACAGGATCAATCAACCTTTTAGTAACTAACTTCTTCAATATTTGACAATCTGCATATTATCAGAACCCCACCATATTCCTCACACCTATGTGGGTTAAAGATTTGATACTTCACATTTTTTAAATTCTGTAAATTGACAAATTTTTATTACTATCAACTCTCCTTTAGGCATCCTTGTGATTCAAGATCTCTCCTTATTAGTTGAAATTATAAAACAAACACGCTGCCAAGCTATTTTTACTGATAACAACACACCTGGGAATTTCTGAAGCTCTGCAAATATAACTGAACAAAGGTAAGCAGTGCTGGTCTAAACAGTAACCTCCAACCTTTTGCAATTTTTTTCTTGTCCCTCAAATGTTCTTAAATATTTCAGGATGAGTATTTAGGCTGTCATGTGGTACCACACATTAGGAAATGGATTTGTCTGGAAAATAGTCCAAGCAAAAAAAAGAATGCAATTCATCACTTGGATGAGTTCCCTGGTCCTGTTCACTGTGCATTTCCACCAGCTGTTGTCCTGACACCTGTCAGAAATCAGGCATGGGCAAGGACAGCCTGAGACAGCATTGCCATTAGAAGAAATGTTTGCCAACTGGCATCCTCAAACGCATACACAGCCTCCTGCAAATATCATGTTAGGTCTCTTCATAAGGCTTATATAAACCTACTGGATGTGCTTAGGTAGTTCCTTCAACTGTCTTACATGGCTGCGAAACTCCCCTTTCTCTAAATCTGATCACAGGCCAATGATCAGCACGCAAAAACACTCCAGCTTTTCAAGATAGCCTTTTTCACTTCCACGGTTCTCAATTTAGCACTTAACTGTGTCTGTTGAAATAAGCTACCAGTCTGCATGTGTGATAAATCACATTATTTTGAGTGAATAATGACACAACAGAAGTGTCTGCAATAAATCACCCCTCAACACTACCCTGCCCACTCAACAGAACACAGCCATAAAGCCTCATTTCTTGACTGTTGATTTCTTCACTATTTATAATTTCAAACAGTGCTGTGAAATAGCAGACTTCCCTTCCCTTCCCTTCCCTTCCCTTCCCTTCCCTTCCCTTCCCTTCCCTTCCCTTCCCTTCCCTTCCCTTCCCTTCCCTTCCCTTCCCTTCCCTTCCCTTCCCTTCCCTTCCCTTCCCTTCCCTTCCCTTCCCTTCCCTTCCCTTCCCTTCCCTTCCCTTCCCTTCCCTTCCCTTCCCTTCCCTTCCCTTCCCTTCCCTTCCCTTCCTTTCCCTTCTCTTCCCTTTTAAAGCTAACTTTGATTGAACCCCAGACCTCCATAACAAAGTCCAAGACATTCACTACATGTATGTTTCTGAAAAGAATCAACATCAGAAGGCAGCCAAGTGATTTGAAAAAAACCCCAGCATGTTTCTTGAAGGTATCTCCCACATTTGGAAACCACCTTCTCTGCCATTCTTGAGACTTTGGTGCTATACAAGATGGCTCCAAGTCAGTTTTATCACTCAAAAAATAGTTTTCCTTCAAAAAATGTCCCACACAACTGTTATCTGTGGTAAGTTACATGCATTTAACTCAAGAGGCAAAAGAAGCTACTTTTGTCTTTCCATCTGTGCCAGTTCCTTTGTCTGCAAACAAAGAGCTCCACTATTTGAATCAAAATATTTTCCTGATATTCAGATCTCTATTTGAAATCATAGGATGAATTTAACACGCATCCCATTCATTCTAATTTATGAATAACTTTCTTTTCTTGTTACTCATTGAAGCAAAAATATTGAAGTACACTGTAATTCATTTTCTTCTAAATACCCTACATAACTGGACAAAAACTGTCATCATGCCCTACTCTCTTTGCAATTCTGCCCTTGCCCACCACAAAAGACTATAATGTTTTTGATTTGCTTCTCCATAGGAAAAGGAAGCTTGATCAGATTTGTTCTATTTGGTAGTTTCTAACTCTGTACATAATATTTCCTTGCATCAAGCTGTTTAGAACATTTACAGTTCTTCTCAAGATCCCAAACCTTCACATTCAAATGTTTAACTCCTTACCCAGTATGCTCCAATCCCCCTGAAATCTCACATGTGAATCATGCAGTCTCAGATTGTTAGCTACAAAATTTTCTAAGCAATTTTGACATGCAGAGATGGCATGCAAAGAAGTGATAGAAATTATAGTGTACTTTTACTGTGCTCTGCTTAAAATGACAAATAACTCGGTATTCCTTCAGAATGCTAAGTGCTTAATATTGAATGAACTGGATGTTTATTGCAAACTTTTTTCTTAGTAAAAAATCATTTTCTCTTAAAGAAATAACTAATACCTTGAGAGGAACTTCTTTCCCATTATGGCCATGCTAGATGACATCTCTTGGACACCTGTGCTCCTGTTGATTGTCTGGAAATTGATTTCATTTCCCACTACCTACCTTCTTTCGATATATCTTTATTATACAAAAAGGTTTCTCCAGACCCAAGCGTTCAGCCCACAAATTCATATCTGTATGTCCTAAAGCTAAATAATTTTAAGGCAAATTTGTTTTACTAAATTAAAAGACACCCATCTCAATGTATACAACAAAGCGCACATGCAAAGCTATGCATATTACTCTGACCAAAGCTTTATACGGGCTGACTTCTACGTTTCTTCCTGATTATCAACATAGTCTAATCCTAGCTTCCCCTATAATACTTCAAACTATTGTTCCAAATTACTTAAATACAATGGCCCATAAAGCTCAGACTCCCAACCCAAATGTCTCCAATGAATTAAAAACAGCCCCCAGAGTAGCAATTAAATGTCTCCTGTGCCTACTCATCGCAGGAAGCAAAGTCATTCTTGATGAATTCTGTCAAGTTAAGCTACAGCAACCAGCACGTTCTTTCCCATCATCCAGCTGTACTTCTATGTTAAAATTCCTGTCAGTTACATAAAATGTCTGCCCCTCTCCAGCGTGTATGAAAGTTCAAAATAAAACAAAATACATCCAGTTCTTCAATATTTGTCTCTTCAGTTCCATGGCCGAAGGCAACCTCCCTCTAAGGTCTGTGTTTTCTCAATCATTTCTCTTTCTTTTAGATTTTTGTAAAATGTTTTTCCCTCTCTTGCTTCACAGAGATAATCACTGAGCAGAAGAACCCAGGTGCTTCTTCTGTTAAGCCCTCCGGCTTTCTATATAATGGGACATTGCGGAGAAAAGCAGGTATTTTGTGTGGTAGGACCTCACTTGGATTGTTAAAGGTAAGTGTTTGACACTTATCAGTACAAATTATTATGTACTTCAGTGATTTATCTCCAACATTAATATGGTGTCTTCTGATACACTTGCATGAAGTTCATGACCAAAGGAACTCACACATCACAAAACCAGGTCTGAGGCAGACTTCTGGCCAGGCAAGTGGTTCCTGTTCAAGAGAAAGGACATGCGCTGTTGGCTGAAGTGTTGTGCTTTCTCTTTTCCTCTCTTACTCTCCCCTCTTCTCCTTGCACGTGGTGACAAAGGTGTGTTTGTTGGTGGCTGATGCCAGGGAAACAGAAAAGGATTGGGTGACTCTTGTATGTTCTCTGTTCAAAAAATTTGCCCACCCCCGATTTCTTGTTTTTCTTTGCTTTAATGACTACACAACAACTAACTAAACAACTATGCCTGTATGACTTACGTGACTAAATCTGCTTCTGCTGCAGTGTTTTGTGATGATTTACTTGTAAGTTCCATAACTTTTTCGCCAGCCGTTAGCTTAAGGCACACAAGCCCTAAGGGCTACACCTTGAATCCCGCACGTCCTGTCTACTTCATGTCCTAGCTGCTGGCTGGGCAGCCTATTCTTAGATCTCCTCTACGCTGCCAACTCTTGCAACACAATTATCAGTAATGGGTTTTGCCTGTCCTTGAGCCTGCTGCAGAGTGACACGAGAAGCTTCAACTTTCTCATATAACTCAGCCCTCCTGGGGGAAAAAAGTGTAAGGAAAGCCAAATGATCTAATTAGCCTCAACCTCACAGCGTGGAAAGGACAGACATCCGCCCTGCTTGCTGCAGGAAGCAAGAAGGTTCTTTCTCCATCTCCTCAGGGGCCCATACTTTTCCCAAGGGAGCAGAGTTAAAAAAAAAGAGACAGAAAGAAATAAAGGGCAAAGAAAGGCAGCTCAATTCCCTCTTTTGTCCTTTTTCTTTCCTCCTCAGAAGTTGCGATTTGTTCCTCTTGGCTCCTCTCCTTCTAGTGGTGCAGCAATTCCGCAAGCAGGTAACAGCTGCAACAGGATCCAATGGCTGGAAGGACCGAACGTGCCAGTCTGCTAGCACAGGAGAAATAGTCACTAGCTGCCTAGCTTCTGGAGAGGGCTGGCTACCATCCCACCACTTCAGAGAACGAGGTCAAAACTGAGGCCAGCAGAGAAAACTCCATTTTTTTTTCTCTATCCACTTGGAAAACCTGTTCTTTATATCCTACTTTCCTTTCATCAGCAAAATATTAAACAATGTCTATAAACGCCATGCAGGCACTGTCACTCTGTTTGAAAAATCTTGGACTCTGACATATATGATTATTAGCGTGCTCATCCTGCAAATAATTCCAAAGGCCTCTGTGGAGGTTTCTTGTAAAATTAGGAGCAAGTTCCCCTGAGTAAGAAAATCAGAATCCATTGCAAAGTAGAAGTGATTATGAAGTTTCCTTTCATAGCCTATAATTAAGGTATGGTTACACCAGACAAAGAGAGCAGAAACCTGAGGATCCTGGAAGATTCATGGAAACTCAGTTCTGCTTTTTTCTTTAAATACATGAATGGTATATTTTTTTCCCCTTCTAGCTTTTGTCTTTTTGGTGCAAGGATTTCGCTTCACATATTTTCTGTACACCGGAAATGGGAATAAATGCTTGACACAGCACAAAACCTAATGCTGTATGTCACAATATATGAGTAAACAGATGGTAAATATAGCCAAGGGACTTCTGAAACTGGTCAAACGTTTAAGTCAAACATACTGGAATGTCAGTGGGTTATGAAAGGTTGGTAGGTTGGTACTTCAAAGGGTCAACCTTTAGTAACAAAACTGCTTCAGAAAAACAACACATTCGAAGACTCAGAGTAACACATATTAGAATTAAAGAGGGCAATAGAATTTTTTTTTAAATGTCTGGAATGTGACAAAATTACAACTTTTAGCTGGTCATCTTTCCTCTGACTAAAATTGAACAGAGAATAGTTTGTAATACATTAGCATCATCTGCTGGATAGTGCAGGGAATACAGTTTGGAAACTGCGACACTAAATATGATATATAGCATTACTGTATTTAGCAAACCATCCAGAAGAGGCAGAATAGTTCAAACTCCTTTTTTTAATAACATCTCACATTTGATTTTCTTTCTGGAACTTTTTCTCTGGTAAAATGTGGGGACTAAATAGTTATTAATGATATGAATATTAAATATATAATAATATATAAATATACAATAATATAAATATTAAAATTTTCTGCCTAAAAAGTCCTAGATTCAGGTACCAGAAAGTGGTGTGCGGTAACTGTAGGAACAGGAGACGTTCTGAAATTAAATATATTGGCATTTAATTACCAATGTAACATTTACTAAAAGAGGCTTAGTTATTTTTGCTGTAGAACAATTTAAGCATCTTTACAAAGAGACCCAGAAAAATAATTCACAGTCAGAAGGCAGCAGTCCATGTCACCTTAGAGAGGAAAAAGGAAATTGGCTTGTGCTGGAAAAACATAAAGCGCGGTGGGAAATAGAAGTCTTGACTATCTTGGCTGTAAGGGATGTCAGACGTTAATTTGGCAGATTGAAAGACGGATGCACTTCATGTGCATGCAAAAGACTGTTAAAAAACAACATCAGCAGCACTCTACAGGGATTGTTCTAAATCTCTCAAAAACGGAACAGATGTTGAGAATCTTGAACAGCTGTAACAGACACAGATCAGTTACTATTTTACTACTGGATATATTTTTTTTGTAAGGGTGATGCTGCGTTCCCAGCAGAAGGCCCTGTGCCTCGCAGAAGGGTAGCCGTGGGGTGGACTGAACAAGAGTTGCGTGGGGTGGACTGAACAAGCTGCGGTGCCGCCTGCCACAGCAGAGCACAGCAGAACCTTCACAAGCTCAGCCTGCTGCAACGTGAGGGTCTTCTGATACCACAGGAGGAGCCAGTGGAGCCCCGGTACTGCTGATTTGTGTGAGAGGATCTCTCATTCTTTGGTTTTTGCATTAGTCACCCATCTAAAATCAGGTAATTCTGAGGGATGGGGCATTTCCTTCTTTCTCAGGCACAGAGAGTTGCTCAGAACCAGGAAGTTTTTCCTTTGTCTTTTCTTTATGCCCATATTGCTGTGGCTCGTGGAGGGGTTCAGAGAGAAGAAAATTGTCATTTCAAGAACACAGGGATGTATGTCCTGCATAGTGTAAAAAAACCATAAGGTGAGAATTTGTTTGAAATACTTTACTTCCTAAACACAGAAAAAAGCAAACCCATAAATGCCGGAAAGGAAAATGATGTCCTACAAAGTCATAAACTTGCATTATATAACACTGCACCACAGCCCCAGCTACTGATCAGCTGTGTCTTGAGAAGAAGCACCATAGTCCTTTTAAATGCTCATGAATATACATAAACAAATACATCGCCTTTTTCTGTGTCATGCAGCAGGAAGTTTGACTCTATAAATATATTACGCTTTAATAAAATGATTTTTCCGTACATTTTTAACTTTTAATTTCTAGGAATGTTTTCTTATTTTTTATGTGTTTATTTGTATTTATGTATGCTGATATTAGCAGCTAAGACTAAAATCTGTAGGAGTTGAGAATGGTGGGTATGCAAGTTCTGGTCCTTTATTAAGCCCCCCAGAGATCCTTGTAAGCCTCCCCAGCCTTGACTGACTTAAAGAATTGCTTTTTTTCAGCATTTTTGCCACTCCTTCCATTTATGCCTTCCTTCCAGAGTTCATAGAAGCTTCACAGAGCCTCATTTTTTTTGAGCTGTTTGTATATAGGAATATAGCAGGCAGACAGTCCCAGCCTTAAAACACTTAGAGCCTATTGACAATACAGAGTGACAATACTGAAATGAATTCAACAAAACAAATGGTTAGAGGTGAAGAGTAAGGAAGGTCAAGTAATAATAGCATGAGCATGTTCTGGTGACTGCCTATGATTCTATGTAGTTTTCTGTTTGCCTAAATGTACTTAGATGCTACTGTTTCATATTAGGTGTCAGAGGTGAATTGCAAAAAGGGAGCTAATGGAGATATTCTTTACTTTTTCTGTGACCTATCTATCGTGTATCAAGGTCAATGTAACAAAGCACTGAGATACCAGTACAAGTTGTGGAATAAAATAACGGAAGTTGGAGACAATGGTAAAGTGAAGGGGTGGATCAGTGATGGTATGTGATAAAAGCACCATTATACAGAAGGTCACTTAGTTATAAGCTCGTGCAACTGAGGAACAGAAGTAGAACCTGGCATAGCAGAGGAAGAATAGCACAAAGGAGATCAGCAGTTGAAGAAGGAAACAGGGAAGATTATGAAATCATCAATATTTTGAATGACTCTGAGCATGTGTGGCCCAGGAGCAGGGACTCCAGTTGCAGTGGAACAAGAGAAGGACTCGTATAACAAGTTTTGACATTTGGTCAAAGAATAGGAGGCCAGACCTTAGAGACATTATGAAGGTAAAGAGAGCATGACAGTTTGCATGTCAGAGCCATACGTAAAATTATGATTGTGTATCTAAATGATGTGACTGACAATAAAGGAACATTTAAGTCTCGATCAGCTCAGGTTATAAGCAAGCCACAGAAAGGCCAAAGAGAGGGCTGCAAAGAGGGAGGCAGGATGAGGAGGTGGGAGCTAGATTTTTGAGTGTCTGAGTTGAAACCACGTCACAAAGCAAAGATGTAGTGTTATCGAAAAGAATCACGTTGGATAATAGCTGAAAAAGAAGGAAAGGATAAAAATTATTCATATGGTTCAGACTGTGAACTAGCAGGGAGAAGCATTAGAGAAGGAAATTAAGGTGAACAAGGGATGGAAGGATTTCAAGAAGCAGGGAGCAGTGGTCTTAAAGGCTCAAGACAAGATGAATGGGGTAGGAGTTGAGACCCTAAGATTTCCTTAGGATGGTTGATCGTTTGAGGCTAGAACACAAAAGCACCAACTGACACCTCTCTATCTTTTCTGAGGGCATGACCTAATCATTCAGTCCTTCCTTTTCTTCAGAAACGCAATTAGCATGAGAGAACAAAAAGAAAAATAGCTAAAAATACACAGTGAATCATGGAAAATTATATCTACTAAATTTCACAGTGTGCTGCTATTGCCATAGTAACCCTCGTTGCTAGATTACTGCAAGCTGTTTCTTTGCTAAATTTTCCTGGAAGCTTTGCCAATTTTCAGTTTGATTTCAACATGAAGTTTAATAAAGAGTAACTCCGAGAATGCACATTGCCTCCTTCTATTTCTTCTTTGCCACCTCACCCTCATATTCCCCTTTCTAAGAGATAAGTCCTTTAGGGAAGAGTTTTCAAAAGCATCTGTTGCCAAAGGTGCAAATGGATTTATAGTAGGATTTCCACAATCTGTTAAGTTTCTGACTCTTGATTTCCAGTTCAGTGAAATGTAATCCTCTGTTGGAAAAGGAGGTATTACTTACAGCTGCTTTCTTTGGTTGTTTTTCTCATTCCATCTAGTAGAAAAGTCCAGCTCGTCAGTGGTACAGCACCATATATCACAAAGCAAGAAAGTAAAAAAATATGAGAGGGAAAACATGAAAAGGGGCTTTACCTTTTTGTCCTTCACTATTTTCCAAAACTAACAGGTTCCAACTGTGATAACTATCCCCAACCTGAGAAAGGTAGGAACTACAAAGAAAGACGGGGACTCAACCAGTGGACTTATTTGGTGACAGTTTCTTTCTCAGACATTGCAGAGCTGCGTTTCATATGTGCTTTGAGGAACAGAGCTTTGTATTCTGCCTCCAGGTATGTAAAACTAGTTATCTTTTTTTTTTTTCTCCTACCTTGTGGAAATTTCCAAAAACTAGCATAGGCAATGTATAGTGCCACAACAGAAGATGATCTGACTAAAAATGTTGGGAAAACTTTGTCAGTTAAGTTCACCATTGCTGTTGATGCCTGCTTGGTAATGCACACTGGAGCACATGCAGCGTCACTCTTGCAGAGCAATGCTGTTGATCTTTTCTGTTCAGATGTGGAAACACGTCCAAAAGAATGGTCTCCTTCTGGCAGATGTACAGGCTTATGAACTCAGTGGCATCCTCTAATTGGCACCCTTTGGCCAATGAGTCATGAAACCATGATGGTCAGAAACAGACCATATTTTAGATTTTGGGAATAGACGATCACTTTTTCCATCTGACATAGCTCATTAGAATGTAAAAACTGAATGCCTCTCATTTGTCTTTTAAGAGGAGAAATAGGATGATTGTGGCCATTTAGAAGGTCCAATAATGTAGTTATGTGGAAGATCAAAACTAATCAGGGGAGATCTCATGTGATAATTGAAATACCAGCCTGTTAGAGCCAAGGGAAAAAACCTGGGTGTAAAACCAGGAAGTTACTGGTTGGCTTGATTCTTGAGCATCTCAAGCCAAAGGCTGACCAGTCAAAGAAACAACTTTATGAGTCACCAGATGCAGAAAGAAACTTTCAAGCTTGCCATCAGCACACATGGAAATGCAAAAAGGATGTACAATAGATATGTAATCTCTTTTTCTTTGAGAAAAAAAAAAAAGTTAAAAATAGAGCTGAAGGCAGTGCTTCTGGTACAAAAAGCTTTTGGAGTCAAAGGTTTTAACCTCTTAAAATATGACTCAGTCATCTACATAAACTTATCTTGGGTAATACAAATTTAATTCTTGCTGCTACATCATACTTTCAAAGTGCCTGTGGTTAAATCATAAACTACTGTGTTTCATCTACAAAATGGGTCAGTAATTTCCTTTTGTTGTTTCTCCCTCCTTCTGGATGGTAAAAAGGAATTCAGTAAGCTCTCTGAAAGTGAAGATGTATTTTCTCCTTAATAAACAAACACACAAACATGAACCAGAATGAGTATCAGGTAAGACCTTGCAGGAATCAAATAGCGTGCAATAACACAGGAAGAAAAAGCAGCTGTACAAAATATATGTATAGTGTCCCTTGAAAAATTCTCTATGCGGGTGCTTCTTTTGGTGACGGAGTTTGTTATCACCTTACAGGTGTATAGTTCTAGACTGAGAGATGCTATGGAGAGTAGGAGTGTGATCAGAGACTGACTGAGCTCTGGGATAGGTTACAAAAATTCATAAAATACTGGAAAGGTTTAAAAAAGAAAGATCTCAAAAGTTATAAGCAAGAAGTATATTCAAACGTGAGTTCTTTCAAAGGAAAATTACACCCACAAGTAGGTCAGCTCTGAATCACTGAATTAATTTTCAATATTGGGTTAGGAAAAAATATTTCATATCTTTTACATTTACAAATCTCTCTCTAAACATATTTACACAAGTCAGTTTGGAGTAAGCTATCTCAAATTTCCTCACAACTACTCTCAAAGAAAGTTCAGCTACCCCTGAGCAGCCGATATACAATGGCTTATTGTTTTAGTGCCCACACACATGCTGTTTCCTAGAAATAAAGTCTAAGAAACATCTCCTTAACACAGAAGTCTAAAATAAGCATTGGATTCAGGGCCTAAAAGGTGTGAGAGAGGTCATCTTGCATTTAAATTCATCTTTGCAACTCCCCTGCATGGTAAGCATCCATTAATGCTGCAGGATGATGAGCTTTCAGGCAAAATCAAAAATCCCCTAATCCCTCCCAGGCTTACAGTACCTGTCCAGGACTACCAGGAAGGGATCCTGGCGTTAAACTTCCAGTCGTGGTCATCTTTTCATAATGAAACATATAAGGAAATCAGAGAAACACGTCAGATGCTAGTATTTCAAAGTGTATTGGAAGTGAAAGGCTAAGATTCTCACACACTTGAATAGTTGGTGCTGCCTTCTTACGCTGTGCAGCCACGTAGAATCGTTGCATTCCGTCCCACATATTGTCTCCTTCAATTAAGGTTTCTTGTCAAACTATGTGGCCAGATGACATACAGGGTGTTGTAAAAGAAAAAGAATCTTTCCAAGAGAATTATTGAGCCGATAGATCAGTGCTCATCCTTTGTCTTTTAGAATTGTGGTGACTTTGAGGGGGAAATACTATTTATGCAAATGCTAGTCAGTGTAATGACATTTCTCAAGTCACACATTGTGAGTGTTATGCGGGACAGAAATGAGGGTTTGCCTCACTGGAATTCTCCCCAGCACACCCCAAATCTAAAAGTTTCCCTGCAAGTCACTGGAAAGAGAGGAAATAGAGAACCAGTAAGGTTTCTCCATTTGACCCAACAGGGCCGGATTCCAGGGTGGAGTAATTCGGATGAAAACCTCTGAATTAGTGACTGCTCTTGTTGTTTTAATCTGGTTTTCTGAGGCAACAAAGATCAAGTGGTTATGAGGAGAGAGACATCCCCTTACCCTTTTAATTAGCTGGCAGGGAGTCAGCCTGGAGGTCCTGAGCAGAGAGTCAGCTCAAATGTAATTGCAAACTACTGCCCCAGCGAACCATGCTGCCCTTTGTGCAGCTGAGCTAGTAGAAACCGGGGGAGCAATCTATCTGGAGGTACTGAGGGAGTGGAAGAAAGCAGGAAAATCTGGGACACAGTTCTGTAAGTCACTAGGCCCCATTATTCCTCTTACTGATAAAACTACTTCTTTGCTAAAAAGATAGCAAGCCAAGGGCTTTTCTTGGTGCCTCTCTCACATTTTAGAGAACTGTGTTGTGGAGGAGCGAGTAGAAATGCAAAGCATGTTCTGTGCTTAATGGATGGCCCCTCCAAAATCATATAGAAATCTCAAAGCAACCAGATTACCTCTTCAATTGCAGGACAATTACTGTGAACTACCTTTGACATTGCAACTTGTGTTTTGTTCCTTTTAGTCCTCCAATTCCTTGGATAAACAGGTTGCAAATATGAGTCTTGACCTGATCCAAAATGCTCCCATTATTACAGGACAGCAATACATTCATGCAGGCAGATCTGCACAGAGACACACATTCTATTGCAGCACTAACACATATATACTGTTTTGAAGTTGCTCTTGTTTGAATTTCATAGTGAATCAAAGCAGTAGCTAACTTCTGAGTTATATCACATTTTTTATCATGGTGGTGGGTTGTAAATAGATTTTCCTAGCAGTGACCAGTTCCCAAATATATAAAGTCAGTCAATAGGTCTTAAGACAAGCTCCAACAATGCTTCTTGAATTGCTATTAATTTTAAGCAGTTACAGAATTTACAAGGTTTATAGTCTGATTAAATAATTGAAAGGCTGACATTTTAAGAAGAGTGTACAAAAGGGAGCTTAAAATTACTCTATTTTCATCTAACAGATTTTAACCTGGATAGGGCCTTGCAAGTTTCTGTTAGAAATGATTCAGTATTGGATTTCTCATGTAGAAACTCACTTAACTAGCAGAAGTGTGCTATTAATCAACTACTTAAAACTTAGTCTGAAATGCCATTTCATGGCAAAGAGAACTAAAAATATAGAGGAAACAGGGAGGTAAGAAATTCTAATCTCTGCCTCTTCCTTATTCTTGAGAGACCTGTAGTTCATTCATAGGATGTTGTGACAAGGCTATGTGCAATAGCAAAGACTTGATGAGCCATTAAGATCTTTTTTGTCCTATTCTTATAGGGGTCTAATTTTGCCAGAGCCACGGGGCAACATGGAGCCTTCAACAGAGTCCAGCCTCTACCCAAGGAGAAACCAAAACTAACCTCATCAACACAGGAAACACCTGAATCATACAGTGTATTTCCCTGAAAACAGATGTCCTTTTATCAGCACTTTGCCTAGAGGCAACAGAGGTTCTGTTGCGTCCTTCTGCGTGTTTGTCTGGGTGGTTATCAGTCTACCAGCCTTGGAAACTATCTTCTGTCTTTCACAATGACTATCACTTAAAGCTTGTTGAAGGTGAGCGGCTGTCACATAAGGACAGTTATGGAAAGGCTGCTCACAAGAATATGAGAATCTGCTGAGGGGTAGGGTACTAGGCTGGATCACCAATAGCTAGATTACGAAAAATTGTAAAAATGAATCCTGGATGCCTAAGAGGAACACCATTTGTTTTGATAATGTGGGTCTAAACAGCACACAGATGTTGCCGCCTTTTCTAAAAACAGAATTCACCAGGGCAATGGTTTCCTGAAAAAAAAAAGTTAACTGATCTTACAGGTGCTTCCCTTAATAGTTGATGCATTTCTGAAACAGGTAATGTGCAGCATGAGACCTTGCTTAGAGCAAGATCTCTGTAACTAAATTTCACCAGTTTGCTGAACAAATGAAGAAGACTCCTTCTTCCCCTGCGTGCTCTGTCTCCAGTGCCAAAAAGAAGAGGTGTGGCTCTGAGCAGCCTCACCACAGCAAAGGCTCTCTACGTTCTGCCTCCAAGACAGCTTTGTCCAGACTGCACTGCTAATTCACAGTGGGAGCAGATCAGGTGCAGTCAGTCTGCAAAGGTTTGAGCCACAAGCGTAATCTGAGATTGCTGCTGTTATCCCCAGGACTTGCACAGCCTTAAAGAATTCAGACAGTTTCTTACCCTTCCTCAGCCTTTACGTGGTTTCACTGAGCTGCGCCGCATGTCACAGTACCAGAGTGACTCTGATGCACTGAATGGACGAGACACTGGAAAACTATTTTCTGAATCCGCAGGGATGGGGAAAGCACGTCATGCAGAGTGTTTAAGCTTTAGAAGTGCTAGAAAATAGGGACTATTTCTGTTATGAGGAACTGTCAACAAATACATTTCACATGGTTTTCATATTTCTATGCTGCATTTCCTACACCATGCAGTAGATGGCAGGAGCCAATCAAAGAATTTCATTGCATTTTTCGTAGAAGAAAATAAGTTGATCAGACTTATCTTTGTTAGATTCTCATGTTTAATTTAAAATAATTTTACAGCAGCTTTTTTACCTTTTTGGAAGTTCTTAATGCACATAATATTCCTCCTGTTGTAAGGTTTATTTCTTTTTAATATGACTTGTATTATTAAAAGATTAGTCTTTCAAAATTGTGTTGATATTTCAGACTTTTTTGATGAGCTCTGAGATTTACCAGACAAGTTTCATAAATATCTTAACTTAAACTACACTTAAGGTTCTGGTTCTATGACATCTGAAATATTTACTTCCATGTTATTTGCATTTGATTCCATCAGTTGTACTACAAAAAACAGAAGAGGAACATGCTTAAGGCAATAAAAAAAGAGACATAAAAACCATATCAGAACTAATCATAACAAGCATAGGTCCAAATATTCACTTGCAAAGGATGAATCCCCCCCCCCAGTTTAATAAAAAAGAAAATATTTTACTTTCTGATTGCTTTTCAGATTGCTCATGAAATATTTATTTTATTTTTTTTTAAAAGTGATGAGCAAACTTGTAACTATAAGGAGTATAACAGTCTCTTCTCAGAATTGGTTGCTCATTATGTCTTGCAATCCAAAGGGATCTAGTAGAGAAACATAAACAAGGATTATGAGAATTTCTTCTTTGAATTCAGCATGGTCCAGCTGGCAGTCCAGGGACTATGCAATACACCCAGCCCAAATCTGCTTCCTGAGAGGAGACAAGTGTGTGTTTGGTAGTGTGGTGCGCTTTGCCCAACCCGCTGAACATCTCGGCTTGTGCTCGCAGAAGTCGGGAGCTTTAAGACTGAATTTCCATTGGAGAAGAGAGTGAGGCTGCAGCCATACCTCCTCTCATGCAGGAGCACGGCCCAGCACTTACAACCCCTGTGTGGCCTGTGAAACTGCCATCTGTCCTGCGTTGCTGGAGGAATTGAATGGTGTTGCTTTAAGATTCAGAGAACAGGCAGTTAATCGTGCAAATGTGGAACCAGGCAAGCGTTAAAATTAGTGTTACTTTAACTGAATCCAGCTATTACTGTCTGGACTATCAGTTTTCTCAGGTGTGACTCACATAAACAGCTGGCTAAAAGGAAGAGCTACCACCACCTGTTTTTTTTTCTGTGCATAAACAAAAATTCCCATCAAAGCAGATTACCTGGGGATTGACTGTTACCATAAATCTGACAATGCGAGTTTAACTGATAAATCAGGTATAACGTGAATGAGGAGTTCAAAAGAAACTATTCCCACCTCTAAGTACAAAATTTTAAAACATACATTCTGTAGACAAGCAAGTCCACTCTATCAGCCCTCCCGGGCTTCAGCTGTCAGGCCCTGAACACAGCCTTTGCCCCCTGTCAGGGCTTTGGCTGCCTGTGCCCATGGCCAGCTCTGGTAGATGCAGCTGTAACCTGGGCTGAGGCTGCTGTGCAGGGAGCTCTGCGAGAGCAAGCTGCCGGGAGCCTCACTGGAGGCATCCTCTTAGGCTCAGTCCCTTCCTCACCCTTTGCCTGAGCTATGTTGCAGCTGTGTAGCCTGGCCACGTACCTTCCTGAGCCAGGTCCACTGACCTGAATCCCTGGGTTATCTTTGATCCGTTACATCCCTGAAGACTTGTCTGGCAACCACCAGATTGTCGGCTGACCCTGGTTAGTGTCACTGGACCTGCTTGGGTAGGGCGGGACTGCAGCCTTGCCGGTGAGGGCATGGCCCTGCCTGCCCTGCTCCCACCTTCAGGTCCCAGCTCACCTGGCCTTGCAGAGCAGCCCTCTTCTGCTCTCTCACGCCAGGTCACTCTAGTCAATTCTTAAGGGTCTTTTCTAGTGAGACGGTGAAATGCAAATGTAATCCCGATTACAGAAACTGTGGTTACTTATATCTAATAACTGACACAGTTTCAACAGTTAATGAAACACTGGAGAAGCTGCTAGAAGTGCTCATCTTAGACCGAGTCTGCTAAATCTCCGTAACTCCAACTAGGCAGTTCATCTGTTAACGACTAAAGTTCAAGAACTTACCAAACCTGTTAGATAAATCTTCAGAGTACAATCTGTGAATATGATGCCATTTTAGCTTCGAGGACGCTGTCTTGGTTCTTATTTTCCAAGATTAAGATGGCTTGGATTGAGCGCTGTTTGATGAAGAAAGCTGGAAAGGAAGTGGACATCTTGTCCTGACCTGTAGCCCCTGGTGTATCACTGCTGTTTGTAGCCCCTTCAGTATGGGTCAGGACAAGTGTGGTCCGAAGGGTTACTTCTCATAGCTGAAAGCCAGCCCATTTTGGCCTGACCAGACGGATGTTACCTATTTGTACGCTTGGTGTCAGCCATCTGATTGCTTCTAATAATTGCAGACTGGGTACCATTATCTCAGTTTTACTATCTTTATTTTTACTATTTTTATATCAAGCAACCAGATATTACAAACCCTTTTGTTTCCTGAGGTAAACCAAGCAGTCTTGTGGTATGACTGGGTGTGCCGCAAATAGAATGTTCCACAAATAGGCTTTCACACTACAGATCCTCCCCTAAACCCTTACATACATATTTAATTTCCTTCCTTCTTTGGCACTCTGTGAAATACCCTCTACTCCACAGTTTCTTCCTCCTCTACTTTCTCAAAACTACAGTTTGCCTGAATACAAGATGTATTTTTAAAAAGCTTTTTCAGAACACTTAGCTTTCTAAAGCCCTGGTGGAAATGGGGAGAACTGTTTTTTAATGAGTCCTGAAGGCAGCCTAGAGGCTGCACTGACCAAAACATTGCATTTTTAACAGAATTTACTTCCTTAGTCTAGCTGTGATCTCTCCCTCCACCCTGAACCTTCCTCACCCATACTCAGGGTCTCTGCCTGTCTCTCCACCTTTATCTACCTACATAGTCCCATCAGTTTCAATTGCAAAACAATACTTACTAATTTAGCCAGATGGCTACAATTTTTATTGAACAGCCTATTATAACAGCTTTGTGTTAGACTGACAGCATTTCTAACCTTACATCATGAGAACTACTGGAAATCTTAAAAATTTAGGAAGTCATTATTCTGGGGGGTTGTGAGTCATTAGGTGAGATTGTGTGAACTTGGACAAAAAAAAAAACAGAAGAAATCAGGGCCATATGCACTGTATTTGTATCACCTGTTATAGACAGATCTTTGTAGAAGCAAAACTAAAACTCACTACATTATTTTCAGATAAAAATTATTTCTGATTTAAAATAGTTTCTTATATCTATGTCTAGAAAACTGAAAGGCTAGTGGATGAATTTCACCTTATGCTTCCACCAGGACTGCTATTCATACAGAAAGAGAATGAATAGAAGACTGACTGTCTCCACTTCAGACGTTTTTGTATTTCTGAACTATCATTAAAATGTCACAATCCCACTGCAGTCCTGTTCACTTCAGGATTTTCTCTCTTATCACAGCAGTTGGTGGGTTTGGGATCTTTGCTTTTCTTGCCATTGTGCACAATTTAACACCGCCATCAGAGGAGGATAATGATTGCACATTACAGAAAGTTTTTGTGTTTTCAGCTTCACATGCCAGACTGTAACTGAATCTGTCGGTGATTTAAATTATTCCCTTAACTTTTTGAGGTTTCAAAAAGCTGTCTGCTCTTCCTCCAGTAATAATTACAGACTGTGGGAAATCAGCTCACGTTCTCCGAGGGGATCGGAAAGGCCATATTTACAGACAAATGCAAGAGAGAAAGGACTGATAAATTTCTGTTAAATTTTCACACCTCAGTGCTCTGACGGGCCACTGCCCAACTTCTAAATTGAAATCTATCATCAAAGTTGGTATTAATTAGTCATATATCAGCCCCTGGCAGAGGCCAGAAGCTTAATAGATCTTGGAGAACAAACTTTTCATGGTCTTACAGGTGATGTCTCCAGAACAACGTGGGGGAGAGGTGGGCAGGCATATTCAGTGAAAATACACGCACCGAGCTGAGATTCAAGCTAGCTTCCTTGGGAGCAGCTGGAGGAGCAGCTGGAATAATTGTAGGGAACTGGGAGGTATTTGCTTAAATGTTCCCTATGCCATTATCTCACCTCTGAACTCGGAGGACATTAAACACCCTTCTCAATCCCAAGGTGTCAGGGAGGATCCAGAAGACATCAGTACTCCTTCTTATAAGAGTTGTAGATGCTGTCTGGACACTGTGAGACAGGAACCTCTCAGTTGCTTCTCTGCCCTTCGGAGGAAAAGGGAAGTCCTCCCTACACCACAGGAGTATGGCAGGGAGGCAGCAGCTCAAAAACCCTCTTCTCTATTTCAGTGGCAGTGAAAGCCTGGGGCTTCCCTGGTGGGGCATCCTGGAGATGCCATTCCCTCTTCTGTCCTTTTCAAAGCCTTGAAACACTTCCATCTTTGTCTGTGGTGGTCCAACACAGGACAGCAGCAGAGTGTGAACAGTTTGCAGGAGGGTACTGTTCTGCAACTTGCTGTCATAGCTATACAAAGGCAACAAAGCGCACCAGAGACCAGAGGTATGTGTACATTGGGGCAAAAGAATGCCATAGTGCATCCGAGAGCTTTCAGATCAGTAAAGGGACTTTTTGTGTCTGCACACTTAATGTATCCAGCTGCTCATGGGCAGTTTTCCATCTCTGAGACAAAGAAGCATGCTGTGACATTTCTTGTCTTGTATCTACACTGAAAACCAAAGAACTCCAAGGCTTTCTAGCTGCAACATTTTTTGGCACCAAGTTAATTCTAAATGGGATAGTCTTGAAATCATTCGGAATTATTTTTAGAAGTATAACAGGAATGAGAAGAACTATCTCTGGGCCTGAGTTTGGACAGAGACTCCTGATTCTGGACTCAGCTGTGGCCTAGTTTGGATCCAGGAGGTCACAATGCTTTCTAACTCTGTGTTTGATTAGTAAATTTATGTTTCTTTGTGAGTGTAAGGAAGACTACTTAGCTAGTGCTTGAAAGCTTTTTTCCCTGTGTTGTCAGGCTATCTTCCCTCCACCTCTGAAACTGCCTCATCTATTTGCTTCCCAGGATTTCTTCTCCCCTAAGCCTCTCTGTTCTCCCCAACAGACAGGTCATTTCTGCAGCCAAACTCAGTGCTGTCAGAAGACCTTTTCAGAGCTCATGTCAAGTTCTGTTAAGATAAATTTATGGTGCAGGTGTGCAGGCTTACTTTCATTTATGTTTTATTTCCAATTCCAAGCCCTAACTGATCTCACACAAAAACTTCAGATGCCTAGTTATATGCAAATCACCTCTGTTTGCTTGCTGATGCAAAGCTATGCGTTATCACTTCGATCATTCTTGGGGTTCTGGTTAATGGAAGGAACCCTCCATTCCCTTACAGCATTCGCTGTCCACAGCTTAGCCTGTGACTCCTCCGCAACAAAGGCCTGTCATATGGAGGGTGAAGGGACCTCTAGCAAGTTGACGTTTGTTTCCTGTAAGCTTAAACCCTGATTACTCAAAAAGCCCTTGCATTCTTTCCACCCTCATCAAACATTCCTCGCACGTCAAATGAGTTCATTTATTTCCATCAAAGATGAAAGCCCCAGCTATAGGAGGATGTAGTTCAACAAACTCTTTTACTAGCATTTTTTTATTCAATGGGTTTAATATAAATGCACCCACTATGATGGATGCTGTCCTCTCTCTTCTTCCTCCACCTTGTAGCAACTTATCAAAATGGTACAGCTCAACCTCTTTCTGTACTTTTTTTTTCCTCCTTACTTCCTACTCACAGAAATACGGGGACATTTAATTTTTTATGCATAAATTTATGGACACATTTACTTTCTTAATTAAGCTATTATTTTATTTTAAGATGATGCCGTCACTATAAAAATCATACTAAAATGTTAAAGTTACAAGCTAGTACTGAAAGAATGAAAATTATTTACTTCTTACGATTAGCAGTGTTTGGTTTTTCACTCATTTTGGTGTATGCACGCTGAAAATAGACCAGTAAGTTTCACTTCTGCTTAAGACTTCACTTTTTTAATTCTTTTGCATTAGAACAAGGCCACTTTGAATAGGCTGCAAACACAGCAGAAAATTATATTCACATTAGATTCTCCATGGAATTACAGAGTAAAAGCTAGTTCCCAAAGACTGTTCTGTATATTTTGGGTTTTACAGAACCAAAGACTTGGCATTCTACCAGAACACTGAGTTTTAAATTATCATCCAAAAGGTGCGGCCAGCTGCCTGTAGCTATTTTATTTCATTGTACCAGAGGAAAGAAAATAACGATAAAGTGAAATATATTTAAAAATTCTCTCTGACTTCTTGTCTGGGTCTCAGTTGTGAGATTGACTGTCTACATGAGAAGTTCCATTTCCTTTGGATGCTACTGAGTACAAGCTTGTACCTCAGTCTTCAGAATAATCTATGCCTCAATCCAGGTTGATATTAATCATATCTTCAATCTGGCTTGCAAATGTTAAACCTTGGGTAGCAGCTTGGCTGTGTAGTAGGGACTTACCCAGCCAAGTAAACCAAAATGGCAATAACACCTGCGAGTTTTGGGCTATTAGAATGGCTCATTAAATTTCTGTGTTGAAATGCATTTCTGATCTTAAGAAAAGATGGGACATAGCCTGATGTTGCAGATATAGATTTGATCTAAAAATAACTATGTCAGGGGCTTCCTGAAGCAGCACCTCTTCTCTTAGGTCTGCTGGCTGCTCTCTGCATGCTGTGAAGGAAAAATAATAAAGAGCTGCAGGTAAGACAAGACGGAGTGATTACTCTTGAAATCTTTTCCTTAGATTTGCTAGTTTAGCACATCTTCTTACTTTCTTCCCTGCCTGTCCTGCAGCTGGCCTTGTGGTCTTTGTAACCTAGTGGGTTCCCACCACAAGGATAGCACCACAGAAACTATTTTGAATCATCTCCATTCAATGACGGTCACTCTACCCACAGAATCCAAGGAGCTAAAGTAGCTTTAGAAGCTTCTGTATAGTGGAGCAGCAATTAAACCCCCTGGTGCTCAAAAATTTTTGCTTGTGAAAATAGAAATAACATCCCCTCACAAAAGTAATATTGAAACAGACTTGTCTGTGCAGGGGCAGTCTTCAATCTTAGCAAGCGTGATGATCTCACATGGCATGTAAATCAGTGGTGGAAATACTGAAGCACTTTTTTTTCCTCATAAGAATATATATTTGCCCTTCTGTACAGGCTACGGGAAGGGTAAGCTTCACTTACCTGATCCATCTTATGAACTATATGTTCATAAGCACATTTAATAAATTAATTCTTCACATCCTTGCATAGAATGGAGGCATCACGTGCCATATTAGGAGCTTTGTTGATATTGGGAAAAGAGATGGAAGATTTACTTAACACACTAGCAAACAGCAAATGCAAAGACCTGTCCCTGTAAGGTACACGTTCAGCAAAGGCATATTCCAGAAATACAGATCTGAGTGCTCTTGAGAAGTCAGTTGTATATTTCCTGAGATGTCTTTTGCTGTGGAAGAAAACGTTTCAAATTTGAAAAGGAATTAGTAAGAACTGATTCCAGTTTGGTTGTTTGAAGTGTACCTACCAAGCCTGCAAGAATTCCAGATTTGCTCACATTGAAGAAACTTTTCCATTTACCACCACTAAAGTTGTACACAAGATGCTGAAGCTACAGGGGCATGATTTTTCTCTAGAATATAAATAAGGGAGGAAATATGGATTTCTTGAGTAGGGTGATAAACAGATCAATACTACATGAAAGAGATATCGATGGGTATGAAATTTATGTAGTGAAGCATGCTCCTGTTATAATTTCAAAATTAACAGAATTTCACACTGGAACTCACATAGAGAGATTTTATTTAGCATAAACTGAAATTTTACAAGGATGGTCAGAAGAAAGCAGAGATTTAGAGCACAAACCAGTACAATGTCAGCACTTTAAGGAAGAAATTATAAGCTGGACATTTTACTAAAAAAAGAGTGAGTGATTATCCTAGTAGCACAGAGAAAAGAAGTACCTGCTGACATATAAACTAGCCATCTCAGAAAAGAAAAATGTAATCGAATGAGAAGTAGTATTTCATTCCACTTGGAAGGAGCATTCAGATAAGATACAGCACAATTCAATATGATACACATAATTGCTTCTGAAGAGAATAAACAAAGAACTGATCTATAGTAATGAATACCATAGCCAATGGTATAATAGAAAAAATCTGGAGAGGGAGGCTTATTTTGAATACGACAGAGAAATGTATTTATGGCTAATTGAATTATACTCTAAAGTCATCAAGCTGTCAGAACTACTGAATGCTTATTTCTGAGATAAAATCACAGTTTGCAAGGCAGGTAAGCTGGAAGGTTCTGAGGACTGACAGGGAGCACCAGCTCTCAGGCAGAGTTTCAGACACCCAGTAAGATCTGCCGGTTTCTGCACAGCCTTTCCTTGTCAAGGTGTCCTCAGAATAACGAGAAAGCTGAAAGAAACATCACTGAAAGAAAACTAAGCATGACAATACAAAATTCAAATTTACTACTGAATGACTCCTGTAGATCTGCAAGATGAATATGGATTTTACTTTGCAAGAGACCTCCAAATACTAAATGTGTACATAAAAATGGAGGAAAAAGAAGACACAAAAATCTTATCTGGCAGATACACCAAATCTTTTACTAAAACACAGAGTTAGAACAAGTTTTTCCAAGAGCTACAGAATAAGTAGAATAAGTCTGATTTCTCATGGATCTGTATACTTCGTAAGAGTATTACCTCTTCTCCCCAGCAATAGCTCTATCTGTCCCCAAGCTCTGTGCTTGGTCCAGAGACTGGCTGGCTTTGAGTCATTCGCTGACAAACAGAATGTATAACGGTTCAGTTCTTTCTGCCTCTCCTTTGGGTTTCTCCTGCCTAGCACAGGATACGTAGAAGCGTAATTATCCTTGATACTTCCACCATTCTTTTAAATTTAGATGATACCAAACCTGAGTCCCAATTTATATAATAATTGGTTAAAAGGCCAACAAACAGGTTAGGGAAGGAGTTGAAAAAAATCTTGGATCATCATAAATATTGTAACATCAGCTATTGTTCATTTTGTTAATTGAGAACGTCAAAGATTATTAGGTACATGGGGAATAAGAATTGATTCCTCATATTCCTGACTGTAGGAAAAAAACCAACAGCCTACTTTGCAAATTCCTGAGATTCTTGGAACAGATTGTAGGAACAGCAGTGAAAATGCTTACTATATAACTGCATAACTGTATGAAAAACTATAATAAGTGCCAATGGTTTGTGTTTGTCTTTTTGCATTCTTGCCAAAGATCATTTTTCACTCCAAGGACATTACTGAAAAAAGCTGACTATGAATGCTAAGTCCCTACAGCTACTGCTTGGAGGAACAGGCAGAGTAGGAAAGAAAGAGTTTAACATAATCAGTTGATGCCTTGGCTGTTACTCCTACAGAAATTTAAGGAATTTTGTAGTGGGATGCATGCATCATCCTATCACCCTTTCATAACATTGCCTGACTGACCAAGAACTTGTTCCAGTAAGTAGATTTTATTTTGCTTACCTTCCAGTTATACTGAGGACGGTTATGATTTATGTGAATTTTCCGGATGTCAAATACCGTGTTAATATATTACTATTCTACTGCCCACAGGTCAGTACTTGTGAATTTTTTATGGCTGATTCAGTTTCTTACTTTAAAGAATATTTAACTGAAGAAGTCTTTTCTATTACTCCTGAATTCCCCAAAAAGAAAAAGATTCAGGATTTACCCGATGAATCACCAGTGAAAATAAAGGAAGTTTACGACTGGTTAACATTTTACAATGGAGAGCCATCTCCATTGTAAAGTATTTAAAGTAGTAGTAAAGTATTAAAGGAGTATCTAAAACTTCAGCCATTGGCAGTTTGTATTAATGAAGGACCCTGATACCTGAATTGATAAAAGACTGGTCCCAGGCAGATTGTGTAGAGGTGATATATGTACTTTTAGATGTCTTGCCGTACATCATAGAGCTGAGCCTTGTATTTCAAGAGATGGAATTTGACATTGCAATTGTACAGGTGTTAGTAAATCACTGCCTGTCATCTCCAGAGAGAAGTAAAGATGACAGCCTCCATGGGATGGGGAACAGCCTACCTTACGTTGTATATAGTGAATGCAAACTACAATGAAAACTGATGAAGTGGTGCAGGGGGTACTTTCTATTCTTGTCTTTTACAAAGAATGGTAATTCTATAGGAAAAATGTCATGAGATGTTCAAAACTATAATATCAGCAATTAAGGCGGGGTACCCATGTACCCTGTATAACAAAACTGAAAAGCCATTTGGAGCATCCTGATTCTGCATAGAAGGATACCAAGGTGACATGACACAGTCAGGGCTGGCTGGGGGAGAGACTACCCTTGGAAATGAAGGCCATTGTTGCGCAGAGCCTGAAAATGGCATTCCCCACCCATGGGAAATGCTTGCATAGTTAAAAAAAAAAAAAGTAATAATCTCAAATAGCAATAGAGAGTTGCTATTGTGTGCTTTTTGTGCAATAGAAAGTTCTGAAAAGTCTCCACACAAAAACACTGAAACATTCTGGTGTGGCTTGGCCTGACAGTGAAATACATCTTTTGGGAGTTTAACTCATGCATCCTTGCTGAAATACAGGACAGGGATCCTCTTCTGCGAACATCACCTCCCTGCTCTGGTGATCAGTTCAGTGCAAAACCCTTAGGCAGCCCAAATCAGGGAAGCCAGGCCACAGGGGAACATAAAGGTGTGAGAGGTGCCACAGGTGCCACACCAGCTCAGGCAGACTCAGAAGGGACCCAAAAGGGAATATTTTCACTGGAACAGTGGAACCCGGGACACGTTGGTGAGGGATGAGGGTGGCATTTTGGTCACAACAACCCCAAGCAACGCTACAGGCCTGGGGAAGAGTGGCTGGAAAGCTGCCCAGCAGAAAAGGACCTGGGGGTGCTGGTGGATGGGCAGCTTAACGTGAGCCAGCAGTGTGCCCAGGTGGCCAAGAAGGCCATCAGCATTCTGGCTTGTATCAGGAATAACGTGGCCAGCAGGAGCAGGGAAGTGGTCGTGCCTCTGTACTCGGCACTGGTGAGGCCTCACCTCGAGTACTGTGTTCAGTTCTGGGCCCTGCTGTACAAGAGGGACATTGAAGTGCTGGAGCGTGTCCAGAGGAGAGCTACCAGGCTGGTGAGGGGTCTGGAGAGCAGGTCATATGAGGAGAGGCTGAGGGAGCTGGGCATGTTTAGCTTGGAGAAGAGGAGGCTGAGGGGAGACCTCATTGCCCTGTACAACTACCTGAAAGGAGGTTGTAGAGAGGTGGGTGTTGGCCTCTTCTCCCAAGTGAATAATGACAGGACCAGAGGAAATGGTCTGAAGTTGCGGCAGGGGAGGTTTAGATTAGATATTAGGAAGAATGACTTTACTGAAAGAGTGGTCAGGCACTGGAACAGCCTGCCCAGGGAGGTGGTGGAGTCACCATCTCTAGAGGTGTTTAAGAAACATCTAGATGTGGCACTTCAGGGCATGCTCTGGAGGGCAGAGATTGTAGGTTGTTTGGTTGGACTCGATGATCTTAAGGGTCCTTTCCAACCATGACGATTCTGTGATTGATTCTGTGATTCTCAGACGAGCACAGCAACTAATGCCATGTCAGCCCCTGCCATGAACACATCTGAGACCAAGCCATGTCGATCTCTTTATGGAACTGCCTCGTAGTGGACGCTGTTTACTCCTGCCAGCTCTCCAAATTCATTGAGCTTGTGCTGTGCTGTCCCCACCTCCGCTCGGCTCACTTGGCACAAACATCCAAGATGTGCTGCCATCCCAAAGCGCGTTTTTGCCTCTCTTCTCCCCATCGGCTGCTTCAGTGTCCGTGGTGCGCCTGGTGTGCCCAGTCCCTCTCGCTTGTCACCGCTGTGGTGGGACTTCACCCTCCCCAGGCCCGGCTGTAGGGCTGGGCCAGGGTGGGAGGGACGGGAGGGCAGATGCTCCCTCTTCTCTCAGTCGAGTGGTGGCGCGAGGGAAGGAAGACATAAGGATGAAGAGGCAATGAGAGGGAGAGAAGAGCTGACCCCCTTTTACCTGAGGAGGGGGAGGGAAGTGCTCCCCTGAGCAACATGGCAGCTTCTGCTCCCCTTCCCTCAGCCACTCAGGTGGAAGAGCTCCTCTGTCCCATGGGCTCCAGGGGAGTCGGGAGGCAGGACAGGGCTCGAGCCAGGTGAGATCCCTCTGGAAATGGTAAGACCATTGTCTTGTTTATGGGGAGATCCAGCAAAGCTGGTGCATGGACTCTGCGCCCCGTCCCTCAGGGGCAGAGGTGGTGGGAGGGGAGATGGCACCTTCCGCACCCTCTGTCCAGCCCCTCTGCCTTGCTGAGCCTCCCGACCCCTTCCCTTGCCGGCAGATCCAAACCCACCCTTTTCTGTCGCAAAAATTGCAGAGAAAGACAGGGACAGAGGTAATTGAAGCCACAGACAAAGCTTCATTGCTGTTCCTCCCCTCTTTGCAATGCTCCTGGAGTGGGTTTCTCTGAGGGAAGCCTGAAAGGAGACGTGCCTGGCTGCCCTCCAGACTTTCCAAGTGGCTTGCAAATTACTTCTGGGCACCAGGATTTTCACTTCACAAATCCTGAAGGACGTGTCTTTTCATTGGTAACCCTGTGACGACACGACCGAAGTAGTAGCCCTTGTAGCAGGCTAGCGGCGCCTGATTGAAAGAGCTCACCCTCTCCTGGCTGCTGCTGCTGAGCGTGCTGGGCCGGGATTAAACCAGCTCTGTTGATTCGGTGTGGCAAGCACCTTTCCCCAACTATGAGGAAAACAGGAGAGTATTTTGAGACACATTTTGAGAAGTGTGCTCTAGTAATTCACGTTAGGAAAGAAATGCTTTGAATGGCCAAGAGTGGGTAATATTTTGAAATGGACTTGGTTGGGCTATTGCAAATATGTGAATAAAACCCGGGCCCCGCAAGAGAGTTGTTCCAAATAATGTGAGATGAGGAGAGGTAGCTGCTTCTTACTAAATGAGTTTCCATAAAAAAGTAATTGTCATCTGTTTTCTGCTGCTTTTCTACGGAGAGGAAAGCATGGCAGTGTTATGGTACAAAGGAAAATACGTTTCTAGACCAAGCTGAAGGTTTAATTGCAAGTTTTGTGCAGCTGATTGGTGCAGACAAACAAAAACATGCTCAGCACTGTGTTGGTAAAAACCACGCAATTGATGACTTACAGTCCAGATTCAGCCTTTCAGCACAATTTACTTGGCTTGCAACCTCATCCCTAACATTTCCTTCCTGAAGACCCCTTGGATATGGGCCTGTGCCCCACTTTATGCTATGGAGACGCATTCCCACTTGGCAAAGCACTTCAGGACATGGACGTGAATGTTGGTCGTGTGAATGGGGTATGTCTGGACTGCATTCAATGTGATTGAGATATCCATGCTGTGGGAAGACTTGCTTTTAGCCAATGGTGGGAGAGCTTTATATTGATTTTCATTGGTAGAGGCTAGAAATTTCACTATCTGTTTTAGCAAAAAGACCTGATACAGTTAAGGCATCTTGTGTCTGGATGTATAGTGTGCGTCTACATTTGTCTTTGGGTTGCAGCTCTCCTGTCAGCCCAACTAGAGACACGTGTTTAGTTATTTGTGGGGGAGAAGGAGAAATCAAAGGTGACTGGACAAGTTGGTAGCTAAAACCGTCCCTTCTGTGCTGCTGGCTGTAAAAACTAGTGTGCCTCAACTATTGCACTGCTTGGGCACAAGATGTTCCTCCAAAGAACAAGAACAAGTAGATTATGACCTCATTTAAGCCTCAGCTGACAGACATTCATGTCTTAGACATATGGTGATTTAGTCCAATTTTTAGAATTATCTCAAAAAATGCAAAGTCTTCAAGGCGCTGTGGAGAGTGAATTACTTTCTTGCCTCTGAAGCTAGTTATGTCAAATGACAGGTGAGGTTCTCTGTGGGGGGCAAACTTAGACTCACGTAGTTCCTGCTGTGTCTAGAAGCCTGCAAGCTCAATTATTTTATTCCTGTGTTGTTGATGGCGATGAGGGTGCTCTGTGTGGGCGCAGGAAGACTTCAGTTGCCTTTGCCTCTGTAGATATAAATAACCACTGCTTTGGGGTTGTTGGCACCCACACTAAGCTTCCTGCGGGCCTGCAGGAGCAGGGAATTACTATAATACTATCTTCTCTCTCCTTGTTCACATTTTGCCTGTCAACCTAGGTCAAGGTAGCTGGTGAAGATTTAGCAGGCCAGGTTTACACTGGTTGTGGAGACTTCTTAGGCAGAAAGCATTTTGGTGGGCTCCTTTTCCACCCATCGTTGTGGTCTCACCAAAGATGTGCTGCAGCTCCAAGTAGATTCCAAAGCTGTAAGAGTAACACTTTCCACCCCTTCCAAGTCTTAGCATGGAAAAGTTTAGAGAAGCAGTGTGGTCTCCTAGACTTACTATCATATCTGAGAGACACGGATTAATTTTTTTACTTTGTTTTCAATGAGGGCAAAATCTTTCTGTGAGATTTTGGTCCTACTCCATATGTTAAAGACTTTTTTATAACACTTGAAGAGCTGGCACCAGTGTAATGGAGTGCCTAGCTGATAAAGATCTGTATTTCTAATCTGCTTTTTGCATTTTTAGGCATACATGATTACTTGCCTAATTTGTATGAAGAGACCCCTGCATGCTCAGCTGAATTAAGACATGAGCACACATTTACCTGGTCACGTCCACTTGGCAGTAGGAATTTCAGCTTCCTCCACTGGGTCCTGCCATGCCACCCACCTGCCCACCCTCATGGTGGCACTCAGGGGCATGGTGCCTCTGACCCTGGTGCCTGGTGGCCAGGGAGGCAGTATGTACAGCAAAAAAGTGGCTCATGGCACCCTACTGACATAGCGATTTAATGCACTGGAGATACAGGGCATAATTTTGCAATATTTACTTTCCGTTAGGTGAGTGAGGCAACAGGAGTGTGATCATTGTTCTTTGCCTGACTAATTCTCATCTCCGTGTGTCAGCAGCCTGTCTTTTACTTATGTTGACAAAAAACTGAATCATTATTTCCACAACTTCATCAAATGTGTTTCTTAAGGGTGAATAACTTGCTGTCATTCGCCCTTCT